>NC_084480.1:229926946-230241529 GCF_030035675.1 Rhineura floridana | reverse complement strand
ATCCCAGGTCTGCCAACCGAATTATGGGGAATTGTTTCTCTAAGATAGGGGTGGAAAGCCTGTGGCCTTCCAGATGTTGCTGGACTTTTAACTCCCATCAGTCCTAGCCAGCATGGCCAACGTGGTCAGGAGTTGAAGTCTAGCAGCATATGGAGTGCACAGGTTCCCTATTCCTGTTCTAAAGGCTAGTTGGTTGTAACATAAAGTCTGCTACATAGCTTCTTGCAGTCGAGGGTCAAAATAAGACACAGACACATCAGCTTGGGTTGAACAAGGATGACTTTATTAAATTATAGGGGGGGAAACCCTTTTAAAGTGTCCTGCAGAAGGAAAACCGAGGTGCAGGAACTGTCTATAAGCAAGCAGCTTGCCATACAGCTCTCAGGCAACCAGCCCCTACTGGGACAAGGGCAAGCCTGTAGGTGAGTATGGGGGCCTTCCCATGTCACCACCCCCTGGGGCCATACAACTCCAGGTGGATGAGGTAAGTTGGCCCCAGAAGCAGCCCATACCCTGCCCTTAAGCCATAAAGGCCTGACAGACAGGCCTCTGGAACCGCCAATCACCTCTAAAGGTGCCTAAGGGGGACACCTAGCTGTCCTTACCTACTTCTCTTCCCACACATTCCCACTAATGTCAATTCTGAGTTGTACAATCGCCTCCATGCCTAGTACAAATTTAACATTTCAGGACATGAAGGCGGCCCGTGGACTGCTGTAAGGAATTTGAAAGCCTAAAGAAAAACCCTGTTAACAGAAAATGTGTGTCCCCGACCTCTGGGTAACCAGCAAGCAAGGTCGGCAAAACTGCTAACTTAACCGGGGAGGGACCCTTTTCCCTGAGAGCCACCAGGTGGGGGCTGCTTTCTGCCCCCTTGCTGATCCCTGCCTCCTCCCCCATATAACCTGCCCCTGGGGCAGGCTGTACAAGGGTGTGCCACTCCACAAATGGAAACTCGTGCTGGAAATGACATGGGTTATGTGCACAACCCCCCCAGGAACTAAACCACCAGCACAGCAGCCGTTGTTGAACCCCTTGCCCCACATTGTGACAAACAGTCAAGCAATACCTAATTACTTTGAACGAGTTCAAATTGGCAGGGCCCGATAAACTGCATCCTAGAGTATTGAAGGAACTGGTGAAGAACTCTCAGAACTGCTGTCTATTACCTTTGCGAAATCATGGAGGACTGGTGGAGGACTGGAGGAGAGCTAATGTTGTCCCTATCTTCAAAAAGGGCAAAAAGGAGGAACCGGGGAACTACAGACCAGTCAGCCTAACAATCCCTGGAAAAGCTCTGGAGCAGATTATGAAGCAGTCAATGTGTAAACACCTTGAAAAAAATGCAGTGATTACTACGAGCCAACATGGATTTATGAAGAACAAATCCTGCCAGACTAATCTCATCTCATTTTTTGATTGGGTAACCTCCCTTGTAGACTGTGGGAATGCTGTGGACATAATATATCTCGACTTCAGCAAAGCTTTTGACAAAGTGCCCATGATATTCTGATTAGCAAGCTAGCTAAATGTGGGCTGGATGGAACAACTATCAGGTGGATCCACAGCTGGCTCCAGAATCGTACTCAAAGAGTGCTTATCAATGGTTCCTTCTCAAACTGGGTGGAAATAACAAGTGGGGTACCACAGGGCTCTGTCCTGGGCCCAGTGCTCTTTAACATTTTTATTAATGACTTGGATGAGGAGGTACAAAACATGCTTATCAAATTTGCAGATGATACAAAGTTGGGGGGCATAGCTAATACTGTGGAAGACAGAAACAAAATTCAAAGGGACTTTGATAGGCTGGAATCTTCCCCCTCTGCCCTTACGCTCAATAGACCCCACAGGGAACCCATTCCCACACGGCCCAAGCAAGGCTAAGGCCTAGTGTTGTGGTGCCGCCTACCCACTTAAAGCCTTCCCTTTCAGAAGAGAGTGGGGGAGACACACTGGAATCGGACACACTGAAATTGGCAGAAAAGGGGGGACTAGCGGAGGGGGGATATGAGAAGTCAGGCACCCACCCAGCCTAAGTAGCTATAGCTCACCCCCACAAGCCTTGCCTTGGCCTGACTAGCACCCACAGGCCACCGAGTGGGCCTAAGATCCATATGGGAGGTGAGAAGAGTCCAGCGTTACAGCAGCCTAAGTAGCCATGGGCCTTACCCCTCAAGCTACCCAGCCTAGCCTCCCGGGGCCATGCACACTGCCCCCTACTCTATTCCCCCCCAAGTCAAAGAAGAAAAGCAGCCTGCCTAGCCTGTGTCATCTCGGTCTTCTTTCTTTGGCTCTGTACATGCCCGGGGACCATGAGGAGCCTGAGATGCAGGGAAGTCGCCTCTGAGCCATGAAGGGAGGAGCTGCTGATCCCACACCACCACTGAGAAAGGAGTCACAAGGCAGGAGCTGCCAAGCCGCCAAGGAAGGAGCCACCAATCCTTTCCACTGAGAAATCCAAAGGAGGGCAGGAAGCAGGCGGCGTAGGTTTAAATCCCCTTGGCTGCCCTGCCCCCTTACGGCATGCCGTGTCAGCGCAGTGTGTGGATGCCCCCCCAAGATGGCAGCTTGGGCTTTGGCACGGCCGCAAAGCTTGCCCCAGGGCATGGAGCAGGATTGCCTGGAGCATTGGGCTGAAAACAAAATGAAATTCAACAAGGATAGATGCAAAGTTCTACACTTAGGAAAAAGAAACCAAATGCACAGTCATAAGATGGGGAATACTTGGCTCAGCATCACAGCATGTGAGAAGTATCTCGGAATTGTCGTTGATCACAAGCTGAATATGAGCCAACAGTGTGATGTGGCTACAAAAAAGGCAGATGCTATTTTAGGCTGCGTTAACAGAAGTATAGTTTCCAAATCGTGTGAAGTATTAGTTCCCCTCTATTCAGCAGTGGTTAGGCCTCATCTTGAGTATTGCGTCCAGTTCTGGTCTCCGCACTTCAAGAAGGATGCAGACAAACTGGAACAGGTTCAGAGGAGGGCAACAAGCATGATCAGGGGACTGGGAACAAAGCCCTATGAAAGAACTGGCCATGTTTAGCCTGGAGAAGAGAAGAGTGAGGGGAGATATGATAGCACTCTTCAAGTACATGAAAGGTTGTCACATAGAGGAGGGCCAGGATCTCTTCTCAATCGTCCCAGAGTGCAGGACACGGAATAATGGGCTCAAGTTGCTGTTAGAGCCATACGACAATGGAACTAATTACCTAGAGAAGTAGTGGGCTCTCCAACACTGGAGGCATTCAAGAGGCAGCTGGACAGCCATCTGTCGGGAATGCTTTGATTTGGAATCCTGCATTGCGCAGGGGGTTGGACTTGATGGCCTTATAGGCCCCAAACTCTACTATTCTATGATTGTATGTTTTGCTGCTTTTCCACATTCTCATAGAAGCCTTTTTTGTTTCTATGAGCAAGAGCCAAAGTGCAATGATTGAGCATCTGCTTTGCATGAGGATGGTCCCAAGTTCAATCCCTGGCATCCCCAAGAAGGGCTGAGAATGTCCTTTGTCTGAAACCCTGGAGAGCTGCTTGAGTCAGTGTAGAAAACACTGAGCTAAATGGACCAATGATCTGACTTGGAATAAAGCAGCTTCCTGTTCATGTTCCTATCATGCATATTCCTGTACATAATGATGTGTCATTCCCAGGGGCATTGTTTCGGGGGGTGGGAAGAGATGACTGTCCCAACTGATTGCTATCTTTTTTTCTTTCAACAATGCTTCTGTGACCAGTGCTACAGTATCATTCGAAAAGTAAAAAGGATTGCCGCTTGGATTCTCTGTTCCCCCACCACTTACAAGCGCTCTCTGTGTATGCGTGCATGTGTGTTTAAGACAAACCCTCGACTACTTGATTTAGAAGGGTAAGCCATCGATCCAACCCTTAACATTGTAAGAATCCCCCCCCCCAAAATTAATATAATCTTTGGAGATCATTTTCACACCCACCAAAATACTTTTTAAAAGCTTGGGACAAGCGCTTCAGTACTGCATTAGTACTGTACAGTATTCCATACACATTTTGTTCAGATGAGTAGTTACAGGCTTTAGCTGGTCTTTTCTGCTGCTGCTGTCCAATATATAGTTCTCCAGAGTCTCAGCAAGTTTTTTTTGCAAGGCTTCTATTTGCAAATTTGCTTGATCTGTCATCACTCAGAAGCTTTTGATGTCACAGATGGTTTGCCCTAGATTAGATGATCTGTTCCAGGTTAGGAAATGAAAATCTATCATCAGTCTTGTCAGCTGTTTCATTATTCTCCATTCATCAGAGCAGTATTTAGTTTTGAGAAATAGCACTGCAGGGTGCTCTCTCTTGTGCGCACTCTTTTTCTGTGTCCTTTCCCATGCCATAACAGAAGTACTTTGTTTTGTTTTGTTTGCACTCTACTTGCCAAAGTATATTCCAAATAAACCTTTTTAAAAACAACAACATATTATTTAAGTTAACCTGAATCAGGTCTCATCATTAGTACATGATGATCTTCCCTCTACATTCTCAAATACTTATTACGTTAGTCAAAATAATATTGCTATGAAAACTGACACATTGCTTTGTGTGTGTGTGTGTGTGTGGTGCCAATCGATAAATTATCCCTGGTGGATTTCTCATGCAAATCAACTTTAGTAAAACTGTCCTATTAATAATGAATGTTTCACATAACCTTGCTTATTGAGGGAATTACTGCTTAAAAGAATGGTCATCTACATACATTGTTTTCAACACAGTGGTATGTGTTTCCCTTACATGGCTCTATTTGCTTTAAGTAAAAGGCTATTAAATAAAAGAGAATTAGAAAATTATACAGTGGATATTGAGTAGAAAATCTTATTGAGAATATCAGGAAAACTCTATGGAAAGTGTTGACTTTTCATGGTCCCCTTCCCAATATCATCACTCAATTTGAAATTACCCAAAGCCTTTATTTGGATAATACTCACAGAGTTGGCACATGTTGTTGCATTAAAACTCAGTAATTTAATATTCAGATTCTTAGGCAGCATGGGACCATTATCTTTCTGACATACATTTTTCAACATTGGGAGCTTTTAAGTTTACTGATGCATATAGTCAACTGGAAATGAACATTACCATTAAACAATGTTTAATGGGGTAAAACTGCCCCTGAAGGACCAGGTCCGCAGCCTTGGGGTGATCCTTGACTGGGCTGTCCATGGAGGCCCAGGTTTCATCGGTGTGCCGGGCAGCTTGGGGTCAATTGCGTCTCGTCCGAAGGCTGCAACCCTATCTTCCTATCCATCAGCTCCCACTCGTAGTGCATGCTCTGGTCACCTCTCGTTTAGACTACTGCAATGCGCTCTACGTGGGGTTACCCTTGAAAACAGTCCGGAAATTACAACTGGTACAAAACACGGCGGCTCGTTTACTTACGAAAAGCCGCCGTTATGATCATATTACCCCAGTGTTATACAATCTTCACTGGCTTCCAGTTATTTTCCGGGCTCAATTCAAGGTGTTGGTATTAACATTTAAATCCCTACACGGTTTCGGCCCAGTATACCTGAAGGAGCGCCTCCACCGTCATAAAGTGTGCCGCCCTACAAGATCGGCCACTCAGGGCCTTCTCTCGGTTCCGCCGACTAAAGTGGCTAAGTTGGTGAGGACTCGAGAGAGGGCTTTTTCTGTGGCGGCCCCCACGATCTGGAACTCCCTCCCAATGGATCTTCGTCATGCCCCTTCCCTAGATATATTTCGCCGGGGTCTGAAAACTTGGCTATTCCATCAGGCCTTTACGACCTTTGAGACTTCCAAGGTGAACTAGTCCTAGAACTGTAAAAACAATCTACTAAATACTGTAATTTTTGTATTACACTGTACTGGCTATATTGTTTATTGTTTATTGTATTTTATCATGTTTTATTGTAAGCCACCTAGAGTGGCCATTGGCTAGATAGGCGGCCTATAAATTAAAGTATTATTATTATTATTATTATTATTATTATTATTATTATTATTATTATTACAACTCTGTCTTTTCTGCAGTTCTAGCCAGTACTAATTTCTCAGTTTCTCTTGCACACACATGGATGGACAGCTATTCCACATAGCAACTGTCCAACAGTTATAAGTGGTACTTCATGAACTTTATCATACATTTACCACTGAAGGCAAACAGAAACAAAAGTTGTATCTCTTCCACAAATACACCAGATATCAAAAACATTTAGGTGGTGGTAATGTTCCAGGATTCCCCTACAAGGCTCCACTCCTGGAAATTACTAGGTAACTCAATCAGCTAGTCTGCTCAGTCCAGAATTACCTTAATCTTTACCACCATAGTAATAGCCAGTTGATACCACCTACTGAGTTACAGGGAGTATTAAGAGTCCTCCTACACACTTAATTGTGTGAATCAAAGCTAGCGTGTGAGATGAGACATGCTTTCCTATAATCTGCCCAGACTAGAGCACATTTATTTGTTTGTTTATTTTATGAAAAACAACTATCAGTGTAATGATTATTTAATAAAGGATAACAAATACTCATTCTATCTAATATCCTAACCTAACATCATTGGCTCACCTCTACAATTTTCCTTAATATTAGCCTTTTCTCTACACCCTTTACCTCTGTAATTTCACTCATCTCACTCCCTGTCTCAACTTCCTGTCTTTCTCAACAAACATACCACCTGTCACTTATCCTATCTCCACCCACCACATCATCACACTCTCCTACAGTCAATCATTTTTCTACTCGTCCTTCTGTTACAGTGGTCCATTATGCTGTCTTTGCTCTACTTTACACCTCCCTATTCATGTTTGTCTTTTATTCTTAAACAATGCTGCCATTTTCTGGGGTGCAAGTTTCCACTACTGAGGAAAGAGCAACTTCCCATATAAAGTAAAATTATATTTTGAACACTGTCATTGAAAATTAAGTGTGAGAATGTATGTAAGAAAGAGAACACTGTAGCTTATTCAAAAATTAGATCACTACAGAAACCTTAATTAAACAATTAGGTCAGTAGTTCATGTCGCTGTTGCCATTCTCCTGGCTTACAAATGTAGCAGTTTGTTTCTTACTGAAAAATGTAGAACTTCAGCAATAATTATTATGAACATGTTTCCTGACCTGGATGCTCACAAAGAAAAAGAATTAGATAAGCCTGGAACCCCTAAGCTGTTAAGATATGAAATGTAAGTGTCCTTGACAGGGCTTTGTTAAACTGTAAAACGTATTCTGCATTTCAGAATGAAGAATGTCTAGGGAAGTTTACTTACCAAGCTTTGTTGAATGCTAATGAATGAGTTTGTTAATGACAGTATTCGTAAGTGTTTTTGTGAAGTGTCATTTTACATGACACAGTTTCTTGGTTGTTTTTTATTTTAGATAAGTGCAATCCATGTATAGATATTAATGCAAAATATGCAAATATATTTGAACAGAACCTCTCCTGGTTTCCTGATTGCCTGTGTTTTAAGTGAAAAATTGGCATTGATATGCAAATAGGTATTTAAAAAATAGGCCTTACTGTTAGAGATGCATAAGCATTTTGTATTTGTCACATAAGGAGTCAAACCTTTTGCAAGCATTCCAGTGGCCTCCTCACAAAAGGATCAAAGGTCCTCACAACTGGTCTCCACCACTTCCTTCTTCCCCTACCACTAAATCCAAGAATTTACCGTGGTAGGCCCAGGCCCAGGAAAAGATGCTGGGGGAGGCATTTTCTGTACTAGTTGCTTGTCCCAGCAGTGGATAGAAATGCTAGATTCCATACAGAACTGAGGTTCTCTTCAGTTAGGTGGTTGGAAAAGCTGCACCTCTTGAAACTATCCCTTCTACTCCAAAGGGAACATAAATTTGTCCTGCCACATCTCTAGCCAGGGGTCAACTTCCATGCCACAGTGTGATGCTAGCTTTGAGATTGATATTGTTTACTGGAGCAGTCAGAGCTTGGAAAATTACTTTTAAAAAGTAATAAATTACAGGTACAGTTACATGCCCCCCCAAAGTAGTAATTAGTGTTACAATTACAATTGCTCTGAAAGTAACTGATTTCTTTACTTTTACTCAAAAGTAATTGCTACAATTACATTTTAGTTACTTTTGAAAAAAATGCCTACAAGGTGCTGCCCTTGGTTGCTGCACATCTAAGTAGCCTGAAACAACATTAAAAATAAGTGCACACACACAGAGGGTAGTAGAATATATTTTTTTATCCATAAGATTAACAGAATGGCATAACAGAATCATCCCCTCACCCCACCCCCAGCAATGATGATACCCCAACACACATATTTTTGTATATATATATTGCCTCTAGCTCTTTTCTCCTTCCACACCTGTCAATTTTTAAACAATTGTTTTTTCCACACTGTCTCACTCTCCACCTCCCTCATCACCTCCTAAGCACCCATAGAGCAAGAAGGAGGAACAATGCTGCACAGAAGCCCAGTTTGAAGCACATGGTTTTTATTCACAAATCAGAGGAGCAGAAGACTTCCCCTGCTGCCCCCCAAGTAATGCACAAAAGTAATGCTGGAAACATTACAATTACTCCTCAAAAGTAATGAAGTTACTACTCGTTCTATTACCAGCAAAATGTAATGAAGTTACCCACTCGTTACTCAAAAAAGTAATAAATTACAAGTAATTCGTTATTTGTAACTAGTTACTTCCAAGCTCTGGGAACACTTTAGTATACATTTTGGAGAATCAGGCGCTTTGGGTCTCAGACAACAAAATGTCTCCTGTTATCTAGAAACAGGGAGAAGTTTATGATCGGGGAATCAAAGGTAGGCAAGCCTTTGTACTTTCCCTTGAGCAAGCAACCTGGGTTGAATCCTCTCAATTTGGGAAGGGTTGACCTAAAACAAAAGGGGAATAGTCTAAAGAAAAAAATAGGATACTTTCAATTTCTTCCCATGGGGCATTTAGGAAGCTGGCTGGCCATATCCATTCCAACCATTGGCACTAAATATAAAGGTAGAAAAGAGCACCATGTGCCTAAATTCTAATTAATCTTGACCAAGAGAGCCAGTGTAGTGTAGTGGTTAGAGTGTTGGACTAGGACCTGGGAGACCAGGTTTCAAATCTCCACTCAGCCATGAAGTTTGCTAGGTGACGTTGGGCCAGCCACTGCCTCTCAGCCTAACCTGCCTCATAAGTTTGTTGTGGGGATTAAATTGAAAATGGAAAATGGATTGCCTTCAAGTCGATTCCGACTTATGGGCGTTTAATGGGCAACTTAATAGGGTTTTCATGGTAAGTGGTATTCAGAGGGGGTTTACCATTGCCTTCCTCTGAGGCTGAGAGGTAGTGACTGGCCCAAGGTCACCCAGTGAGCTTCATGGCTGTGTGGGGATTTGAACCCTGGTCTCCCAGGTCGTAATCCAACACCTTAACCACTACGTCACACTGGCTGTTGGGGATTAAATTAGGAGGAGGAGGAGAACCATGTATGCCACTATGAGCTCCTTGGAGAAAAGGTGGGATATAAATGCAATAAATAAATAAAAAATAGTGCAAAATCACTGCGTGTTGGAGTTCTGTATACAAATCTAGGATGAATATTCTAGCCTTAAGAAATGCAAATCAATTTACTAGCAAGGACAATGCTTACTGGAAATGTATTTTTGTTCTTGCCATGGGGAGTCAGTTGCCACATAGAAGAGCGAACCTCTGGTGGCAGTCTGCAAAAGGAGTCAGGTGCAGAGTGTCCTTTATCTTTATTGTTTGTGGTCATTGACCAGCCATACAGGTACAAATATTTAAATGCAGAAAGGCAGAATAATTACATATAAACAAGTAAACAAGTTAAATTATATAACTTACATATAAACAAACGTAAGAAAATAAAATTTGGTATACTAAAGTTAAGATGCATTAACCATCTGTTTCCTTATAGTACATGCTAAAGAACACATTTTTGCCACTATAAGAGTTATTTCATTTCTCAGGTGCAGAGTGAATCATTTGCACATATGTCCAGCACCGCTTGACCGCGCGAAGCCTGAGTGGGCAGCGCTTAGTTGTGGCTAGAGGGTGAAACCGCAGCTGCCATTTAGAGGAAGGGCAGCATTGCACGTCGCATACAATGTGCGTGCGACATGCTGCGTGAAGGGGCGGAGCAACACTGGGCTTATTTAAGCCCACTCCGCACCCTCCTTCTTCCTGTTTGCCTCAAGACATTGTGGGACACAGACGGAACTGCGGAGCTGCGAGGGACAAAGAGCGGTGGCCATTGAATCGGCCGCGTGGTCGACGCCATTGTCTTTAGCGTGCACAGTGCCGCAGCGGCTGGCAGAAGGCTGCATTCATGGGCCTAATCGGCCTGTTAGTATATGGTCGCCAAGTAGGCAGCACTAATTAGTGCTGCTGTGTGGCGGCAGGTGGCCTTGTTGTGAGGCTTGGACAAGTATAAAACAAGAACACACACACACATTCCCCCCCATACAGGGAGGAGTGAGTGGAACTAAATGAGTGAAAGCAAGAACACACATCCCCCCCCCCCCATACAGGGACAATGGAGTGGATGTAAAACATGAATACACATATTTTACATACTAAACAAGTAATAAATAGATGATAGATAGATAGTTAGATAGATAGATAGATAGATAGATAGATAAGCATCCCTTGGGGGTTTTGCTGGCTGCTCCCCCCCCATTAAAGGAGGGGGAGTGGAATAAGAGTTCACGCTCACTTCAGTTTCAATATTGCAATTGAATAATATAGACAGATGGATGGATGATGAGGCACCACATCGGATGGTTGTTCTTGGGCATCTGGAAGCCAGGCTAGAAACGAGGCCAGTCAAGGCAGGCTCTGAACAAATTAAGGGAAAAGGGAGCTGCACAGGCCTTTGAGCTGGTCAGTTCAGGCCCTATTTGAGAGCCGGTGTAGTTTAGTGGTTAAGGTGTTGGACTACAACCTGGGAGACCAAGGTTCAGATCCCCACACAGCCATGAGGCTCACTGGGTAACCTTGGGCCAGTTAATACCTCTCAGCCTCATGCAATTTCTCCGTTTTGGTTGCCAGGGCTGGGTGTGAGTTCAGCCAGGTACAGGGCATGAGAAAGCCTTTATGGGCCATTGTGCAGGGTTTTAGTTAGGCTCGCGGCCTAGGCCCGGGCCTATATTAGGTTTAAGGTACTTTATCCTGTTAATTTTATTACTTGGGGAATGTGGAGCTCCTTAGTTAGGCTTCCGACTTCCTGTTAGGCCCAGGAATATATTAGGTTGAGTTAATTCCTTATTATTATATTACATGGTGGCCTTTGTGGGGCCAAGCTGAGCCTTTTGGGCCTTTGGGCTTTTATATTCAGGTTGGCTGGAAGGACCAAATCACCATAAATTAGGTGACAGGGATCCTTTTCCTAATGGCATTTCTGTTACTTGTTAACTCTGAGACAGAAGTTTCCATTAATTGAATTTGGCCTCATATCGAATACCAAAGCATATGGCATTTGTTATATTTTAAGAAGAACATGCAAACTTATGCAGGGAATTGATAGGTCTAGCAGATGATAAGGTGGCTGGATGGGAGGATGGGAATAAAAAAGAAAGCCAGACTACTTATCAGGCTCTTATCCTCATTTCCAGAATCTTAGCCTTTAATGAAACGGGCTGCCTTGACAGGATCTTAGACTCGGGTTGACGTGGAGGGTGCATCATAAAACCCAGGCAGCATCTTCACCCTTTCCTGATGATCTCACAACAACAGCAAAATCTGATTGGTTGGGATTTTGATATCAGTTACTTGAAATCATCATAACAAGCAAACTGTGCAATTTTAACCTGCTAAGAGAAGGCTGCAGTGGGTCCAAACATTGGTGATGGCAGCATATCCTCAGTCTTTGTGCTTTAAGGGTACTGAGTTAGCTGCAATGACATGGTAGATAGTAAAGTGTATTTACTCATAAACGATTTCCTTGCAGACGGATATGGGCAACGGAGATATGAGGCCTGGGGACTGCAAAGGAGTAAGAGGAAGCTACCAGCATAAGCTGCTTAGGGACATATGTCCCTCCCCAGTTAGACTCCAGGTACTACGAACTTTGCTTACAGGCTACCCAGTTTAAAGGGAGGTTTGTCTGTGTTCTGGTATTTTTCCTTTGGTTTCCTGTTCCCATATTCCAACTCTCAGCTGGCCTTCACGGGCTACAATCTTAAGTAGGTCTTCATTATGGCAGTAATTGCCAGGGAAAGGTCGCACACATACAGTTGGGCACTGTTCTTGGCCCCTTCCCAGATGCACCAGTTGGTGTAGGCAGCGGGCGAATTACACCTGATTCACCACCAGTCTTATTTAAGGGGTCAGGCAGTAATAGGTTCATGCCAGATTGTTTGGAAACAGGGCACTACACTTCATTCACCATGGTGTGTGCCTGTGGCAGGGATGCCTTATGCATTTTCTGTCACAGAACATTACCCATGTACTGCTAGGGCATTACCTATGGACTGCTATTTCTCACGTGGAGTGCTTCAGCTCCTTAGGACGGTCAGGATATAACTGGGATCCGATGCAGTGAAGCACTATCTGTATGATTGGCTGTTCATAGCTATGGCAGATTTGGATGCATGTCTGCACCTGAGGTCACAGTTTATAGTATGGCTACATAACTGGGAATTCCGTTCACAGAGGAGAATATAGAGAATCATGCCCTAGTGTTCTCCTTTCTTGGTATCAAGATTGACTCAGGGACAAAGGGTTGTAGGCTGCCTAGGGACAAGCTTGAAATGTTTCAGATCAGGATCCTGGAGTTTGTAAGGACCATGAAGTGTTTTTTTTCTGCCCTCCAGGTGTTAAAGTTCTTTTTACGGTGGGTTATGACACCATGGCAAGGCTTTCACAGCCTTACTATAGGTTCAGGGTTATGGCTGCCTAAGCGCCGACCTGACTGTGTGGCCTTTGTCCTGCGGCTACAGGACTTGATTTGGGAGGGGTTAGTTAGGGATTTCACCTTTCATTACCTCTTTTCCGGTGTTGGAGGTCGACTCATGGGCAGAAAAAATTCAGGGCCAATGGGCCAGGTTTTGTAACTCCCTTATTTAAGGACACTGGGGTTAGGCCCCTTGTGGATGGCCATAAGCCGATATGTTGCCCAGCATGATCGCCAGCTATCAGAATGCAGGGGGGATTCTCAGGAGTTCAGGGCCGCATGGGCTGTGCGAAGGTGGCCTATTCCTGTGAACTGCATGCTGGAATTCCCTTGGATGGTAGAAATAAAAGCCCATCTGTCTGTATGCTACGGGGCATGTGGGCGGAATTGTTCCTTTCAAGCCAAGACAGAGGGCTTTCAGGACCATGTGGACAACTCTGGGATATGGCATGGGCTGCCCAGCTGGGCGGGGAAACACCCTCATTCCCCTGATTCTCATCCCCCTGGGAATATTAGTTCAGGAGGTGCCTAGTGGTCCTCACCCTTTGAAGTTCAGCAGTTGTATGCAGCGGTCCTCACACTAATTTGGGGCTTATTGGAGGGGGCAGGGGTTGCTAAGGCCAGGTCAGAGTTTTCCTATGAACCTGTGGCCAATGTTGTTTTCAGGCGGACCAGTGGCGCAAGGGTCACACCATCATTTCTCCTGCCCTAGGACTGGACACCTGCACTTTGAGGGCATCATAGTGTTATTGGATAATTTAGACTCCAAGCATAGTTGTCTGATATTCATTCGCTGTAATGAAATTGCTGGACACTTTCAAGATAAGATTGCATGTATCCGCGGGGACCTTGACTCTGATGTTGTGACAGATGAATCCATTGAAGTGTCCGGAGCACGGCCTTGTCTTTCTTTATTGGATGAGTTTCAGTTGGTGCAGCTCGAGGAAGTGGACAAGGTGCTTGGAATGGTTCAGGTGACCACGTCTGTTCTGGATCCTTGCCCATCTTGGCTAGTGAAAGCTGGCAGGGCTGGAACCACCGGTTGGGCCAAGGAGGTGGTTAATGCCTCCTTGAGGGAGGGAGTGGTCCCTGGTAGCCTCAAGGAGGCAGTAGTGAGACCTCTTTTAAAGAAACCCTCCTTGGACCCAGATAATTTAAACAACTATAGACCGGTGGCGAATGTCCCTTTTCTGGACAAGGTTTTGGAGCGGGTGGTTGCCAGCCAACTCCAGGAGCTCTTGGATGAAACCGATTATCTAGATCCGTTTCAATCCGGTTTCAGGCCCGGTTTTGGCACCGAAACAGCCTTGGTCGCCCTGTATGATGACCTGTGTCGGGAGAGGAACAGGGGGAGTGTGACTCTGTTGATTCTCCTTGATCTCTCAGCAGCGTTTGATACCATCGACCATGGTATCCTTCTGAGGAGACTCGCGGAGTTGGGTGTCGGGGGCACTGCTTGGCAGTGGTTCCGCTCCTACTTCATCACCAGAAGGTAGTGCTTGGGGAACATCACTCGACACCATGGAGTCTCCATTGCGGAGTCCCTCAGGGGTCGGTTTTGTCCCCCATGCTTTTCAACATCTACATGCAGCCGCTGGGTGCAGTCATCAGGAGTTTTGGAGTGCGTTGCTATCAGTATGCTGATGACACGCAGCTCTATTTCTCCTTTTCATCTTCTTCAGGTGAGTCTGTTGATGTGCTGAACCGTTGCCTGACCGCGATAATGGACTGGATGAGAGCTAATAAACTGAGACTCAATCCAGACAAGACCGAGACATTGTTGGTGAATGCCTTCCCTGCTCAGATGGTGGATGTTAACCCTGTTCTGGATGGGGTTACACTCCCCCTGAAGGAACAGGTACGTAGTTTGGGGGTTCTTCTCGACTCTTCCCTGTCTCTCAAGGCCCAAGTGGCCTCGGTGGCACGGAATGCGTTTTACCATCTTCGTCTGGTAGCCCAACTATGCCCCTATCTGGACAGGGACGACCTCGCCTCTGTTGTTCACGCTCTGGTAACTTCAAGATTGGATTACTGTAATGCGCTCTACGTAGGGCTGCCCCTGAAGACAATTCGGAAGCTTCAGCTGGTGCAGAACGCAGCTGCCAGACTACTGACGAGGACCAGTCGGTCTTCGCATATAACACCTATCTTGGCACGTCTGCACTGGCTTCCTATTTGCTTCCGGGTGAGATTCAAGGTGCTGGTTCTTACCTATAAAGCCTTACACGGCGTGGGACCTCAATACCTTGTGGAATGCCTATCTCGATACGAACCTACCCGTTCACTTCGTTCAGAATCTAAGGCCCTCCTCCGGGTACCAACCCATTGGGAAGCCCGGAGGGTGGTTACTAGATCTAGGGCCTTTTCTGTGGTGGCCCCTGAGTTGTGGAACAGCCTCCCCGAAGAGGTACGCCTGGTGCCTACACTTTTATCTTTTCGGCGCCAGGTAAAGACCTTTTTATGCTCCCAGGCATTTTAATTTTCTTAACCATTTTAATCTTTTAATCCGTATTTTTAATTTTTGTCGTATTGTGTTTTTGTAGTGTTTTTTGTTGTTTGTTTGTATATGTTTTTATGATTTTTATTATGATATATTGTATTTTATCTTGTTTGTTCACCACCCTGAGAGCTATTCTGCTAAGGGCGGTATATAAATTGAAATAATAAATAATAAAATAGAAGGGATCTCCCCACATAAAGTGTGGTTTAGCATCACAAGGCCTTGGGGCAGACCTCATGGGGGGTTTTTTGGGTTATGCTCCTCCAGACTTTGGTTGCTACAAGGTAGTGGATTTACCTACCAGACACAGAAGGGTATTCATTCACCCATGAAAGTGAGGGTCTCCTCACAAAATATCTGTTTGGGTGCTCACAAAGCGGGCCTCGCAGGGGCTAGGGTATGACCCCTCAAATTCTGGAATCCCATCTTTTACAATTGGTGCTGCTTTTGCGGCAGCAGGTATTGGGCTTTCCCAGGCAAGGGTACAGGCCATTGGACACTGATCCCCTGGTGCTTACAAGGGCTACACTAGCCCTCTTTTAAAGCTGCTTATACTGCGGCAGGTTTTGGATTTTCCCAGGCAAAGGTACAGGCCTTTGGACACTGGCCCTCTGGTGCTTATAAGGGCTATATTCACCCCTTTTGGAGGGCCTGGGAATTTGAATGCCTAATAAGTATAATTGTTTTGACAGGTTGCTGGACAGGGACAGAGCAGAGGCGCATCCTGATATACGAGCATGGGCTCATAGTTGGGCCTCAGTCTAAGGGCTGCAGGCAGTGCATGGACAGGGAGGAATGCATTGAGATGGGTTCCTACCCATTAGGTTCCAGCAAGTTTCAGTACAGATGGTGCTTCAGGTGGTGGTCATTCCCCCAGGTGGGAATGACCTTGGTTACTTGAGGCAAGGTCCTCTGATGCACGCATGTGAGGACATGCAGTTGACAAGGCAATGATGGCCTTTGGCATGTCTGCTGTGGTCAGACATGCTCCCACACAGGGTGAGGTGTGGTGCAAGGGACCCATGGGGGATTGATCAAACAAGGAGGAAGGTCAACCGGCGGATACGGTTGGCTCTTCTTGGGCATGGGGGATTGGTATTAGCATCCCCACATACTACATTGAAAGGTTGAACTATATATGGCCGATGGCGTTCACCTGTCAGATGCAGGTAACGACTTATTTTGGGGGACCTGCAGAGGTGTCTGCGAGAGGTGCTTCTCGGCAGTGGGGTAAAGGGGGACTAAATAGAGATTTGTCCCCCTTTTGTAGCAGGAAGGTACGGAAAAGGAATTAGGTAAAGATCAGCTAGGTGGCCCCCTTAGGCACCTTTGGAGGTGACTGGTGGTTCCAGAGGCCTGTCTCTCAGGGTTTTATGGCCTGAAGGCAGGATATGGGCTGCTTTTGTGGCCAACTTACCTCATCCACCCGAGGGTTCTACGACCCCGGTGGGCGGTGATGTGGGAAGGCCCCCCTACTCACCTACAAGGTGTGGCCAGGGCAAGGGGTAAGCAAAAGGGGCTTGCCCTTTGCCCCAGCAGGGCCTGGTCATCCGAAAGCTGTTGGGCAAGCTGCTTGCCTAAGGTTTAGTTCCTGTACTTAGGTTTTCCCTCTGCAGGTCGCTTTAATGGGTTTTGTTATATATTTAATAAAGTGGCCCTTTGTTTCAACCATAATTGCTGTTGTCTGCATTTTATTTCACCCATCGGCCACAACTACATTCCTTGCAACATAGACAATGAGCATGTTTAACACCTATTGGAGTAAATATGAACTAAAAGTTTGTTAAATATAGTCTTTTTTTAAAAAAAACTTTATAAAGGAGCAAAAAATTACAAAGAGATATTTTAAAAAGGAGAAAAAAGAAGGAAAAGGTTTTTTTACAATGATACATCTCATGCACCTTATGTATATATATAACAAAATACTAAAATATATATATTTGTATATAACTTATCAGAAATATAACCACAATTACATATAGTGCCTTGCAAAAATACTCAGACCCCTAACCAATGCTCATATATTATTGAATTACAAATGGTACACTGTAATTTTGTTCTGTGTGATATTTTATTTTGAAACATTGAAACCCAAAATCAATTATTGTAAGGTGACATTGGTTTTATGTTGGGAAATGTTTGCAAGAAACAAAAAAACTGAAACATGTTGCTTGCATAAGTATTCAACTCCTGTGCTATAGAAGCTCCCACTTTATGCAGATGAAAGAAATTGCCCTATCAAGGACACAATTACCTTACCATTGGCCTCCACCTGTGGACCATTTAAGTTGCTGTCACATTGCTAGGATAAAAACCCCAATGTTGAAGGATACTTGGTCAGGCTGTGGATCTGAAGAAAAATGAAGACCAAAGAGCATTCTACAGAAGTGACAGATAATGTAATACAAATGTATCGATTAGGAATAGGGTACAAAATAATATCCAAGTGTTTGGATATCCCAGTGAGCACAGCTGGATCAATAATCAGGAAGTGGAAGCTGCATCACACCACCCAGGCAATGCCAAGAAAAGGCTGTTTCTCAAACCTCAGCTCTTGAACAAGAATTAGACATGTGAGAGAAGCCACAGAGAGGCCAACAATCACTTTGAAGGAGTTACAGAATTCAGTGACTGGGAGTGGAGTAATGGTGCACCAGTCAGCCATATCAAGAGCTCTGAATAACACTGGCCTGTATGGGAGGGTGGCAAGAAAGAAGCCATTACTGAAAAAGTACCATCTCAAAGCACGTCTGGAGTTTGCCAGAAGTCATGAGAGTGCCCCAGCTGTGATATGGGAAAAGGTTTTGTGATAAGATGAGACCCAGATAGAGCTTTTTGGCCAAAACTCAAAGCACTGTGTGTGGCGTAAACCTAACACTACCCATGCCTCAAGACACACCATCCCTACAGTAAAGTATGGTGGTAGCAGCAACATGTTGTGGGGATGCTTCTTATCAGCAGGGACTGGGCATCTTGTTAAAACTGAAGGAAGAATGGATGGAGCAAAATATAGGGAAATACTGCAAGAGAACCTGCTTTAGTCTACTAAAAACCTGAAGCTTGGGAGGAAATTCATTTTTCCACATGACAATGATCCCAAGCACAAGGCCAAAGCAACATTGGAGTGGCTCAAGATCAAAAAGATGAATGTCCTGCAGTGGCCCAGTCAAAGTCCTAATCTCAATCCCATTAAGAATCTGTGGCACTCTTTGAAAATTGCAGTCTACAAGCAATGTCCAACCAACCTGAACGACCTGGAGCTAATCTGTCAAGAAGAATTGGCCGAAATCCCTCTGACACTGTGTGCAAAGCTGATGCATACCTACCTCAAAAGACTTAAAGTTGTTATTGCAGCGAATGGTGGCTCTACCAAATACTAATGTGTGTGGGTTGGATACTTGTGCAAGCAACATGTTTCAGTTTTTTATGTTTCTTACAAACATTTCCCAATATAAAACCAATGTCACCTTACAATAATTGATTTTGAGTTTCAGTGTTTCAAAATAAAGTATCATACAGAACGAAATTACAATGTACCATTTGTAATTCAGTAATATGAGAGCATTGGTCAGGGGTCTGAGTACTTTGCACTGTATATTAGACAGAAAATTTATATTTCTAATGCCATAATCTTATCAGTGTTGTGGGCTGAAAATGCATACAATGACTAAGCATAGCCATAGGGTTTACATATATCGTTTGAAAATCATAAATCAATAGCTAAGAAGTAAACAAACATGAATCATGTTGATGAAAGAATGTTTATTTATTTATTTATTTTATTTCATTTTTAAACCGCCCATAGCGAATAGCTCTCTGGGCGGTGTACAAAAGATTAAAAGTACAGAAATACAAAATATCACAATAAATAAACTGAAACAAAGAGATTTAAAATTGTAACATTAAACGCTTTAAAATGCCTGGGAGCATAGCCAGGTCTTAACCTGGCGCCGAAAAGATAGAAGCGTCGGCGCCAGGCGTATTTCTTCGGGGAGGCTATTCCACAATTCGGGGGCCACTACAGAAAAGGCCCTAGATCGAGTAACTGTCCTCCGGGCTTCCCGATGGGTTGGTACCCGGAGGAGGGCCTTAGACGCTGAGCGAAGTGACCGGGTCGGTTCATAGCGGGAGAGGCGTTCCACAAGATACTGCGGTCCCACGCCGTGTAAGCCTTTATAGGTCAAAACCAGCACCTTGAATCTGGCTCGGAAGCAAATAGGTAGCCAGTGCAAACGGGCCAGAACAGGTGTTATATGCGCTGACCGGCTGGTCCTCGTCAGCAGTCTGGCTGCTGCGTTTTGCACTAGCTGAAGCTTCCGAACTGTCTTCAAGGGCAGCCCTACGTAGAGCGCATTACAGTAATCCAACCTAGAAGTTACCAGAGCATGAACAACTGAGGCGAGGTCATCCCTGTCCAGATAGGGGCGTAGCTGGGCTACCAACCGAAGGTGATAGAATGCATTCCTTGCCACTGTGGCCACTTGTGCCTCCAGAGACAAGGAAGGATCGAAAAGAACCCCAAGACTGTGAACCTGTTCCTTCAAGGGGAGTGTAACCCCATCTAGAACAGGGTAAGCACCCACCATCTAGGCAGGGAAGGCATTCACCAACAGTGTCTCAGTCTTGTCTGGATTGAGTCTCAGTTTATTAGCTCTCATCCAGTCCATTATCGTGGTCAGGCAGTGATTCAGCACATCCACAGACTCACCTGTTAGGAATTACTGGATTCATTTTCTTAAATTTTTCTTTAGTACATCGAAATGCCTTATTAAAAATGTATCTAACAACTGTAGCAAATTATCCTGCTCTGCACTCGGGACTTACCGGGTCATGGGGCACATTTTGCGGCCTGGAGTGAATCCTGAGCCACCATCTTGAATGAGGGCAAGTGTGCCAGGAATGGTGAGGTGCTGTTGTGGCATGCTACAGGGGTGGGGCAGCCGAGCCTATTTAAGCCTGCACCACCTAACCCGTACCCTCTTTGATCTTCGGCGTCCGTCCTACCCTCCCTCTGCTGCAGTGTAATTAATTTGGTTGCTCCCGGGCCAACTAGGAATTTTTGGTCTGCCTGCGCTCTTTGCCGGCAGGTTTCTTTTGCCTACTCCTCACTGTGGTTAGCGGGGAGGGTGTTCAGGGTTAGCATGGGTGTTTTGGTTACTAGGTTGATTTGGCTGTTCGGTGTTAATATTTTAATTGGTTGCTTTAGCAAGGAAGTGCCGAAAGGTTACAGGTGAAGGCAGCTAGGTGACACATTTAGGCACCTTTGGGAGTGATAGGTGGTTCTGGAGGCCTGCAGCTTAGGGCTATATGGCTCAGGGGCAGGATACAGGTGCCCTTTGGGGCTAACATAACTCATCCATTCAGAGTTTTAGGGCACCAGGGGGCGATGAAGCAGGTTGGCCTCCCTACGCACCATCTGGGTGTGGTTGGGGCAAAAGTTTGGGAGATTGGCAGGCCCTTGCTCCGGCAGGGTTTGGGTCACCCCAATAGCTGGAAGCAGGCTTTGCCTGACTCATCAGGAGGCTCCCGCACTTAAATCCCCCTCTGCAGGTTCATTATTCTAATATGAATTTGGTTAATAAAGTGGCCCGTTACTTAACCCAACATATGTGTCTGTGTCTTATTTCACCCCTGGGCCGCAATCTGCATATGGAATTTCTGCTGGATTGGGCTCTGCACACACATAATACTGGGTAAGTGAAAAGCCCTGTATTCAGCACTCAGATCAAGTGTGCTATGATCTCTATTGGGCTTATATCTTTAACTGCCAGTAGATGTTTAGCAAAGTACGTATGATAGTGCCAATCATTGGTTTCTTAGGAAAAACTGAATCCAGGCTCCCTTTATTCCCCTTCACTTCACACACCTGAATCAAACAGATAAAACTGTATGTGTACACAATTCAAATGTTTCTCAAATGATCTTTTAATATTTTCTATTCCCTGGTTATTGCATGTATTTTTGCAGTAGCTGACCTTTGTTTTTATGTATTTTTAACTTTACTATTTTTAATCCATTGTAAATCACTTTGATTTTTTTAATGAAATAGTGTTATACAAATATATTTATAAAATAAATAAATAAATAAATAAATAAATAAATAAACAAAATAATAGCCTTATTTTCTACTGTTAATACCAGCAGCAGTAATAAAAACTAATTCTCGTCCTTTGTTTTGTTTTGGTCTTTTAGTGTTAGTTTCTTTTGTCAGAACAGCTTTCTTCCTTTAAAACACCTACACATTAATATCAAATAGAAATAAGTGCTCATTTCTAGGATGCCAAATTATCTCAATAGTTTTGAAATGTATAGATTGTCCTTGACGATTTTGGTACATGCTAAGTAGCTGGATATTTATATCAATGCATGGTTCATTAAATTGCTTTTATTTGCTATTAATGAGTTTTAATTATCTTTTCCTGCACAAAAATAAATTCTTAAACATTATCACCATAACCATAATTGAAAACAAGTTTGAAGTGGGTCTTTTTACTATTTTCTTACCAGTTTGAGAAAAAAATTCTGGCATATTAGCCATAATAAAGAGGACAACTAAATGACCTGGAGGCTTGTAGAGGTTCTACTAAATTTATCTGCATATAGGTTCTGTGCTAGATTGTGACCCTTACAAAAACTGGAAACAAAGTCCTATGAGGAGGACTGAAACCCACTTACCCAAGCGCAACCTGGGTGGGCAGGGCATAGTTGTAGCCAGAGGCTGAAGCCCTGGCCACCATCTTGTATGAGGGCAGGAGTCATGCATTGCACGCAGAGTGGATGCGTGGCATGCTGTGGGGGGTGGGGCATCAGAGTTTATTTAAGCCTGCACCACCCCCATAAGTCTCCTCTTGGCATGCAACTTCCCATTGCTATGGTGTGTTCTGGGTCACTTTGGGTCCAAGTAGGAATTTTTATCCTGCCCACCCTTGTTGATGGGCGGGTTTTTGCTTAGTCCACACTGTGGTGGTGGGATGGAATTCAGTTAGGGGGCATTGTGGTTACTAGGTTATTTCAGCTAATTTGGCTAATTCAACAAGGTTAAGATTAATTCCCTGAGTTCGGTTTAGGCTGTCTGGTCACTTGTGCAGTAAGGTGCAGTAAGGGAAGTAGGTAAGGACAGATAGGTGGACACTTTAGGTACCTTTGCAGGTGATTGGTGGCTCTGGAGGCCTGCCAGTCAGGGCTTTAGGTCCTGAGGGCAGGATATGGGCTGCTTTTGGGGCCACCTTACCTCATCCACTCAGAGTTGTAGGGCCCGGGGGGGTGGCATGGGAAGGCCCCCCTGCTCATCTACAGGGTGTGGCGGGGGTAAGGTGTAAGCAGAATGGATTGCCCTTGCCACAGGAGGGGCTAGTCACCCTATAGCTGTATTGCAACTGCTTCCTTATAGACAGTTCTCGCACCTATGCTTCCCCTCTGCAGTTTAGTTTAAGGGGTTCATTGTAGTTTAATAAAGTCACCCTTTGTTCAACCCAGTCTGCTGTGTCCACATCTTATTTCAACCCTCAGCCTCAACTGTGCATGTTTAACCTTGAGAAGAGAGGACTCAGGGGAGATATGATAGCACTCTTCAAGTACTTCAAAGGTTGTAACACAGGGGAGGGTCAGGATCTCTTCTCAATCATCCCAGAGTGCAGGACAATGAATAATGGGTCAAGTTGCAGGAAGCCAGATTTCAGCTGAACATAAGGAAAAACTTCCTAACTGTTACAGTGGTACGACAATGGAACCAATTTCCTAGGGAGGTGGTGGGCTCTCCAACACTGGAGGCATTTAAGAGGCAGCTGGACAGCCACGTGTCGGATATGCTTTAATTTGGATTCCTGCATTGAGTAGGGAGTTGGACTTGATGGCCTTGTAGGCCCCTTCCAGCTCTATGATTCTATGATCTCCTGTCGAGATAACTATAGTAACTTTTGTAACACTGTATTTGCTGACAGAGAGAGGATATATAGTGTAAGATGAGAAGTGAAACAGTAATAAAAATTGTCATCATCCTAATCTAGGATTTGTAAAATACCTATGATACAAATGGTGCCTGCAATGAAATGTCACAATGTGGAATGCTCTTCTTCAGGGTTCCAATCAGCCAGCCATGGCCTCTCCGATGATGCTCCATTCAGCCGCCACTGCTTTTCTGGTTTTTACTTTAATAGTCAGCATTCCACACACATACACTGCACATGTCCTTTGGGTTGTTTTGATTCACTCCCACCTTTTAACTCCTCCCCCCTCCGGCTTGTGCATGGATGGTGCTCTTTTGGCTGTACATGGATCCCCACTCGGAGAGTGCTATTTAGATATAGGATGCTAAATGCTGAAAGCAAACAGGTACTGGTTGCTCAGGCTCTCATTCTAAATGTTTGTATTCTGCTAAAAAATTGTATCATGTTTAACACACATGTGGTATTGGGGGGCGTGGCTGAGATGCCAAAAAGCTTTATGTATAATTCAGTGCAGAAATAGAACTGGGTAAGTAGACTTCAGTGTCAGAGAAGTCACTGACTATATGGGCCCCTATATGTGCAAAGGCAATGTACCTGTAGCACTGTTCAGCATGAACACCCTATTATACAGTGCATACATGGATTGCAAGCTCAGTGCACATAAAAAGTAGCCAATCATAGGTAAAGGGTTTCCTCTTTGTTTCTGTTTTGTCACCTTGAACATATTTTTCTTATAAATAGTTCTCTGTGTTACTTTATTTTATGTGCATCTCCATCGTCCTGAAAATACTAACATTGAAATGAGGTGATATAAAATCCTCTAAAGTATTGTAAAATTATAGCCAGTCATCAAGATATTTGAGGCTTTGGTCATAAATGTAGAGAAAATATGCTTATTGTGCTGGCTTCACAATGTAAGTTACTTATAGCTCTCAAAGGTCTGAAGTAACAAACTGCTTTGGAAAAAAAAACATGGCAAAATTTTGCCCAAGTGATGACTATGCTGGCAATTTATGGGGAGCCCTAGAGACAGATAGTAAATTTCCTCAGATGGAGCCAGTAGTTAAGTGACAGTTTGCGTTGCTCGAGAGAGTGCTCTGTGTATTGGCTACAGTGATTTCTGTTGGTTTTAAATGAACCAATAAGCATACATGAGCCACATAACAGGACTCTGTGGATTCCTTTTCCTATTGTTACATATTTTATTTGCCAGCAATCTGTTAAATAACACATAATAATAAAATCAACTGTGTTCCTTCCCCTGAAAATAGTACAAGCAGTATTACACTGAGGGGAAAACAATCCCTCTTGCTGGCATTAACCTTTAGCATATGTAATTTTTAAAAAATAAGAATGTGAATAAGTAAGAAACACTTGCCTGCTGCATCGCTTTATAAATGTTGCCGTTTTTGCCACTTTTTACAGGATTAAAGTAAGTACAAACACATAAAGCAATGTATTTCATACTTTATTTAATAAGGAAGGAACCTCACAGCATAAGCAAGGCTGGCAGGACACACAGGTATTTTGACCATTAATCCTCTGGTTAAAGACGGTCTGCATATTCATTAATTATATTAATTTTAATTGAATTTAAATTGTAATATAATAAAACACAATGCACAAGACATAAAACAAGTAATAAAAATACAATTAAAATCATACAGCATCTAGCAAAGCACATTACAATTCTACAATAGGCCGAAAAAGAATTAAGTAGCCTGCCAAGTCCCTCAGCAATTTTCAGGTGGTCCACAGGGAAAAAAAGGTCGGAAGCAGCTGAGCTAGTCAGGCACTTTCTGCTGAAAGACTGCTGTCCTGTCACAAATGTTGGTGGTTTTCTATGGTCCCACATCCTTACACAGGTCCCAGAGATGGGAAACAATGTCCACCACTGCCACGTCCTTTAGAGTTAGTCTTAATGGCAGGGAAAGAAAAAGTTCTAAAGCCATTGAGACACCAAGAATTAGCGTGGGTCACCCAGGTTTCTTGAAGGCATAAGATCTTGAATTCACAGAGGAAAGAGTCTAAATCTGCGTCCTGATATTTATTGGCCCAGCCCATAATGTTCCAGGATAGGATCGTTAGTTGTCAATCCAGAGATGATAAATCCGTATCCTGAGCATAATAGATGCATTCATTTACTGTAGGTTGGGGATGAATGGGGGCCGAGGTAGAAAGATCTTTTCTTGGAGGGGTAGTTGGTAAATCACGGCTATGAGCACCCCCATCCACTTCAATGGTCACCTCAAAAACATGTACATTTGGGACACAGAGATCCTTTACCTCCGACGACAAAGACGAAGGAGCCTCCTCGATCATATGTGGGAAATTCACACTTGGTCCTGGATTGAAAGAGAGAGTATTGATAGTTCTCGCATTTATATCTTGGCGTTGAAATGGTTCTGCCTGGACATAACTGGAATGGCTCGTTTCTGTAGTATGTCCCCTTATAGTCCACTGCGATGTGAGCGCATCTCCCCTTTTAGGTGGGGTTACACCGGACTCCCCTTCCAGCCCTGCCTTACAGGGTTGTAATCCATAACAGGGATTGGGGCGGGGCACATATGTACATTCAACAAATGCATTTTTAGTTGGTCTAATCTGCACAATATTTCCGAGCGTCCATCGGGAGAGAGAGCTCCAAATGAGTGTAACAGCGCTTGTTCCTCAATGTCAAGGGAATCGCTTGACCAACCAGCATTTTGAGAGATAATTTAGTCCTTCCCTCTTAAGACTCTCTTCCGGTGCATCCAGATCGATGAGGCATCCTTGCTTCAGCCTCTCGTCATCTTGATGGCAATTTGAACAGGGCTGGGAATTAATAAATAAGTCCTCTAGCGGGGCCCTGTTCTCAAAGAATCTAACAGAAATTATGCCCAGTTTAATCAGGTTGTTCTTCGCATTCAATAATTGATTCACTATTTGTGGAGAAGAAAAAGTAACCACCGCCCGAGCACGGATGCCATTATAATACAAGTACTCCACCATTTCTATCTTTTCAATATTAAGCCGCAGTGCAGGGATGTCCTTTAAAATTTTCACCAAGTGGTACTTGCGGGAGGGCTGTGTTACTACACCATTGGGTTTAGGATAGTTTTCACGAACCAATTTACACTGGTTCAAAACTAGGTTCCATCTTGGCTGCCTGATGTTTTCCTCCTGGATCTGGATCTGATTGCGAAGTTCCTTCGATAGAACCTCCTGCCACAGATCTTGCTGGGAAGCATAGAGGTCCTGCGCTCTTGTTGAAGGAGCGCTTGGAGGAATCAGTGGGGGAATAGAAGAGCAATAATTATGTCCGATCTCCCACTGCACTGAAGCGCAGTTCTTGCTTGTGTTCTGAGGAGATGAAGTTTTCCTTTCCTCCCTACCTGTGGCCATGACCTTACCCAATAAGTCGAATAGTTTCTTAAAATTCATTTTGCTGCCACGTGCTGGCTTTGGGTTTTTAAGGTTTTTACTCTTCTTTTTATTAGTAGGTTGCTTCTTGCTTGCTCTCCAGGACCTAATCCGCAATGAAGCAGGCTTGATCTCAACAGAGAAAGCTAGAATTGTATGCTTTGGTGTTGGAGGTGGTTCACTTGGCAGGGATGGTACATCAGGCTTCTGTTGTAGCTTTACTAGCGTTGTTAATAATTGATTACTTTCATTCAAAAAGTCTTTTACTTGCTCAAGTTCTGTTGCCATCATGAGCAGCCAACCTGTAAGCGTAGGGGTCAGTTCAGAAGGTTTAATTTGATTTGATAACCTATAAGACTCCAGGTGCGAACTGGGGGATTTAGACGCACCCGTGTCCTTGTCCGGAAGAGGGCTCTTCATCAGTATTTTATCAAAAGTAGTCCTTGGGTTTGATGGCAGGTCCTGTGATGGATCACTGGATAGGGCATCCTCTAGCTGTACCTTGGAAACGCCCTGAAGCTTTTCCACAAGTACAGTCTTACCAGTTTTGGCTGGTGAGTACGATGTCTCTTTAACTCCTTGGGTCTCAGCCATCGCAATCTCAGTAGCCAAATTTAAAGCCGAAGACTCCCCCATATCCCATTGCATATTATTCTTAGAAGTAAAAGACCAGTCATAAGAAGGAGAATAGTCAGGTAGAGAGGACACATTAGTCTGTTCTTGTGAGGAGGAGGTAAAAAACTGTAATGTTTAATTGGCCTCCTTTAGTCTTTAGAAGCTTATTCGGCTTCCAGTGAGGTGGGGCAGCTAAGGCAGACTCACTTTTCCTTTTGGCCTTTCTTCCCTTGCACGGTAAACTCATAAATGTCGAGACTCCCTGAGTTTTTCGAGCATTTCTTGTCAGAACCATTCTCTTGATGTTATATTAGCTTCTATTATACACATAATCAGTCCTGCAAGGTAAATCCTTGAATTTCGTGTAGGCTCCTAGATAATATGCCTCACTAATGAGCACTCCCAATCCGACTCTTCAAAGGCACTATTAGGACTGTATAACTAATCACTGGAGGAGATAGCTCCCAATCTCCTCACTTCACAAGAAAGATAAAATTACGAGTGTGTAAAATTTGTTCTCACAAGCTGTCTTGAAGGTCTCATAATATTATTACAAGTTTGGACGGAGAGGGAGCAGATAAACACTCACCCGACGCCATTTAACAACCAACCGGAAATCGGGAAACAATGTGTACTGCTAGGTGATAGGGAGCCTGGAAAGCAACAGTGGCTGTTCGGAAGAAATAAAGATACACAACTGGAGAACCAAAATGATTAAGGAAGTGGAGCGACTCCCCTATGAGGAGAGGTTACGGCATTTGTGGCTTTTTAATTTAGAGAAAAGGTGAGTCAGAGGTGACATGATAAAAGCGTATAAAAGTATGCATGATATAGAGATGTTTTTCTCACTCTTTCCTAATACTAGATCTCATGAACATCCAATGAAGCTGAATGCTAGAACATTCAAGACAGTCAAAAGAAAGTACTTCTTTACATAGCACATAGTTAAACTATGGAATTTGCTCCCACAAGACGCAGTGATGGCCACCAACTTGGATGGCTTTAAAAGAAAATTGGACAAATTAGACAACTTCATGCAGGATAAGGCTATCAGTGGCTACTAGCCACAATCAATAGGTATACTCTGCTTGTGGGCTTCCCATAGGCATCTGCTTGGCCACTGTGAGAACAGGATGCTAGCTTAAATGGGCCACTGGCCTGATCCAGCAGAGTTTACTTATTGATTTAATATAGCCAAATATTTTGCAAAACGGTCTGCTAGGTAGTGTGTATGTGTTTATTTGCTCCATTTAGAGCTAGATCTGCTGTGTCCAGAAGGGTTGGGATGGATAAGAGCATTTAAAAACTATAGTAATACATTTATAGATAGATATAGATTTATTCAGAAGTAGGTTGATTACAGGTTTGCATAATATTTTGCCTTGATCAAAGGTTTTAATTTAACTTTCACATTTGCTGCTGTTTCTTAATCTTCACAGACAATGATAAACAATTGTTCATTTTGTCATAGGTTTACCAGCCAAATAAGAAAGTATAAAGATTTTTTTAAAAACATGTCTGCAGAACAAATACAACTGTTACACATGTACATATGAACCCCAATGTGTGTCCACCCTGCACAAGACTTAAATGTACCTCAAGAGCATAGCGGAATCTTTTGCTAGAATTAAAACCCACACAGCTCTGTGTATGTGGTCCTACATTCAATCACCCCAGGAAAATACACACAAAAGATATAAGAAAGGTTTGGGTTATTAAAAGAAGAAAAATAAAAATATAGCAATCATTTTCAATTAAAACATGGGCAGTATCTAATTAATACAATCACACACTAGCCACAATCTAGTATGAGAGTGTAGAGGCATCCTACATTCACACTTGAGATATGGAGTACATAGACTCACACAAGAAAAAGAAGGCAAGGGGTATACTTTTTCTGACAAAACATCATGAGTCAGAGTTTTATGCCTGGTGTGTTAAGCTCTCCCTTCTGAAACAAACAGCACCCAATCTAAAAGGTCTCACCCTTCTTTGGTCTGAGGTCCAACACAATGAATTGATGGTCTTAGAGAGCAATGTGAAGTGTCAGAAAATCATTAGTGCCACAAGTGCTAATCTGACCCTGGCAAAACCTTCAGTTTAAATGTCTTTTCCACCCCTGTAGACTTACATGAAATTGGGGAGAGGGAGTGTATAAGCAAGAGGAAGCTGAACAAAGGAATGCTTTGAGATGTGAGGTTAAGGTCTGTTTCTACCACATGGATCCAGAGATAAGCTTACTGTGTCAGGTGTGGTGTAAATTCCTGTTTGGGGGGAAACTAGTCCTTATATTTTCACTTCAAGAGGGTGTCATAAATTTTATCAGGATGGCACCATTGTTTGTTTGAAAGGAGTATTCTCTGGCAATGTTAATTTTTTGAATTCTTGGTTTACCAATCCAGGTCAGGACATCTGTTCTGACTTGGTGATCTAAGTTAGGAAGTCTGTTCTGACCTTTCCAAGTCACAAACATTTATCAGAGGGGCTATTTCCTGGAGTTCACTGCAACTGAGCTCCTATACATTAATATGAACCAAAGAACAAGGAACCCCAAAAATGTGCATATCCCTTTACACAACCTGGGACTTAACTCCCAAGTAATCAAGGCTTTGACTCCATGGCAGTTAACTATCTTCTCAAATGGGCATGACATGTTCTACCCAAAACCCTTTTATGCAGTTGGATGACTCATTCTTAGAGACGGACAATATAGTGATTTTTACTGTCTGAGAGATAAATATAATTAAATGGATAGAAGGCCTTCATGAACCATCTGACCTTGAAGAAACAAGAAAAAAGGAAAGAGAAACTTCAGCAAGTAAACCCAAATAAAAGCTCTTTCACAGTTTTGTCTGGCAAAGTTCACATTTGGTGGTATTTTACTACTTTATAGTCAGTCATGATAACTAGGTTAAACACATTGATTCTCCTCTGAGTATGACTTCGCCAGGTACCACTGTTTGACTGGGCGGGGGGGGGGGGGAATAGCCACACTTGATATACTTATAGTTTTACTTTACAGGTTTGAACAGTCTGACTTCAGCTGAAAGCTCTACAGGTAAATGAAGTTTGAAGGGCCCTGCTCACAAACAAGGCTGACAGAGCTAAAGTGCCCTCTGGTGGTTAATTTTTTTCATATGGAAATTGAAATTTGCCTTACCTCAGCTAGGGATAGATAAAACTGCATTTTTTTCTTTCTCTCAGAACCCTTAAAGCAGTATCATATCACTTTAAACAGTCATAAAAATGTAAATGTACTGCCTTCAAGTCAATTCTGACTTATGGCAACCCTGTGAATAGGGTTTTCATGAGGCTGAGAGGCAGTGACTGGCCCAAAGTCACCCAGTGAGCTTCATGGCAATGTGGGGATTCGAACCCTGGTCTCCCAGGTCGTAATCCAACACTTCAACCACTACACCACACTGGCTTTCTTAAACAGTCATAGCTTCCCCCAAAGAATCCTGGGGGGTGTAGTTTGTTAAGGGTGCTGAGAGTTGTTCTCCTCACAGAGCTAGTTCCCAGACCAGTTTAGCAATCAAGCCCTCTTCCCAGGGAACTCTGGAAATTGGAGCTCTGTAAGGAAACAGGAGTCTTTTTAACAACTTTCAACATCTTTAACAAACTACAGTTTCCAGGATTCTTTGGGGGAAACCCCGACTATATAAAGTGCTATGATACTGCTTTAAATGTATAGCACAAATGGGCCTCAGTTTCTCATTTTTCCAATTCTCGTTGACATTCACTCCATTTACACATCAGTTTACAATATTTTTTAAGTCCTTATGCAAATGCATGTAGTTTTTATGTACATTTTCCTAACATATGCATTTACATACATATTTTGGCCTAATATAAGGCATTTTGTATATTATTTTTACTCATACATTTTTGTATGCACTTTTCCATAGTATAAGCATTTTTCTATGCATTTTTGATTGAACATTTTGAAGAATAGCTATGTTTCAGTTTGCAGTTGGTTTAGGAAGTGTGAATTTGGTAACTTCACATTAAAAGGTGAACTGAATTAATTTCTTACCATTCTTAAACTCAGTACATGTTACCGTGATTCAGGGACAGGTGCAAGAGAACATTACTCCCTCTGAACATTGTTTTGCCTGTCCAAAAAATGTTAAATGTTTCTTTTTGACATTAAGGCATGATCCAGAAAAGTTAAGCTTTTGTTTTTACTTCCATGGATTGCAATGAATGAGTACATAATTATCAGTGCATTGTGTATGCATATCTGCACAAAAAGATTGCAGTCTCAGTCATGAAGATAGGAGCGCTGAACCAGATTATCAAACATAGGTATTATATGTAATCTGAAGTGACCAACATCTGTGACAGAGAAAACAGACTGTATTTTTTTTCCTCGTATATTATGATACAGGGGAAAACATACCATAGACTTTCCACCTAATAAATGACCTCCCAGAATTCTCTTTTGTCTCATCAAATATATAATATTTTCCTATGCAATCACCCAGTGTCCTATGGGGGTGAGGCACAGCACAGTGGCAGGATGACAAGTGAGGCAAGGGCACAAGGGAAGCAAGGATGGCTGGGGGGCATCAGAGCAAGCAGGGTGGCTGGGTGTAGGGCTAGTGAGGCAAGTGGGCAGCTGCGGAGCAAGCAGGCAAGCAGCTGGGGGGAAGGGTGAGCATGCGGGAGGTAAGTCGTGGGCAGCAGCCTTGGCAGGACAGAGGTAAATGCCCTAGGTGAGGAGGTGGCCTAGGAATGCTGCATGGGGGGCAGCAAAACAGTGCAGGGCCAGGCAAGGAGCATTAGTGGGCCCATGGTGGCTTGCATATGCCAATGCCGGGAAGCACTGGGCAGAATAGTGAGGGGGTTGGAGAGGAGATTGTGGTGCCTGGCGACATTTGCAAGTGTGTGTGTGTGAGAGAGAGAAAGAGAGTCCCTGTGGGGGGGATTCCCTGTGTGTGTGTGTGTGTGTGAGTGAGTGAGAGAGAGAGAGAGAGAGAGAGGGAGAGAGGGAGAGGGAGAGAGAGAGAGGTGTGTGTGTGTGTGTGTGTGTGTGTGTGTGTGTGTGTTTGGAGGTGCCTGGGGGGATGTTTTGGGGCGGGAGGTACTGAATGAAGTGAGCAGGGGGGCAGAGCCAACCCTAGTTTTATATACCCAGTAATCTGGCTTCCTTATTATGTTTACCAGACAACACTGAATGGCTCAAGGAACCATATTATTTTTGTGCCTTTTTTTGTTCTACAGATCATAATAAAAATACTCTTGAAGATTAAAAAATACTATTAAAAACATTATTGCTTTCCTTTCATGGTCCTTATGCTTATTCTAGATTGAAGAATGAGATTATTAATATTAGCCCCATTAATGTATAAAAATTATAATGTTTGATAAGCATTACATTTACAGTGATCAATAAACAAAAAGGGGGTGGGGCAACACTGTTTCCCCAATAAGCTTATTCTCTAATAGGCGGTTTAAGTAGTAATGGGGGATTTCAATTATCCCTTTCTGTTGGGAGACAATTTCTGCCAAACACGGCCCCTCCAAGAAATTTCTGACTTGTGTTGGAGATAACTTCCTCCTACAGAAAGTGGAGGAAGCAACCAGAGGATCAGTTACCCTGGGGCAGTTACGGGAACTCTGGGGAAAGTGACCACACCATACTTGAATTCTTGATTTTAACAGAAGCGAAAGTTGAGAGTAGCCATACACACACCCTGGACTTCAAGAAAGCTGATTTTAATAAACTCAGAACAATTGTAAGTACGGTTCCATGGCAAGCCACCCTAATGAGAAAAGGAGTCCAAGATGGGTGGGAGTTTCTAAAAAAGGAAGTTCTAAAAGCACAATGGCAAGCAATTCGAACAAGGAACAAAGGGGGGGAACAACAGAAGAATCCAATGTGGCTTCACAAAAAGCTTAGAGATGACCTGAAAACAAAAAAGGACACAGACAGGAAGTGGAAAGAAGGCCAGGCCACAAAGGAAGAGTACAGGAAGGTATCACAGAATTGCAGGGATGGTGTCAGCAAGGCTAAAGCTGAGAATGAGCTGAGGTTAGTGAGGGATGCTAAAAGCAACAAAAAAGCTTTCTTCAGGTATGTTCATAGTAAAAGACAGAGAAAAGAAATGATGGCACAGCTATTCAATGAGGATGGCAAAATGATAACAGATGACAAAGAAAAGGCAGAAGTGCTCACTTCCTAGTTTGGCTTAGTCTTCTCCCAAAAAAGGGTCTATGACCCTCCCGGGAAACATGAAGTAGAAGGAGCAGGATTGGAGCTTCAGATTGATAGACAAATGGTCAAGGAATACCTAATCACTTTGAACGAGTTCAAATCTCCAGGGCCCAATAAACTGCATCCTAGAGTATTGAAGGAAATAGCTGAAGAACTCTCAGAACCGCTCTCTATTATCTTTGCAAAATCATGGAGGACTGGTGAAGTGCCAGATGACTGGAGGAGAGCTAATGTTGTCCCTATCTTCAAAAAGGGGAAAAAGGAGGAACTGGGGAATTACAGACCAGTCAGCCTAACATCAATCCCTGGGGAAACTCTGGAGCAGATTATAAAGCAGTCAATCTGTAAGCATCTTGAAAGCAATGCAGTGATTACTAGGAGCCAACATGGATTTATGAAGAACAAATCCTGCCAAACTAATCTCATCTCATTTTTTGATTGGGTAACCTCCCTTGTAGACTGTGGGAATGCTGTGGATGTAATATATCTCGACTTCAGCAAAGCTTTGACAAAGTGCCCCATGATATTCCGATTAGCAAGCTAGCTAAATGTGAGCTGGATGAAACAACTATCAGGTGGATCCACAGTTGGCTCCAGAATCGTACTCAAAGAGTGCTTCTCAATGGTTCCTTCTCAAACTGGGTGGAAGTAACGAGTGGGGTACCACAGGTCTCAGTCCTGGGCCCAGTGCTCTTTAACATTTTTATTAATGACTTGGATGAGGAGGTACAAAGCATGCTTATCAAATTTGCAGATGATACAAAGTTGGGGGGCCTAGCTAATACTGTGGAAGACAGAAACAAAATTCAAAGGGACCTTGAGAGGCTGGAGCATTGGGCTGAAAACAACAGATTAAAATTCAACAGAGATAAATGCAAAGTTCTACACTTAGGAAAAAGAAACCAAATGCACAGTTATAAGATGAGGGATACTTGGCTCAGCAGTACAACATGTGAGAAGGATCTTGGAATTGTCGTTGATCACAAGTTGAATATGAGCCAACAGTGTGATGTGGCTGCAAAAAAGGCAAATGCTATATTAGGCTGCATTAACAGAAGTATAGTTTTCAAATCACGTGATCAATTCCCCTCTATTCAGCACTGGTTAGGCCTCATCTTGAATACTGCGTCCATTTCTGGTCTCTGCACTTCAAGAAGGGTGCAGACAAACTGGAACGGGTTCAGAGGAGGGCAACAAAGATGATTAGGGGACTGGAAACAAAGCCCTATGAGGAGAGACTGAAAGAATTGGCCATGTTTAGCCTGGAGAAGAGAAGACTGAGGGGAGATATGATAGCACTCTTCAAGTACATGAAAGGTTGTCACATAGAGGAGGGCCGGGATCTCGTCTCAATCGTCCCAGAGGGGAGGGGATTGGAGGGGGAGGGGAGGGAAGGAGAAGAAAGGGGCAAGAGGGAGGAGATAGGAAGGAGGGAAAGGGAGGGTAGGTTTGATGAGTTGCATACTTTTTGAGTTCAGTGGGATTTTTTTCTGTGCAATCATGTTTCAAAATGGAAATGAACTGTCTTCAAGTCGATCCCAACTTATGTTGACCCTATGAATAGGGTTTTCATTGTAAACGGTATTGAGTTGATTTTTCCATTGCCTTCCTCTGAGGCTGAGAGGCAGTGACTGGCCCAAGGTCACCCAGTGAGCTTCATGGCTGTGTGAGGATTTGAACCCTGGTCTCCCAGGTCACAGTCCAACACTGACCTGGGGGAGGGGCAAGGAGGGTAAGAGGAGTGGGAGGGTGGGAGATTGGGTGGGTTGGCACTGACCAGAGAGGAAGCTCCTTTCCTTTCCAAAAGGACAACATTGTGAACAGTATCATTGCTTTTCAGGCTTTCCCCCACCTTTTTATTCTACAGCAGGCACATGTAGCCTCCCACCCAAATTTAAACCAAAGCTGTCCCTGGCCGTATCCACACCAGGCCTTTATTTCACTTTGGACAGTCACGGCTTCTCTCAAAGAATCCTGGGAAGTGTAGTTAGTGAAGGGTGCTGAGAGTTGCTAGAAGACATCCTGTTCCCCTCACAGACCTTCAATCAGAGCAGCTGACTGTTAAACCAGTCTGGCCACTGGAGCTCTCTCAGGGGAATAGGAGTCTCCTCTTAGCACCCTTCACAAACTATACTTCCCAGGATTCTCTGAGGGAAGCCATGACTGTCTCACTTGAAATCAAAGTCTGGTGTGTGTGTGGCCCCCTGATTAGCCAAGCCTAGCAGCTGTGAGTCTGGCTTTTAGAACACTGACAGTTGGTTCTTACTGAGCATGCCAGGCATTATCATTGAGTTCAAGCCAAAAATTTATAAAATGAATTAAAAATCAGCCAGGCATTTTTTTTAATTTTTAAAGTACAGAAGATGAAGTTCAGCATATGGAGCAAGGTCAGTAACAGGATTGCAGGTACTCTGTGACCATGGCTTTTTTTTAATGAATTTCAACAGATTATGAGAACTCAGAGAAAAAAGTTCAAAAGGGCTTTTTCTCTCTCTCTTGAGACTTTGAACTCTTGATTCTTTCTGACTGTTTTGTTTATCACCATAAAAATTTACATGGTTATTAAGCAAGCATTTCTGATTGTGGCCTACTGCCGAAATAAACACAGACACTTTATTGAAACAGAGTCAATTATAATAAATGAACCTGCAAAGGGAAAATCGAGTGCGGGAGGATTCTGCTGATCCAGGCAAAGCCTGCTTGCAGCTATAGGGCAAACAAAACCTTGCCTGAGCCTGGGGCTGCCCTGTGCCAGGCCCCAGCTCCGGCCACACCCTGAAGATGTGTAGGGGGTCCAACCCGCATCACCGCCCCCCGGAGCCCTGAAACTCCGAGCGGATGAGGCACGTTGGCCCCAAAAGCAGCCCGTGTTCTGCCCCCGGGCTGTATAGCCCTGAGCTGCAGGCCCCCGGACCGCCAATCACCCCCAAAGGTGCCTAAAGGTGTCACCTAGCTGCCCTTTCCCTTTTAACCTTTCCCCCGCACTTCCTTGCCACCAAAGGGGGACAAGCCTCTGCTTAGTCTCCCTTTACCCCACACCCGATAAGAATCCGGTGCAAACCCCTCTGCAGGTCCATCAGGAAGATGTCATTGCCCCCGTCAGTCAAGTGCACGCCATCTGGCCTAAACAGCTCCGGCCTATTGTGCTTGATCTTCGGGTGGTGGATGACAGAACCCCCCAGGCCCTTGATGGCCCCCTGAATCTGTCTATTAACCTTTTTCTGAGCCCTGTCCATTCCCCGTGGGTCACCGGCACAATTCCACTTCCTGCGCAGCAGGATGTCTGACCATACCAAGTGCACCCCTGGCCAGCGCCACACAATGGCCTGGAGGTCACTACGCGCCTGTTCGATTAGGGCCTTGCCCTTCAACAGACCCAAGTTGTTACCTCCCAGGTGGATAACCAGCACCTGGGGCACCTCCCGGTCCACCGCCGGCTGGAACAAGGTAGGCAGGAGACCATCCCAATGCATCCCCCGGCATCCCAGCCACCACTGACTGAGCCCCAGCTGCGTTCCAATGTGAGACTTCGCCGCCCTGCAGCCTGCCCAGAAAATCATGCTGTGGCCGCAGAGGAGGATGCTCACTTGCTCCGATCTTTCCCAGCAGCCTGCCAAAAACGACAACAATTGCCATCAGGGTAAGGGGAAACCATTAGCTGCTGGCCTCATGCATCTCTGTGAGTGGTCTAACGTAAGTCTTGTATGCATCTGAGGACCACCTGCCCACTGCCTGTAGCTGTCCCTTGGAAAAACCTAGAATTCGGACCGTTAGCAGGATTTAAGATCAACAATCAAAAAACAAAGATGTTGGTGAAAAATTTATCTTCAAGGGAACAAAAAGAGTTAATGGACAAGACAGATTTTTCAATAGAGAAAAAGTTGAAATATTTAGGTATTATTATGACAAATAAAAATTCAAAGTTGTTTCATAATAATTATGAAAAATTATGGACAGAGATTAAGAAAGATTTGTTAAAATGGGATAAACTACAGTTGTCATTAATGGGTAGAATATCTGTGATAAAAATGAATGTATTACAGAGAATGATGTTTTTGTTTCAAACAATACCTGTAATATCCTCTGATTTACCCTTTAAACAATGGCAAAAAGATATTTCTAAATTTGTATGGCAAGGAAAAAAACCAAGAGTTAAATTTAAATTACTACAAGATGCCAAAGAAAGAGGAGGACTGGGATTACCAAACCTGAGACTTTATTTTGCTGCATGTTGTTTAGTCTGGATAAAGGAATGGATTTTATTGAGGAATAAAAGGTTATTGGATTTGGAGGGCCATAACCTGAAGTGGGGATGGCATGGATATCTATGGTATGACAAAGTAAAAGTTAATGTGGATTTTAATAATCATTTTATAAGACGTCCTTTGCTGAAAATATGGAACAGATATAAACCAAGGTTTTATTCCAAAATACCATTATGTGTCTCAAGTCAAGAAGCGTTTTATAGAAGAGAAATGGCTGGAAAAGAGAAATGGTTAACTTATCAAGAACTATTAGTAAATATGCATGGAGAATATATAATGAAAGAGAGAGAACAATTAATAAAGGAAGGATATAGTTCTCAATGGTTTGCCTATTTACAATTGTTAGAAAGATATAAAATGGATAAGAAAATGTATGGTTTTGAAATAAGTAAATCTGATTTTGAGATAGGTCTGTGTACAAATGATGAATGTATAATTGCAAAAATGTATAAACTTTTGTTAAAAATGGAAATGGAAGAAGAACAAGTAAAAGAGTGTATGGTAAAATGGGCAAAAAAATTTGGTTACAACATATAAATGGATCAATGGGAAAATATGTGGAAAAAAGGATTGAAATTTACATTATGTTATAATCTTAAAGAAAATTTCTATAAAATGATGTACCGTTGGTACATGACTCCAGAAAAGTTGTCAAAAATGTATAGTAATGTCCTTAATGTTTGTTGGAAATGTAAACAACAAGAAGGATCATTTTATCATATGTGGTGGTTGTGTAAACAGGCAAAATCATTCTGGGCACAGATAGGTAGGATGATGCAAAAAAATCTAAAGATAAATATTCAGTCAAAGCCAGAATTTTTTTTATTGGGTGTTATGGATAAACAAATTGAAAAGAAATATGGAAGAATAATATTATATATGATTACGGCAGCAAGATTATTATATGCACAAAAGTGGAAAATGGAATCAACACCAACAATGGAAGAATGGTTATTGAAATTAATGGACTTAGCAGAGATGGATAAATTGACATGCTTAATTAGAAAAAAATTGACAGATATATTTCTTAAGGAATGGAAGCCTCTCTTAGACTTTTTGTTGAAAGATAAAAACGAAATGATGATAATGGGATTTGACGATTAATTAAGATAGCCTATGGAGAAAAGTGATCTTGTATGTACCAAGGGACAGGTTTGATATATATTATATACTTATAGCTGATCTGCGACAAATCGGAAGTCAATATTTTTATTGTATTATTATGTTTTTGTTGTTTGATTTTGTTTGTTTGTTTTCTGAAAATTTGAATAAAAATTATTTTAAAAAAAAGAAAAACCCAGGTGGGCAGCGGTGTGGGCTGTGCCTATTCGGAAGGAGTGTGTCCCGAACTTGCGGGCATCCACAACTAGTTTCAGGAGTGCTGCCTTTGTCACTGACCAAAACTGGTACTTTGTAAGGGGCAGGAGGTCCCTGTGCCTGAATAGGTACCCTGGCTGCAGCCCCTGGGATGCCAGAAAGGTGCGTAGGGCCCTCACTGGGCAAAGCTCCTCCTGTTGGCATGGGGATAACATAATCAGACGACCCTTCTGGTGTTGGTCCGTCTTTGACCGCCTGAGTCTCAGTCGGACCCCCTCTGCCACCCAGCTGAGGTCAGAAACCAGAAGTGCCCGGAGGGAGCTATCCGTCTTAGAACCTGCCACCACCTCCCCTATTCGGAAGGCCCCAAAGAACAGGGTGAGGGCCGCAGCATGGTATAACAGTGCCTCAAAATGGGAAGAACATAACACCCTCCACTGTCCCCGCAGACCCAACAGTAGCTCTGGGGAAAAGGGGGAGCGGGCATCAGGCATGTGCGGGCACTCGCAGGACCACTCCTCCAGCATCCGGCGGACCCTAAAGTCACCAGAGTAGTCCTGAAAGCCCCATGCTTTCGCTAGGAAGGATAGACCTGAGAGCTTACCTCTGATGGTCCTGACTGAAAGGCCCCTCCGCTTCCCTTCCAAGCAGAACTCCATAAGATGCTCCACGGGGATGGGCCACTCCTGGGTGTAGCCTCTGGACTCCCTGAAGCTTGCCAGGTCCCTACCTGCCCCCTGGTAGCTGGCCAAAGTGCTGGGTGCCACAGACAGGCTTATGGCCCGTTCTGACTCAGTCCTCCAATCTCCCATAGCGCTGGGGGTACCACGTCCGGCTGAGCCCTTGCCCACGGTGCCAGCTGGTGAAATCTCTCCATCTGGTTCCGTGATAGAGCATCAGCAATACTATTGTCAATACCCGGAACATGGCGTGCAAGGAACTGGATATTATAGCAAAGACATTGGAGCACTAACACTCACACCAGATGCATAACATTGGGGTTTCTAGAAGACAGGGTGTTGATGACATGCACCGTAGGGAGGTTGTCGCACCAAAAGTGGACTGAGGAATTGCCCAGTTTGTCGGGCCAAAGGTGTACGGCCACGACAATGGGGAAGAACTCCAAAAAGGTAAGGTCTCTGGTTAGGCCAGCCTGCGCCCAGTTCTGTGGCCAGCTGCCACGACACCATGAGTCGTGGAAAATGACCCCAAAATCCCAGGAACCTGAGGCATCAGAGCTCACCTGTAGCTCTGCTTCCAACAGGCGATCCCTTCTCCATAAGGAGACCCCATTAAATTCCCGCAGGAAGGTGGACCAAACCGCCAGGTCAGTCCTGAGAGCTACCGTAACACGCGTGTGGTGATCGGAGCGTGATAGGCCAGCCATGGCATCATACACACGCCGCAGGAATGCGCCCGGGCGCTACAACCCTGCACGCAAAGTTCATATGGCCAGCCAGCTGTTGAAGCGTGGCCAATGTCACCTTCTTTGCCCCAACCACCTCTGAGATTTTCCCCTTAAGGGCCACCAGCTTGTCCAGCAGGAGCCTGCAGCATTGGGCCACTGTATCGATCTCTATGCCCAGAAAAGTGAGGGCTGTGGACGGGCCCTCAGTTTTCTCGGCTGTGAGGGGAACACCCAGTTCCCCCGCCATCCCTGCGAAATGCTCCATAAATGCCTGACAGGCGCCCGAGTCTGCAGGGCCCGCAAACAGGAAGTCGTCCAAATAGTGCACCACTGATTGCCGGCCTGCCCGTCTCCTGACTGCCCACTCCAAGAAAGAACTGAAGCGCTCAAAAACCGAGCATGAGATGGAGCAGCCCATAGGCAATGCCCTATCCACATAATATTTGCCCATGAAGGCAAAGCCTAACAGCTCAAAGTCCCCTGGGTGCACAGGGAGGAGACGGAAGGCAGATTTGATGTCACACTTTCCCATGAGGGCGGCCATCCCGCAGTCCCTAACCATACGAACTGCGCAGTCAAATGACGTGTAGCGGACAGAGCAGAGGTCTGATGGGATGAAGTCATTTACTGACCCACCCTGGGGAAAAGACAGGTGGTGTATAAGGCGAAATTCGCCTGGTGCCTTCTTGGGCACGAGGCCCAGCGGGGAAACTGAGTGAAGGGATGGGTGGTGCCGTAAAGGGGCCCAGAACACGGCCTGCCATGACCTCCTTTCCAATTTTCTCTCCCACGACTGATTCCATGCCTGCCACTGATTTGAGGTTGCGGGACATGAAGTGGTGCCTGGGGCCCGAATAGGGGATCCAAAAACCCTCTGTAAAGCCCTGGAGCAAGAACTGGGCATCTTGGACTCGGGGGTAAAGGCTCTTGTGGCTGTATAATCATCTAAATTTTGAAAGTGGAGGAAGGGGGGAAAGGGTAGCATGGGAGAAATGTGTGTTAGTGCAGTTGCATGAATTTAGGCTTTGTTACAGAATGTGCAACAGCATTTTCTCCCATTTTAGCCTTGATGTGTATCAGAGAACAGAGAAAACAAAATGTCATACCAATTATATCAGCCACAGACAGTGTAAAGAAAGCTGGCTCCTTTTCTGAAGATCTGGCTGGAATCTTAATTAGTAGATTAGGCAGAGTTGTCTTCAGTTGTCTCCTTGCTCTGCTGTCATGGTTCTTTGTGCCAGTGGTGTGACAGATGAGTCAAGTATGACTCTGAGTAAAGAGACAATGCTGTGAAAAGTGAGGTTTTGATTGTAAACAATAACAGTGTGTGTCTGATAGAAGCATTTTCTATAAGTTTGTATTATACCTTTTCAAGAAAAGCTTTAATTTGTGCTTCAAAGAAACTCACCAGAAATGCACAGAGTTAAATATCTGTCAAACAAAGAGGATCTCCTTATGAAGGAGGATGGATGGCTTCAAATGACTGCCAAGCCATAAGGATAACCACTCAAAGCTAAATCTATCATATGGCATTGTATCACGTGGGGGAAAGTATTGCCTGTAGAATGAAACCATGCAGTTAAACCATTGAGTTGGATCCAGACAAAGTTCTTCACAAGTAGGTCCCATTAAATCAAATGGACTTACTTATGAGTAGATATGAATAAGGCTGCTGTAACTTCCAAGTTTACCACATAAGGGTAATATTACAAGAACAATGAAATTGCCAAAGAATTTTGCCTAGAGTAAAATCAAATTGAATTTGATTATATACTACTAACACACACAAAAAGAAAAAAGTAGGAATTTCTAGAATATATATGATTCTTAAATGAGGTGGTGGCTGAACATTTTTGATTTCCACAAATTATTATTGTTGTTGTTGTTGTTGTTATTAAAAAGTAAATGCCACCCTGGATGCCATGACCTGAGAGAGATTTGGATTTGGTAAAGCAATTACCACAGGATTGCAGTCTATGAGTAAGCCCCATTCTACTCAATGGGATTTACTTCTGAATAAACATACATAGTATTGAGCTTATTTATTTTATCTTTTTCAATGTTATGATTTTTAAAATATATCCAAAGCTAATCTAAAGTGATACACTACAAAGAAAGGGCAAAATCAATTATTATTGATATAGTGCGTTAACACCATCAGGGCACCAGGTTTGAAGAGGCCCTGAGCAGAGTGTCCTCTGCTGAGCTCTGTCCTACGTTGGTGGGATTAGTTTGCTTCAGTGGCAGTGGGCAACTGGATCTAGCCACTCCTTTCTATTACCCAAGTGTCCAGAGCAGTGCTAGGTTAGCAGTATTGAGAGAAAGTAAAAGGGTGGCTAGATCAGATTGATCATTGGTGCTGACCAGAAAAAAAGTTGGGGGGGGGATGAGCCAGCAGCTGTGTAGGTGTGTGTGGCTCTGATAGCCATAGCTTTTCCCTATATAAATATAATATTTTGAAAAGTTTGATTAATATAATCCAATACCATCTTCAAGATATAAGCATCTTTCTAAATGTGATTGACATCTGCTCCAAAATGCTAGAATCTATTCTTGTTTTTATATTATATCTGGATTTCATTAGCTGTTTCTTTACTTTCATAAACAAGCAAATGTTTTTGTTAAGCAACCTTAACCTGTATATTTTCCCAAATTCTTTTTAACCAGTTCTCCAAATGACTGCCTTCACAGTCTTTCAGTTTCTTAGCCCTTTTTACTTTTACCATTAATCAAATTATTACCCATGTCTTAGTGATTATTATCTGGTTCAAAGGCATAAAATCATAGGCCATGCCTGCATGTTTCAATAATCAAATATCCATTATCACTGGTGCTGCTTATTCAGTAGTAGAGGTAGAAGCCCCTGAGAAGCAACCACACATGGCCAATGGTGAGTGGGAAAAGAGCATGAAGTGGTGTAAACCAAAGAGGCACACTAGTGCTTCTCTATGCTATTGTATCAACAATGGACATGAATGTTGGTGGCATGGAAATGCCAAGAGAGATTAGGAAAGAATAGGAACAAAGACAGAACTGGAGATGACATACAACAGTAAAAGCAGCAACAATAGAATCATTTACATTATGGATACTTCTGCACCTAAAAGATTGTAGCGGTTTGTTCTAAGCAGGCATAGACCACTGTGTCATAGGTTGGACCACTGACCACAGGAAGAGTTGATCTAGGATCACAATGGATGGTGTACAGAGCCAGAGCCAACAGCAGGCAGAGTTGTGGCACTGCAGGATTACATAGGTATTTCTGTCTCTATACCACCCCATCCCTTCTGTTCCTCTTGCATGGGAGGACAGTACAGAAAGAAAGAGTGTGCCCGTAGCATCCAGAAAGTAGGAGGATTCCGAGGGCTACATGAAATTAGGCCAAGACAGCCCTCAGGCTGCAGGTTTCCCACCTCAGATCTAAAGGGATTACAGCCAACGGGCAATACTGCAGGATAGGCATGGTTTACATTTTATATGACTGTAGTGACATTGTTTTAAGTCATTGTTTACACTATATAAAAGGGATCAGGCTGTATGTAATTGACTGAACCACCTTTTTTTAGAGAAAGAAAAGTTGCAGATAACATTTATGAAACCAAACCAACTTCAAGCTCGCTGCGCTTCAAAGTAAACTGTCATTTTAATGTTATGCTAAGTAGTATAGTGCTTTCAGCATGAAGAAATGCTTATAGTGTTAATAGTGAGCTTATATTACATTTAATTATATAACTAAATACATTGCTTAAGTTGAAATAAAGATAGTCACACAAATTGCTTCCTAATCAGTGAATGGATGCATGATAAATAATTACTTCTGAAAATTACTGCACCCTATTTTAAGACCCCCCTGGTTTTTCAAAACAGATAATTTGGTTGTCAGTGGATGAGAGAAAAGCATTTAACAGATGGGCCATCCTGTTCACTTGAGGTTGCTGTAGAAAAAGCAAAGAAGACATATTGAAAAGAAGCAGGTAGCAAAAGAGAACATGAACAGATTCCTGAGAATCTTTTTCTCAGAAATTGAAGATTTCCTTCTCCAAGACAATGGGTCTACCTTAGTTTATCAAACAGATTGTGGATTTTTAAAAATAAAATCTCTACATCTACGTAATACTGTAAGACAAAAATAGACATCCAGCAAAACCAGATATAGAATAAAACCATTTAATTAGCAATGTTCTCTCTCAGGGTAACAACCTAAGAATGCATATTTGCATTATATTTTCAGAAAATTAGGAACAGCTATCTAAAACCCATTGCAGCTTGGCTTCTTCATGTATCCCTTCAGGGGACATCTGGGATACTAGGTTTTTAGAACTAAGGTGTCAGGTTTATTATGTTACAAAGTCTTAAAGATGCTGACAGTGTGAATTCTGATCCTATATTTTATGTCTAAAATATAGTTTGTGCTTCTAAATTACATTATTTCTCTATGTCAGTAAATTAAAATCTTGGAGGCCCAGAACCATTCTGTATTTCTGTGTGTGCATGGTTGCTGTTTTCTTGTTTTAGTCTGTGTGTCACAATAAGCTGTCTAAATTAATAGCTTGTGTCATTGTAGACAGCTTTTTGCCTTGCAAACAACTTCTTCTCAAACAATGTGCCTCTCCTGTACATCTGCTGAGTATCCAGCATCACCATTTCTTAATAGGTACCAGATGAAGAAAAAAAATACTTCATGATTAGCCTAGAGAAGAGAAGAGGCATGATAGTACTCTGAAATATATAAAAAGCTTCCATACAGAAGAAGGCAAAGACTTGTTATCTGCTATTCCAGAGGGCAAGACTAGATCTAATAGATTTAAGTTACAAGAGAATAGATTTTGGTTGAACGTTAGAAGAAACATTTTAAGTGTAACAGAGTAGAATATTCAATAGTGCATAATGGTTCTGGAGTTACCAATTCTTGGTATGATATTAGAATGTTATAAGCATATCCCTGTTTTTGTTTGTGGAATGTTGGAAGATTAGGCTTTAAAAAACATTATTATCATTATTAAGGCCAGGGTAAAGAGGTGAGTCTTCAGCATTTGCCTAAAACAGTACAATGAAGTTGCCTGACACACCTTGGTGGTGGTGGTGGTGTTATTGGGGGCCGCCACAGAGAATGCCCTCTCCTGGGCCCCCTCCCTCTCCCAATAATCTGAGGGTGCTGGAACTACCAAAAGGGCTTCCTGTGCTGATCTCAACACCTTAGAGAGTCTGAAGGGAAGGAGGTGGTATTTCAGGTATTTGGGACCTAAGTCATTTAGGGCTTTAAACACTAATGTGAGCACCTTAAATTGGGGCTGGAAATGAACTGGCAACCAATGCAGCTGTTATATCAGATCTAAATGGAACCCCAGCTAGTAATCTGGCTGGTGCATTTTGGATTAGTTGAAGTTTCTGAGTCTTCTTCAAGGGCAGCCCATGTAGAGCACATTGTAATAATCCAATCTGGAAGTTACCAGAGCATGGAGTATTGTGGCCAAGTCATCTCTGTCCAAAAAGCAACAAAGCTGGTGAACCAGCCAGAGCTGGCAAAAGGCATTCCTAGAACACTGAGGCCACCTGAGCCTCCAGTGACAATGTTGGACCCAGCAGTACCCCCAAGTTGCAGACCTGCTCCTTCCAGGGGAGTAAAACCCTATCCAGAATAGGCCATTTCCCTAACTCTCAGACATGAGAACTCTAGACACATAACTCCTCTGTCTTTTCAGGATTTAGCCTCAATTTATTAGCCCACATCCAGCCTATCATCACCTTCAAGCACTGGTCCAGCACGTCAACTGTCTCTCTTGATTCAGATGAAACAGAGAGTTAGAGTTGGGTGTCATCTGCATATTGATTACACCTCACTCCAGATCTCCTGATGGCAGCTCCCAGTGGCTTCATATAGAAGTTAAATAGCATGGGGGGTGGGGACAAGATGGAACCCTGCAGAACTCCACAGGACAGTTCCCATAGTGTCGAACAGTAACCTCCCATAACTATGTTTTGGAAGCAGCCCTGGAGGTATGAGCAGAACTACTGAAGCACAGTGCCCTGAGACACTCCAAAAGGATCAGAGCTTGGAAAAGTTACTTTTTTGAACTACAACTCCCATCAGCCCCAGCCAGCATGACCACTGGATTGGGCTGATGGGAGTTGTAGTTCAAAAAAGTAACTTTTCCAGGCTCTGAAAAGGATACCATGGTCAACAGTATCAAAAGCCGCTGAGAGATCAAGGAGAACGAGCAGGGTCATGCTCCCCCCCCCTCTCTCCCAACAGATGTCATCAAGCAGTGTGACCAAGCTGGTTTCAGTGCCATGGCCAGCCTGAGCGAGACTGGAATAGTTCCAAGTAGTTTCTTCCAAGCATGCTTGAAGCTGGACTGCCACCACCCTCTCAAGCACCTTGCCCAAAAGGGGGATATTTGCCACTGGATGATAGTTGTTTAACACTTCTGGATCCATGGAGGTCTTCTTAAGAAGGGGACACACCACCTGGCTCCTTCAAAACAAAACTTTGAAAGTATTTTTATAAGTGTTTCTTCAAGACAGAACATTAAAAGATGTTTCTGTTATATTCACTTATCTGTATATATAAGTGCAAACCTGTGGTCTCTGATCCATTTGAACTTTGTAATATTAAGGGTTTAAAAATCAAACAGTTTTTGATTTCTGATTTCAATTTCTGGTTTTGAATTTATTTTATTTTATTTTTGCACTGTTTAGGGCCAGTCTGCATCTGCTATGTTTAGGCAGGGCCCAAATACTTGCTGTTATGATCCTATGATACATTTGTAGTCACTTTGAATTACAACTGTTTAATTGTGATTTACATGCTCAGAAAAATAGAAAATTAGTTTAATATAATATTGCCTTTTGTTCACAAAACAAAGATCTAAAAATCTATCTGGTTACTGAATATTTGCCACCTTCCATTTTGCCCTAGGATTGCATGCAGTCCTCACCCTGATTTTATGTGGGAGGGGGAAAATGGACAGGATGGAGCAGTGGAAGAAGGGGGATACACACTTCTGCATACCGTTCATTCAGGGTTCTGGCAAGTGCAATCTGCACCCCTCCTCAGTCTAGGGAGGAAGAGAGAGAGAGAAGAGGGTGTCCAAAAGAGAGAAAATCAGCTGGTCAAAAGAGATAAAAGGTCTGGCTCTGTCTGCTTCTGATCCTGGCCTCATCCCCTTTTGGCTCTTGCCCCATCTATTGCTGGCAAGTGGCCACAATCAGATTATCCCCAAGCAAACAAAGCCCTCTACAGCAAAAAGGTTCCCCACCTCTGCTCTAGTGAAGTAGGTTCCTGCCTTTTAGATGTCCTGAAGTCTTTGGTAATATTGCTCTGATATATATTTTAGAAAAGCATCCAACTATCAGCCAAGTTAGACATAAACACCTTCTCAAAAAGAGTCATGGGAGATGCTTTAGATCAGAGCCGTAGTGTAGGGAAAGTGTAACCTTTTCTCCCTGTGCCATGGCGTTGAACAAGAATACACTTCTGGAACTGCTATTAGCCAGAGAGGGGAAAACATGCAGTAATAATTTAGGTCTGTAAGTTTTTCCTTTTGCAGCTAACAACAGCTCTGGAAAGAAAATCTGGGTAGGGCTGTGACATGTATAGAAAGCATATGATACACCTCCCCATGTACAGCCCCAATTCAGACTGAGTCCCCTATAGCTACTTTATGAAAAAGAAAAAAAACAAGAGTTTAAATCATGCAACTCTCATGTCGCATCAAGCCTGGCACAAATACATCACTTTCATGATCATATAAATTATGCACGCTCTGCCCAAGTGTTTCTACCCTGCTCTTTAGCCAAAGAGGCTGCCAGAACAATTTAAAGAAACAAGGCAGTCTGAGCTAAGATTGGATTGAAGGAACTGTGATGGCGGAAGTTCCCAGAAAAGTGAAATAACTGCTCTTCCAATCAAGATTGTAATTTATTGACTTGGCAATCCTGTCACAGTTTCCAGTGTAGTCAGCAATGCAAATTCTGTAGAGTTCTGCTCACATAGGCTTCCTCTCTTCAGACATACACACTCAGTGAATGGCCATTGGCAGAGGGTCTGGTGAAACATGCACTATTGAGCGTGGGACAAACATTATGGTGAGGTGCGCCTATCTCCATTATTAACATTCAGGAGGAATTTGTGTTCACAGAGGTATTTGATAGCTGAAATACACTGTTCCCCAGTGGTTCCTGGAGGGCATTCTGTGGCTTGGGAGGTGCCCCCCCGGCACACAATAAGCAGGGTCCAATCTTAAGATTATGTCACCTAGGGAGAAGGGCCATCCCACTGTCTCCCAGACCTGTCCTGCCTCCTGTCGTGGATGGTCAGGATCCAGCTAGGCTCCCTAACAGCCAGAAAGCTTCTAGTTTTTTCATTCACCCAAAAATCTCATTTTTCTCTCCACTTTTATACTCTCTCTTGTCTTTCTCTTGCTCATACTTTATTCCTGTTTCTTCCCCTCCCTTCCCACTCCTCCCTGGCTACCTAGCTCAGGACGGGGAAGGCAACACTTAGAGGGCCATCTGGCCCACAACAAGGGGGTGGAGCGTGGGATAGCGTTCCACGCCTGCTCGATTGAGGAGAGGCGCGACCACATGCAGCGCATACAGCTACAGTTCCTTTCCTTGCCATTTCAGCGCCCATCTGATCAGCAGAGGAGAAAGGTGGCTGCGGCAGCACTGAGGTGCGGCCTCCGCTTGCCTACACACAGAGCAAAAAGGTGCTCTCGGCCTTCGGCAGCTATCAGGCCCTCCCCACCCCCACCTTAGGGTCAGCTGGGTTCTGAATTTCCTCCCGCCCGCAATTACAAACATGACCACATTCTCAGAAGGGGAGCAGAGCGATCTAATGCAGCAGCAGATTTCGCCACACTGGCTCCCAGCTGTCGGGAGAGACACCTGAGTGCCACGTGGAGGGGGTGAGTAGATTCAGCAAATTGCCCTTCCCCCCCTCCCAGGACAGGAGGATTTCCCCAAATTCCAATCAGGAGTTAGGGACATTGTGGCTAAGGAAGTCAGGAACTTGGGGGTACAGGTGGGGACAGAGCCCAGTTTAAGATCTAAGCACCATAAGAGGATGTGCAAGTCCACATTGGGACACAAGAAAAGGAGGCGCGTCTCCTCTCCCCCAAGCAGTACCTTCCCCTCTCATCCCCCATCCCCAGGCTCCTCCTCCTCCTCTTCTCCTGTTTGCCAAAGCAATCACAGGAAGAGACATAAGGAGAAACAGAAACACAACACTAAAGGCACGCACTCCTCTCCCCACCCTAGAAGGAAGCAAGGGGATAAGAGGGTGATGAGTAAATAGGCAGCTACAGCCTTGTGACTACTGTCAGGCTCAGACTGCTCTTCCTCTTCAGAAGGCAGAGAGCGGGATGGCCCCTCCCCCTGGGTGAGATAATCTGAAGATTGGACCCTGCCTATCGCGCACCAGGGGGAGGCGCCTCCCAAACTGCAGAATGTCCTCCAGGAACCCCTGGGAAGAAAAATTCATGGTAAGAATGTATGTTTATTCATGGCAAACATTTTAGCTGTAAGGATGTGTGACGTTTAGAAATGTTCTTAGATGTTTTTAAATGCTTCTAAATATTTTTCATTTCTGTTTTTTATTGTTTGCTATCCTGGGCTGCTTTGGGAGGAACAACAAGATAGAACAATTCCCTCTTTCTGAACAGAGTAGCCTGTTCTTGTCTATACCAACTGGCAGTGGTTCTCCAATATCTCAAGCAGTGGTCATTTCCAGCCCTGCTGAGACACTTACAATGAACACACTTTAAAATTAACACACTAAGCCAGGGATTGAACCAAAGATCTTCTATCTGCAAAATAAATGCTATAATACTGAGTGATAGCCTTTTATCTGTATGTGAAAAAAATGGAATAGTCATCTTAACTATGCAGCACAGGCCTTGCTGGCTCTGTAAAATAAGAGTAAAAAATAATAATTTGTAGCTGAAAACAGTAAAAAAAACCTAAATAGTAAAAGGTTGGAAGTGGAATGATTTTGATAATGCAGAATCAATGTCCTGAGTAATCAGGATGGTTTAGTCATTATTGGGCTGAGCTCCATTATAATAAATTCTAGGTGTTGTTTCAGTAGAAATCATTTGTGCATTATCATTAATGGCATTGTTATCCCACACTTCATTTCAGCCTCAGCCTGATTCATTCAGCTGAGTACAACACTTAGCTTTGTTCTCCAATTGATTTGGCTTTAACTAAAAGTGAAATATGGTTATTATAGTGGAATTACTTTTAGACAATTATTTTCCAAGAAGACAAACTCTAAATGCAGCCATTGCCCATTGTGACTTTGGGGCATTGTTGGCTGTTTCTCCTCTTCTACATAACTGACCTTCCTTATGCTCTTAAAAGTCTTATAATGAACACCTTTCATTTTTGGTTTCTTTTAATCTCAGAAAACCAGTGGTGGCATCCATAAAGTAGATGGTGTATATCTGCAGTTGTGTTTTGTTGTTCATAGAAAAAATAGCATTTTCTTCTTGCTCACTATTTCCCAATGTGCTAAAACTGTAAATGTAAAATTGACTTTTCTTTGAATAGGAAGCAAACCCAAGTTTGAATAACAGTGCCTATTTCACTTCCATTTAGAAGGTTGATTCTACTCATTGTTGTAAGTTGTGCCATGCATATCAAGGTTTACATCTTTTTCTAGGAATTGTTGACATGTTTCAAATTACAAATAAGATACCATGCCTGAGGAATGTTCTAACTTACTGGACATGTCAATCCTCAAGCCACTTGTTTTGGGTAATTTATTTTGAATGTATAGCTTGCATCGAATTCACAATTACTTGCAACAATTTCAAAACCTTTCCTTTTGGCTTCTTCCAAGCCACCCCCATCTCTGACATATCCAGTGACCTTAACTGCTAATTCAGACAATATAACATGGCAGTGTTTAACAGTATATACAATCAAATATTAAACATCATAAAAACAGTACAAAATGATTAAAATGACTGGCTGATCAAAATATTTTAACAGTTGGATAGGCCTGTCTATAGGAAAAGATCTTCAAAATATGTCTGAAAATAAAAAGTAAGGGTTCTGATAGATATCCAAATAAAATTGGCATTTATAAGAAATATGTTCAAATGTAGCAAAGGCAATAAAGTCCTCAAACCATTGCATAATAGATGGTGGGTGTTTATACTTTGAGCCTGAAAGGACAAGTGTTTTGAAACATTTCTTCTGTATTTTAAGAGATTAGACAGAGACCTTCAAATGAAAAGTTGGTCTGCAGGTATTTCTTTAATTGGAACTAGTCTTTGAAAAGTTTGCCCCTAATCTATTGGCTCTCTGCCCAGAAACATAAATTATTAATTGCCTGCTAACTTTTCTAAGTCCAGTTTTACATTTGTGATCCAGCTTTATATTCTACTAGGTTGTATACAACTTAGTCATACTCAGAATAAAACCACTTAAATCAGTGGACGTAAGTTAGTCAAGCTTGCTTAAATTGTATTGATTTCAGTTAGTCTACACTATGACTTAGTTGGATTCAACCCACTGACTTTTATGAGGTTATTCATGTTTATTTGTTAGTGCTTATGGCAGAAGTCTGTAACCCACTTTCTGAGGAAGGAACTCTATTAATTTGAACAGGACTACTGCAGTGTCAATGGATTGTAGGTTCAGCCAAAAATTTAGGGAATGAACATTCCTTAGGATACAGCCCTATTCTTCCCGATAGTGCTTGAGGTTTGCCACTGAAATCATAAACTCACTTGTTCTTGCAGACTTCAATCAGGAATTGCTTTCCTAACTACAGTAAAGAACAAAAATAACAAACATATCATAGCACCGGAGGTCCACGTGTATGTCCACTTGAAGTGGTTTTCATGGCATTTATACAGTAGTGGAGTAGTTGGGAAGCATTCTTCCCCTGCTTAACTCAGACCTACCCTTCCTTTCTACTGCTAAAGTAGTAACAGCTTTGACTGGCTGGGACAAGAAACAAATCATCCTCCTTTCTTATCCAATTTGTGTCAGGCAAGGATGAGGAACCTGTGACCCTCCACATGTTTTTGGATCACAACTCCCATTATTCCTGACCATCCAAAACTCCATGAAACAACAATTTGCTGCCCTGGGCTCCTACTGGGAGAAAGGGTGGGATATAAATCAAATAATAAATAAACAATAACACTTCATTAGAACTGCGTGAAAACACACACAGCCATTTTCCTTTGGGGCTCAATTTGGCACTTCACATTAGGCCCCTATTTGGTATGGACCATTTTTGGGTCAGGCGAGGGTTCTCCATTACCAAAATGGTAATGACTTTTTAGGTTTTTTATTATTTATTTATCTATTAAACTTATATCCTGCCCTTTCTCCCAGTGGGAGCCCAGGGTGGCAAACAAAAACACTAAAAACACTCTAAAACATCTAAAAAAACAGGCTGTAAAATATATTAAAGCAAAACATCTTTAAAACATCTTTTTTACAAAAGCTTTAAAAACATCTTAAAAAGCAATTCCAACACAGACACAGACTGGAATAAGGTTTTTACATAAAAGGTTTGTTGAAAGAGGAAGGTCTTCAGTAGATGCCAAAAAGATGACAGAGATGGTGCCTGTCTAATATTTAAGGGGAGGGAATTCCACAGGGTAGGTGCCACTACACTAAAGGTCTGCTTCCTATGTTGTGCGGAACGGACCTCCTGATAAAATGGTATCTGCAGGAGGCCCTCCCCTGCAGAGCATAGTGACTGACTGGGTATAAGGGGTAAGACAGTCTGTCATGTATCCTGGTCCCAATTTGTATAGGGCTTTGCACACCAAAACCAGAACCTCGAACTGGGCCCAATAGGGGCAGCCCATGCAATTCTATCAGCAGTGGGGTGACAGGTTGGTGATACCATGCCCCACTGAGCAGTCTCGCCACCGCATTTTGCACCAGCTGCAACTTCTGGACCAACCTTAAGAGCAGTCCCACACAGAGTGCATTACAGTAATCCAGCCTGGAGGTTACCAGTGCATAGATGACAGTGGTCAGGCTACCCCAATCTCATGCCCAATCAGTCTCACAGCATGTCTTTCACCACTTCACATAGGTACATGAAACCTGCAGACATAGTCGCCCCTCAAGAAGGGATTAATCCTGTTCAATTTAAGACAGGTAGATCCAGCGGTTTCAGTGCTAACCATCTTTAATGTTTGGGGTGTTTTTTACAAATATTTTCAAAAGTAAAATGTAGAAGTAAAAAGCAACTGGGGGGGTTTATAATAGCCTAGGTAGATAGATACTAGGCAGTAATAAGAGAATTATAGTATGATGTAAAAGATAGAAAAACAAGTAAGTGGTTTATAAACTGAAGGATAAATGAATAAGATTTATTGAGGGGGATACAGCTGTAAATTAAATGCAAAACATAACATTATGGCCAAAATCAGGAGAGTGGGGGAAGGGACAGAAATGACACTGCTTAATTATTCTAACTAAAGACTAATAGTATAAGTAACTAAGGCACAGACAGGAAATAACAAACAGAAGAGACTGGGATGGCTTGGTAATGATGGAAAATAATTGAGAGAAAACAAATAGGAAGAAAGGCTGGGTTATTGGTAAATAAGAGACAAGCTGAATCAAAATGTTACCAACAACCTCTTTATAACATTCAGACAACTAGACAAAGAGTAAGAGAAAAGGCACTGGGAGAAAGGTTTTACAGAATCAACAACTCTCCCCGGCTACCAAGCACTGTGACTGGAGAGTGTTGGGTGAGAGTCTAGTCCTAGACTAGAAGCGAGAGTTGTCAATGAGTAAACTTCAGCTGCCCTCCTCTCCCTTTCCCTACCCTGGTGCTTACCTCATGGTATTGTGTACATTTCTTCCTGTAGTTTTTGAGACAGGCTTTGTGGCTTAGATTGGGGGGAGGGTTCTCCCCACCCACATTTGGTTTGGATTGCTTCAAGGGAGTCTTGCCTCTTTGGGACTCTGCTTCAACCCAAATACTTTGTCCTTGCCTCAGTATTTTGGAATCTGGGCAAAGCAGTTGCATAGCCCTACTCTTCAGATTCCCAACTAAACGTGGTATGGGCAGCACAAGAGCTTCATAAAGAACAGGGCATCCCTGCATCTCACAACATTAAATTGGATATTAGAAACATTGGTATGCAAGCCTCTGGTATGCAAACCTGTTATTTAAATTGTGAGGCTGGGAATAGGAAGTGAAGAACCTGCTGTAAAGCTGGTTTATCTTTGTCTGCTTAACTATTCAGATCTATAACATTACTCAACTGCTGGTTTGTTTATTTGTTTTTTAAATCCTAACAGTAACTAAAGGCATTTATGATTAGAAGAAAACCACTTCAGGGACTCTCCAAAGTCTGGAGTCCTTGCAAAGCCTTTTAATCTAAAAAGAGATCAGTGTCTGGGGAGAAGCATGATACACTTTTAATTGGTTACTTATATTAATGAATATAATAAATATTCATTAATAGGCAAAAAAAACCTTGTGGTTTAAGAATGTACCTATAGCCCACAGCTATTTCTATCAAACTTTAAAAAGCAGGGAAATTGGGCAGCTATAGTGAATGCACCAGGGGAGCAGGAGACCTGAACTCCTCTCTGAGATATTGTTCTGCCCTACAAATTTGTCAAAATGCAAACACCACTTGGGTTGGTCTTTCACAGTCCAATCCACTTGCTGTGTAGCTTGCAAGAATTTGGTAACATGTGCCTCTGAGCATATGGTGAGTGGTGGCAACACCTGCCATCTCCAAAGATGGAGAATTATATTTTTGTATGTTTATTGGTGTTCTTCTTACTTTGCTTCTTTCCTGTGTTACTAATGTTTCTACAGATAATCTAAACCAGAAAATTTCCCCCCTCCTTATTCATCCTAGAAATCTGTGTCAAATGTATTTTTATTAATTTCAAAGCCTTTTTATTAGTCATTGTCATGTGATGGTGAAGACAGCCTTTTGTGTTTTATATTGGAGGTTATGTTCTATTTCTATTTTGGGTGCATTAACAGTTGAATCTGAAACTGCAGTTTGATGTAAAATCAGACTGATCCCAATATGTTGCTACTTCAGCAATGACTCTAGCTGTTGGAAAAAAGAGGATGCATGTTTTCAGCCTGCTATGTTTAAACCACTTTATTTAAAGCAAGGTGTTCATGGACAATTAAAAACATAGAGGACATCTACCATTTTGCTACAATATATTTCACCTCCCACTGTTTTATCATCTGCAAATTGAGACACTCCTGAGGTCCACTGGAGACTATTCTGCAGAAGTCAGTGCCATTATTATGTTTGGAGTTTTTTTAGTGTAAATTTTTCAAAGTGTTGCTGTACTTCACATATTCACAGAAATAGAAACAAAAGAAAATGATTTCCTATAGGAAACTTCACTAAAATTACAAAGGAAATCAGACATATTCAAAGTGACCATCTGAACTATATCAACTGCCTTCATAATGTTGCTTCCTCCCTGCTAAAACAAGATCAGCACAGCACATGTCTTGTTTCTGTTATTTGGGCTGATTGCAGGTGTTGCCACCACTCACCATATGCTCAGAGGCACATGTTACCAAATTCTTCCAAGGTACACAGGAAGTGGATTGGACTGTGAAAGACCAACCCAAATGGTGTTTGCATTTTGACCAATTTGTAGGGCAGTCCAATATCTCAGAGAGGAGGTCAGGTCTCCTGCTCCCCTGGTGCATTCACTATAGCTGCCCAATTCCCATGCTTTTTAAAGTTTGATAGAAATAGCTGTGGGCTATACCTACATTCTTAAACCACAAGGATTTTTGCCTATTAGTGAATTTCCCTGCTTTTTAATCCGGGAGGTAAGAAATGGGATCCGGTCCTGTGGAAGTTTGCTGAGCATGGATTGATCATTTGCATACTTATTGAGTTCAATGGGATTTACTCCCCTGCAATCCTGCTTAGGATAGGTGAAACTGACCACAGAGGATGGGGAGGGAAGGAGGAGGGAGGGGAGGAAACACAGAGGGGAGGAGGGGGATGGGAGCAGGAAGGTGGGGGAGGTGTGGAGAAGGACAGGTTTGATCATTTGCATGTTTATTGAATTCAGTGCGATTTACTCCCATGCAATCATGCTTAGGATAGGTAAAACAGCAGGGGGGAGGGAGGGAGGGCTGGAGTGGGCAGGGGAGGAAGAAGGAGGAGGGGGAGGGGAGGAGGAAGGGAAAGGAGAGGGGAAGGAGAGGAAAAGCAGGTCTGATCATTTGCATGCTTATTGAGTTCAATGGGATTTACTCCTATGCAATCATGGTTAGGATAGGAAAAACTGACCATGGGGGGAAAGGGGGGGAAGGAGTATATTGGAGGGAGGCAAAGGAAGGGGGAGAGGAGGGCAGGTTTGATCATTCACATGCTTATAGAGTTCAATGGTATTTACTTCCATGCAATCATGCTTAAGATAGGTAAAACTGACCATGGGGAGGAGGAAGGGGAGGGGGAGGAGGGGATTGGAAGGGGATGGGAATGGGGAGGGAGGGGCAAAGGAAGGGGGAGCAAAGGGGCAAGTGGGAGAGGATAGAAGGGAGGTTGGGTTTGATCATTTGCATACTTCTTGAGTTCAGTGGAATTTATTTCTATGCAATCATATTTGAAAATGGAAATGGACTGCCTTCAAGTCAACCAGACTTATGGTGACCCTTTGAATAGGGTTTTCATGGTAAATGGTATTCAGAGGTGGTTTTACCATTGCCTTCCTCTGACGCTGAAAGGCAGTGACTGGCCCAAGGTCACGCAGTCAGCTTCATGGCTGTGTGGGGATTCGAACCCCGGTCTCCCAGGTCATAGTCCAACACTGACCCAGGGGAGGGGCAGGGAGGGGAAGAGAAGGGGGAGGGGAGGATATTGGGTGGGTGGGCACTGGGCAGAGAGGAAGCCCCTTTCCTTTCCAAATGGAAAACCTTGGGAAAACTTTGTGAATACCATGGAAGACAAACAAAATTCAAAGGGACCTTGATAGGCTGGAGCACTGGGCTGAAAACAACAGAATGACATTCAACCAGGATAAATGCAAAGTTCTACACTTGGGAAAAAGAAATCAAATGCACAGTTATAAGATAGGGGATACTTGCAAGAAGGATCTTGGAATTGTCATTGATCACAAGCTGAATATGAGCCAATAGTGTGATATTTACCCCGCAGGGGAGATACCATGATCACAAGTTTAAAGCAGACTTTTTGGAATCTATTTGTGGCACTATCCTGAAGAGCAGGTGTTTAACAAGCAACAATAAGAGTCACATGATGACACACAACATTTAACAGACATAAATTTTATAATATTCATTGATAAATCACCTAGTATTTAAAGGAAAGGACTGAATTTAGACGTTAAAGGCTGTAATTCTATGTTCACTTTTCCTTCAGGAGTAAGCCGCAATAATAATTATTTTTTATTTTTGTTTTTTTTTTTCTTTTTTTCTTTTTGTTTGACTATTTTTGATTTTGTTTTTTGTCTTTGAATGTTTTGTGATTTTGTCTTGTGTGTTTTATGGGAATCTGAATAAAAATTATTGAAAAAAAAAAAAAAGGAGTAAGCCGCAATAAACTCAGTGGAACTTACTTCTGATTAAACATGGTTAGGACTGCACTGTAACATCAGATTCCGAAGTCTTTCTCCCCATGCCCTTTACTAGATTACTGGTACATTCTCCCACCTTCTCTCAAGATAGCAATTTTCACTTGTCTCAGCCCACAGGGGCCACACAAGTTCTGCTTCAGTGTTAGGGTCCCCCCTGCAAACCTTTTCTCTCTTCATTACCTCTCTGTTGTTATTTCACCTCTTCCTACATTCCCCTCAAAATGATGCTGCAATCCTATCCCAACCCCACTTACCTGGGAGTAAGTTCCACTGAGCTCAGTGGGACTCACTTCTGACCCTGGGAGACCAGGGTTCAAACCCCCACATAGACATGAAGCTCACTGGGTGACCTTGGGCCAGTCACTGCCTCTCAGCCTCAGAGGAAGGCAATGGTAAAACCACTCTGAATACTGCTTACCATGAAAACCCTATTCATAGGGTCGCCATAAGTTGGGATCAACTTGAAGGCAGTCCAACACAACAACATGAGCAGACACATAGGCAAACTCCCCTCCTTTTCTCTGCCCCCCCCAACTGTTTCTTCTAAGAGGCTGGAGTCCTAATCCTTTTTGCATGGGACTAAGTCCCACCGAACTGAATTGGATTTACTTTAGACTAGGTTTGGGGTTAGGATTGTACTATGAATATAATCAAATTTAATTTTGTAAAAATTAATAGGGTGTTAGAACAAATTAAACCAGAACTGTCACTAGAAGCTAAAATGATGAAACTGAGGTTATCATACTTTGGACACATAATGAGAAGACATGTTTCACTAAAAAAGACAATAATGCTGGGGGAAACAGAAGGGAGTAGAAAAAGAGGAAGACCAATCCAAGAGATGGATTGATTCCATAAAGGAAGCCACAGACCTGAACTTACAAGATCTGAACAGGGTGGTTCATGACAGATGCTGTTGGAGGTCGCTGACTTGAAGGCACATAACAACAAGCCCCATTGAATAAGTGAGATTTACTTCTGAGTAGACATTTTTAGAATTACAGTGCGAGCCCTCAGAATCTTTCCCCCTTCTCTCTCTTCTGCCCTTCTCTCAAAATAGCACTCCACTTACCTGGGAGTAAGCCCCACTGAACTCAGTGTGATTTACTTCTGAGTAAACTTTTTTCTCCTTCCCTTCAAAATCATTGCAAGCATACAGAAGCTCTGCTCCACTTACCTGGGAGTAAGCCCCACTGAACCCAATGGGATTTACTTCTGGGTAGACAATTTCCCTCCTTCCTTCCCTGAAGCTTATTGCTAGAACACACATGCTCTGCTCCACTTACCTGGGAGTAAGCCCCACTGAACTCAGTGTGATTTCCTTCTGAGTAGACATTTTACCGCCTTCCTTCCCTTCAAGCTCATTGCTAGCACACAGAACCTCCACTCCACTTACCTGTGAGTAAGCCCCACTGAACTCAGTGAGATTTACTTCTGAGTAGACATTTTACCACCTTCCTTCCCTCAAGCTCACGGCTAGCACACAGAAGCACCGCTCCACTTACCTGGGAGTAAGCCCCACTGCACTCAATGGGACTTTCTTCCGAGTACACTTTAAAAAAATTGCAGAGTCCTTAAAAGCTCCCGCCCCCATTTTTTGCCTCCTTCCCTCAAGCTTGATTGAGCGAGTGGGGAAGGCAGGCAGTGGGGGAGAGCGCGGGTTGGGGCAAGGCGATTGAGCCAATGGAAAGGGCAGGCTGTGGGAGACAATGGAGGTGGGAACACACACACACACACATCACTGTCACTCACCTCCATTCTGCTGCTGCTTTCTCCCTCCATCAGCCATTGTCTCTCTCTTTCTCATGCTTCCTCACACAGAGCATGAGGGAAGCGCAAGCTCAGCTGAAGGCCAGTGTGAGTCACATGTCTGTTGCCCACGAATCATAGGAGCTGACTTCCCCTGCTTCCTCCAAGTAACTGGAAGGGGAGGGGGAGGAGAGTGAAACAAAGAACTCTTTCTACTGCGCATGCGGTACATTATCACCCATAGTAATGCATTTTTTAATAAATTAATTAAAAATAAACCATGCAGTTTTTTTAATTTAAACCTACTACAGATGAAGTACTGTGTTTGGGGCAAGCTCAGGGATTTGATTAGGGATACCTTACAGTCATCTCTGAGTTGTAATCAATGACAACAAATTATGACAATTTCTCAAGAAAAAAGTCCAAACGGGTTCTAGTTTTTTTCTCTCCCGTTTTTCACTTTAACCTGTGGATTCTCTGTGGGGGGCGGTTGTGTATCACCAAGAATACTTCCAGAGTTGTAGAGCAAGCGATTCTGAATCCGACAGTTTAAGACTTGTAAGTTTTTGTTTTGAATTGGGACTATACAAAGCACCAGAAAGGGGTGAGGGTGGTATTTTCATTTAACATGGTAGAACATGAAAAATCCCTACTGACTATAGTGTACAGCCACTCTCGTGGCTTTATAATCTGTGGTATGTGACTGAATGAATCAGAACTGGCTGGTGGAAACACTGTTTTCTTGGAAATACATTGAAAGTTTCTTTTTTGTGCTGCTGAGATCACTAGGATTTTAATTGTTATTTATATACCTTTGAGACAGACTATTTTAAATTAGAACTATTTTAAACAATCAAGCAAAAAAGTATTAATAAAGTCCCACTGAATTCAGTAAGACTTATTTTTAGGTTAAGTATATTTAAGATTGCAAACATACTCAGGAGTAGTTTGTGTCCCTGCCCCTTATAAATACCACATAACCCTTCACTAACTGTATATCCATTTGCCACCTTGGTCTGTCTGCATTAGAGCTACAAAGGAGGCTAATTTGGGGGGTGGGCAGGACAGGAGAAGGTCATTCTTTACTTTCTTCCCCCCCAAACCATATGTTCCAGTAGTCAGGATACATGGACTATTCACAGCAACTGATACTAGCACACACTAGCTGTGGTAGGTGTGAGAAAGAAAAAATGATTTTTTAAAAAAGCAAATGCTTGCCATTAGGCCATCAGAAGCCCATAATATATGTTTACAGGCTCCTTGACCAGTCCCTGCTTGAAGTACAAGAATCACTCCCTACAAATCCAAGAGGCTAACAGCATCAACACATCCCTTGGTTGGCTGAGGAGAAGAGAGAAACAACCCAACCATCACCTTCCATCCACAGCCTTCAAAGTGGCTGCTTGATCTTTGCAGGGATTGACCACTAAACCTTTGTCAGGTTTTCATTGTATAATATTTTCCGGTAGAAAAGTAACTGCTAGATGACATTTGTATGTTTATATTACTTGTGCCTTGCAGTTTTATTGCCACAACCAATGAGTGAATATAACAGCATAGATAACAATATTTATATGGAATCTTTTAGAACTGTGTATAAGGGCACATCCGATAAATTACAATGGCATGATTTTTTGAGAGACAAGAAAAAAATGTAATATAAACTGTCAGAACAGTAAATCCAAAATCCATTACTGCTGGTAAGAGGCGCATGTTGGACAGCAGAGTACTAGAGGTAATTTTCAAGGATATAAAAGAAAATTGTCTTATAAATCTGCTTAGATGTGAAAATGGCAATACATTGATTCCTACAGTGTTTTCTTGTATTATTAAAGCTTGGGCTGCCATTGTGCTGGGTACCACAATCTTGCTCTGTTTGTTTGTGTTTCTTTCATTACCTTAATCTTTCTTCACATCTCAGGTCATTCGAAGTTATTTCGATATAAACTATTTCCCCAGTGTTCTTTTTACTTTATCATATTTGTTAGTGCCCATAAAGCGAAATCCCTAGGCATTCCCACAAAAGGGCAAATCATTATATTTCTACCAGAGTATTCAATAACTGCCGTCCTCTTTCCATGCTCATTTTACACTAGAGCCACCTTTTCTTTGTTTCCCCCCCCCTTATTGGTTTTACTTCACACTAAAATGCCAAACATTTGTTTTAATGAAAATGAAAGTCTTCTGTATTTCCTGACTGCTAAATCTACCACTAGCAGTAAATTACCCCATTTTATCTAATCTATTCAGAATGCAGGCAGGCATAAATAGATCAGTATTGAAAATGGAGAGGACCAACAGCAAGATATAAAGAAATGAATAAATTAGGTTTTTAAGCAGGATATCACATTTTCAAGGCCCTTAGGTTGCTTTACAAATTAGCTTTTAGGCCTTCTTTCACACATGGGGCTTATTTTGTCAGTTTTTTGGATTAAAATGGTAGCACGTCTGTCCTGATTCTAAAATCCCTTTCATACTGCAGTACCTGTTGCATTAAGGAACTGTGGCTTTTTCTGCCAATATACTCACATTTGCACAAACATCTTTCACACTGCTCCAATGAACAACGTCTTGTTTTCCTTCCTCACCTGTTACACACATGCACACTGTAGCTCCCCCATAATTAACTGCACAAGTTAGTGTCTGGACACAGGGGTATATGAGGGAAAAGGAGGAAGGAGAAGCTGCTAGCCATGCCTGGACTAGAATGCTGGTATAATTTTCTTCAGGCAAAACAAAAAAAGGGCAAAAAATAAATATTGATGAGCACCTAAAGGACAGGAACACATTTCATGCCAGGATGCCTGTTACATGAGAGGCTGCAGCTAGTGCAGAACTACTGCAATTTTCCAAGTTCCCAAGCTTGGAAACATTGTTTTTGGAACCATTTATCATGGAAATGAGTACTAAATTTCCACTAGATTCCACTAGATTCCCAGAACTAGCTTTGATGTTGTCAAATAAAATGTGCAAACGACCAGGTAAGAAATCATTGGAATAATGGAATAAAGTGCAGTGTGAAAGCAGTCTTGGTCTCTATCTTGTAATTATAAAGCCACGAGAGTGGCTGTATACTATAGCCAACATGGATTTTACACATTCCGCAATGTTAAATTGAAAATACCTCCCTTTCCATTCTGATGCTTCCCATAAGCTCATTTCAAAACAAAACCATACAAAATTTACAGTCATGAACTCAGAAACGCTTGCTTAACAACCCTGTCAATTTTCAGAGTAATACACAAAACAATCAGAGAGAATCGAGAGTTCAAAGTCTAAAAAGAGAGAGAAAAACCCCAGAGCCCGATGTCAAGCCCCAGCTCTCTCTGGAAGGGCAGGGAGGGGGAAGGCATGAGTTGCAGATGCCTCAACTGCCAGAAGGTGCGGAAGATCCAGCTGTTGTTGTGTCTATTCCAGCCATTAGGGAAAGGAGTGTGTTAGATGCTCCGCCAATTCCCACGGGTGACCCAGCCCCCCTTGGGGACAGCGCTCAGCCTTCAACCGTCCCAACGGATCAGTTAGGGGAGGATTCTGAAAGAGCAGTAACTCCTCCTTCACCAAGCCGTGAATTAGCAGTACCCCCCCTTCGTCCCGCAGTAACTTAGAGACGCCTGACGCTTCTCAGCCCTCTACTTCCTGGACTGTTGATAAGGACCCTGTTTCATCTGATGAGCCCATGGAGGCTCACCCCCCCCTCACCTTGCTCTCGGCGGCAGGAAAAGCGTACCCGGCAGAGGGCGGGTGTGCAAAGGAGTGAGAGATTGTGTTCAAAAACTTTTCCTATATAAGTCTGCTGAGTATTGAGGGGGGTGTTGAGTCAACTTTCTTCTTACGTCGCAGGGCATGTCAAGAGTGTAGTTAGGGATTCCTAGTGAGTTAATGTAGGGTTTTCTATGAAGCGCACTGCTTTTGATGTATCCATTACTCTAATAAAACAAGATTTACTTGCACCAGCGTCTCAGTCTCCTGGTATCGACTCTGGACGGGACACCCTTTTGGACTTTTTTCTCTGAGTTCTCATAATCTGTTGAAATTCATTAAAAATCAACCATGTTCACAGAGTACCTATAATCCTATTCCTGACCTTGCCCCATACTCTGACCTTCATCTTCTGCAGTTTAAAAGTTGAAAACATGCCTGGCTGATTTTTAATTAATTTAAGACATTTTGGCTGGCACCCTATGATAAGCCCAGGCATGCTCAGTAAGAACCAACTGTCAGAGTTCTAAAACCCAGACTAACAGCTACTTGGCTTGGTTAATCAGGGGGCCACACCCACACCAGACTTTGATTTCACATGAGACAGTCATGGCTTCCCTCAGAGAATCATGGAAACTGTAGTTTGTGAAGAGTGCTGAGAGGAGACTCCTATTCCCCTTAGAGAGCTCCAGTGGCCAGACTGGTTTAACAGTCAGCTGCTCTGATTGAAGGTCTGTGAGAGAAACAGGGCATCTCCTAGCAACTCTCAGCACCCTTCACTAACTACACTTCCCAGGATTCTTTGAGAGAAGCCATAACTGTCCAAAGTGAAATAAAGGTCTGGTGTGGATGTGGCCAGGGACAGCTTTGGTTTAAATGTGGATGGGAGGCTACATGTGCCTGCTGTAGAATAAAAAGGTGGGGGAAACGCTGAAAAGCAGTGATACTGTTCACAATGTTTTTCCTTTTGAAAAGGAAAGGGGCTTCCCCTCTGCCCAGTGCCAACCCACCCAATCTCCTACCCTCTCCCTCCTCCTACTCTCGCTGCCCCTCCCCCAGGTCAGTGTTGGACTACAACCTGGGAGATGAGGGTTCGAATCCCCACACAGCCATGAAGCTCACTGGGTGACCTTGGGCTAGTCAGCCTCAGAGGAAGGCAATGGTAAACCACCTCTGAATACCGCTTACTATGGCCCTGTTCACATGTTAGACAATGAGTGTACAGTCCATGTACCCCGGTACTCAAGTAGTTGGGCTGTACACTCATACAGTTATTCACATGTAACATTCAACAAGTGTACAGTCTATGTACCTAGTTACACAAGTAGCTGGGCTGTACACTCATACAGTTATTCACATGTAACATTCAACAAGTGTATAGTCTCCATTATATACACATTTGCTGCCAGGGAAAGAAAATGGCTTCAATGACACTTATTAAATGTGCCATTGAAACAATTCCCTTTTACTGGCAACAAGGCAAGGAATGCTGGGTCTCTTATACTTCCTGAAACTGTTTCCTGTCAAGGGGTACATTCAATAGAAAGAGTTTTGTCAGAAATGGGAATGTAGTTTTATTCTTTTCCTTTTTTCTGCACATTCTTACGTTTTTAAAATCAAAACACCAACTATTTAAAAGAAAATACCGGCCTGTAACTATCATAATTATAGTTATTAAAATATTGCATTTTTCATTGCTTGTTATTAGAGTATGTATGGTTTTTGATGTAGGCTTTCATGGAACAATCCTATATATGTCTATACAGTCCTATAGAGATTGGACGTACTCATAGAAAAATCTGTGAAAGTGCAGACCTAAATATATTGAATATTTATATATGAAAATATTTTGAGAAGGGGGCTGCAACAAAAACAAGCTGCTTAAAAGAGTATGAACTGAAACTATTCTTCCAACATAGTACACCTGATTCTTTCTTGAGGACATCATGCATTTTAACACACAAAACTACACTCAAAGTATAGATGTAGGGGAAATTATTTACTAATTGGGCTTTCCAGCCTGCTACTCCCACTGTAACATAACTCTGTCCCCTGGAAAGCCTTTCCTGGTATTTGGAAAGCTCTGTGCTGTGGTTGTTATGGTTTTTCAGTGGAAATCTTTGTAGCTCTGTATCAAAAAGTGATCATCAGTATCTTTTTATGGTCTATGTCATAATGTTTAGCTTTTGGATAGCACTTTAAATGCAGGGTGGGCAGAAAGTAGATCAAAATATATTGGTGTATCTCAGGATGACTCACAGAAGATCAGTGAAGATTTCAGACTCCTGTTTCACAATGAAAACAAGAAAATGACCACCCCACCATTATACTGCTGAAAAGAAGAAAATGGGGGGTAATCAGGAGTGGAATTTTGTGTGGAAATACTGTGAGCTCAGTTCAATTTTGGAACTCAAAACAAATTCCTGGGCTAAGAATGATTTAACTCTTAAGTATATACATTTTGTGGCTTGCTTTGGTTGGTGGATTTGGGGTATTTTTTAATAAGAATAAGAATAAAAATCAATACCAAAAACCTGAAGTCTAGCCATCCTGATCTAAAGTATTAGATCCTGCTCTAGAGTATTAGATCCTGATCTAGTCTAACCATGAAGTCTAACCATCCTGATCTAGAGTATTTGCCACCCTGGGCTCCTGCTGGGAGGAAGGGCAGGATATAAATCAAATAATAAATAAATGAATTAAACATTACAACCTTACACGGCAGGTTTGTGTTACCATAAAACCATGTGATGCAGCTACTTCTGACAGCAGTTTCTAACAGAGGCAGCCATTATCATGTGTTTGACCATCAGGTGTGTCTAATTTGGATGCATGACACTTGACATATAAGGTAAGAGCTGCACAGAGATGAGCAAGTCCACATTTTTTTCTTCTCAGTTTCTGGGTAACCAGTAGAAAGGTGACATTGCTTTTTTGAGAATGCCTTCTTTGGAAATGTTTTGAAGAGCCTTACCTTTGCTATTGTAGTTTCATTCTTGCAAGCACTCCTTTGAACCATGCTACAACAACCCTGCAAGGTAGGCCTGTGTCCATACAAATGATTTAGTGCAGGGATGACCAGAAGATAGACTGTAATCTGTTGGTAGATCACTGGGAGATTTGTAGTCAATTGGCAAGCACTTCTGGCTTCCAGTTGTTTAACAAGAGCAACAAAAGGACACACATCCATTTAGGAATTTGACAACTGAAATTAAGAATAGTTGTGGAAAGAAGGAATAGATCTATGTGTGGAAAGACTGTGAGCTCATCTCAATTCTGCTAACCCTGTGCTCAGCAACTTCTTAGAGATACCATGTTCTTTCATACTAGACATATGTCTTTTGTAGCTGGCTGTTGTTGGTGGCTTTTGGGGTTCTAGTAAAACACAGGGTAGATCCACACTCTGCAAAAGCAGTGCTCTCTCAGTAATGGCAGTATTGCCACTCACTGAATGGGGATGGGGCAAGGTGCCTGCAAGTTCAGGGCTGGTGGTACCACCATCGTGCAGCAGGTGGGCACACACCTGCAGGCTTGTGCTACATTCCACCAAAGTACCCCCAACCTTGCCATCTCTGTGCCACTGCCATTCTCCACCCCCATGTATCACTGCTGACCTATGCCATCAAATTATTGGAAGAGTCCTGGCTATATTTCTCTCTCTTGACCTTTAGGAGGAAATATAAAGCACACAACAGAATTTACATTACAATTGATTTCAATAGGTTTTAACAGACCAAGGAAGAAAAGTATAGTAGGTAATTTATATTGGATTTATAGAGGTACTGTAGTGTACAGGTTCTGCAAAAGCCAGTGTGGTGTAGTGATAAGAGCAGTGGGTTAGGGCCTGGGAGACCTGGCTTCAAATCCTCATTCAGCCATGAAACTCACTGGGTGACTTTTGGGCTATTCACCTTCTCAGCCTAAACTACCTCATAGGGCTATTCTGCGGATATATTGGGAAGATACAGGACTACATATGTCACAATGAGCTCTTTGCAGGAAAGTTGAGACGTAAAGGAAATAAGGCATTAAATAAGATTAAGGCTACAATTCTATGCACAATTACTTGAGAGTAAGCTCCATTGAACTGTGAAAGTTACTTTTGAGAAACATGCTTTGGATTATGTTGTTAAGATACAAGGGATAACTATCATTTTTGAGCAATGTGTTACCTAGCCATTAAGTTATTTTATTATTGCAGTTGTGACTGCAGCTATTGTTCATTACATGCCACAGGAGGTTTGGAGCGATTTCAAAGCAGACATTTTGGAATCTATTTGTGGCACTGTCCTGAAGAGTAGGTGTACTGTTTGTAACAAGAAACAATAAGAGTCACATGATGACACATTTAACAGGCATTATAATTTTTATATTTATTGATACATCACCTAGTATTTAAAGGAAAGGATTGAATTTACAACTTAAAGGCTGTAATTCTATGTTCACTTTCAGTTCAGGAGTAAGCCGCAATAAACTCAGTGGAACTTACTTCTGAATAAACATGATTTAACTTCAGATTCCTAAGTCTTTCTCCCCATCCCCTTTACTAGATTACTGGTACATTCTCCCACCTTCTCTCAAGATAATTTTCACTTGTCTGAGCCCACAGGGGCCACACAAGTTCTGCTTCAGAGTCTTAGGGTCCATCCCCCCACCTTCTCTCCATTACCTCTCTGTTGTTCTTTCACCTCTTCCTACATTCCCCTCAACATTATGCTGCAATCCTATCCCAAACCCACTTACCTGGGAGTAAGTTCCACTGAGCTCATTGGGACTCACTTCTGAGTAAACATGATTAGGACTGTACTATGAGCAGGCACATAGGCAAACTCCCCTCCCTTTCTCTGTCCCCCCAACTGTTTCTTCTAAGGGGCTGGAATCCAAATCCTTCGTACCTTGGACTAAGTTCCACCAAACTGAATGGGATTTACTTTAAAGCAGGCTTGGGGTTAGGATTGTACTATGTATGTAATCAAACTTAATTTTGTAAAAATTAACAATGTAAATAGTCCTTGCCTAGCTCTAGCTTATCTAACAGAACTTGTGCTTTTTTAGGCAAGCCTAACTCCACTTACCTGTGAGTAAGCCCCATTGAATTAAGTGAGATTTACTTCTGAGCAGACATTTTTAGAATTACAGTGCAAGCCCTCAGAATCTCTCCCCCTTCTCTCTCTTCACTAACTTTTTGATTACTGCTTCCTTCTGCCCTTCTCTCAGAATAGCAGTTTTCACTTGTCAGAGCCCAGAAGAGGCTTTAACTCCATTTAAATTTTGTAAAACAAACTCTTTTATTAAAAAAAAATCAACAATTTAAACAGTTCACTCCTAGCTCTAGTTTGCTGGCAAGTCTCTCTTGCATCTTTAGGCACTCCATTTACCTGGGAATAAGCCCTACTGAACTCAGTGTACTTTACTTCTGAGTAGGCATTTTTCCTCCTTTCCTCCCTTCAATCTCATTGCTAGCACACAGAAGCTCCACTCTACTTACCTGGGAGTAAACCCCCTGAATTCTGTGGGATTTACTTCTGAGTAGACATTTTTCCACCTTCCTTCCCTCAAGCTCATTGCTAGCACAAAGAAGCTCCACTCCACTTACTTGGGAGTAAGCCCCACTGAACTCTGTGGGATTTACTTCTGAGTAGACATTTTTAAAATTCAAATATGAATTCTCCAAAGCTTTCCCTTCCCCCATTTTTTCTCCTTCCTTCCCTCAAATTCAATAATTGCCAGCACACAAAGCACTGAACTCAATGGGACTTACTTCTGAGTAGACTTTTTAAAAATTGCAGTGAGTCCTTCAATGCTTTCCCCCCATTTTCTGCCTCTTACCCCTCTTTTTTGCCTCTTTCCTTCCCTCAAGCTCATTCATTGCTTCAGGCTGCTCCTTGTTCTTGCCCTTGCCTCCATTTTAGCCTTATTCCTCTTTCCCACACTCACTCTGTCTTCAGCAATTGATGTTTCCTTGAGCTCATTCCTGATTGGCAGCAGCTTCTGCAGCTGCTCCTAGAACACAGCCTCAGGGAGAAAAACTAATTGCTCACAATCAGCTCCACGTGGACAGCATGAAGGGAGAATCAACACGTGAAGAAAAGATGTCTTTTTTCAGAGTACCGGTACTCGTGGTGATTTTTCAAGTCACCATGTGTAGACTGTTTCTCAAGAGCAGCTGTACCCAGGTACAGGGGGCTTCTACCTGGGTATAGAGCAACGTGTGAATACTCTCAAAGAAAACCCTATTCATAGGGTCACCATAAGTCGGGATTGACTTGAAGGCAGTCGATTTCCATTTTCAAACATGACTGTACAGAAATAAATCCCACTGAACTCAAAAAGTATGCAACTGATCAAACCCACCCTCCCTTCTCCTTCCTATCTCCTTCCTCTTGCCCCTCCTTTCCCCTCCCCTCCCCTCCCCTCCTTTCCCCTCCCCTCCCCTCCCCTCCCCTCCCCTCCTTTCCCCTCCCCTCCCCTCCTTTCCCCTCCCCTCCCCTCCCCTCCTTTCCCCTCCCCTCCCCTCCCCTCCTTTCCCCTCCCCTCCTCCTCCCCATGGTCAGTTTTACCTATCTTAAGCATGATTGCATGGGAGTATGTACCATTGAACTCAATAAGCATGCAAATTATCAAACGTGCCTTTCTTTGCCCCTCCCCTTCCAATCCCATCCTTCCCCATCCCTTTCCTTCTGCTCCGCTCACCCCTCCCTTTCTCCTTCACTCTCCTCTCCCCTCCCTCTGCTCTTCCCCAATGGTCAGTTTTACCTATCCTAACCATGATTACATAGGAGGAACTCCCACTGAACTCAATAAGCATGCAAATGATCAGAACTGGCTTTCCCCTCCTTCCTCCTCCTCTCCCTTCCTCCACCTCCCTCCTTCTCTGCCCACTCCAGCTGTCCCTCCCCCCCCATTCAGTTTAATTATCCTAAGCATGATTGCATCGGAGTAAATCCCACTGAACTCAAAAAACATGCAAATGATCAAACCTCCCCTCCTCCTCCCCTCCTGCCTGATCCCATCTGTCTCCTCCCCTCTCCATCCCCTGTGGTCAGCTTCACCTATCCTAAGCATGATTGCAGGGGAGTAAATCCCACTGAACTCAATAAGTATGCAAATGATCAATCCATTCTCAGCAAGCTTACACAGGATCCCATTTCTTACCTCCTGGATTAAAAAGCAGAGAAATTCACTAATAGGAAAAAAAAACCTTGCGGTTTAAGAATGTGCCTATAGCCCACAGATATTTCTATCAAACTTTAAAAAACAGAGAAATTGGGCAGGAACAGTGAATACGCCAGGGGAGCAGGAGACCTGACCTCCTCTCTGAGATATTGGACTGCCCTACAAAGTTGTCAAAATGCAAACACAATTTGGGTTGGTCTTTCCATGTCCAATCCACTTGCTATGTAGCTTGGAAGAATTTGGTAACATGTGCCTCTGAGCATATGGTGAGTGGTGACAACACCTGCAATCAGCCCAAATAACAGAAACAAGACATGTGCTGTACTGATCTTGTTTTAGCAGGGATGAAGCAACATTATTAAGACAGTTGACAGTTCATATAGTCACTTTAAATATGTCTGATATACTTTCCAATTTCAGTGAAGGTTCCTATAGGAAATCATTTTCTTTTGCTTCTGTTTCTATGAATATGTGAAGTACAGCAACACTTTGCAAAATTTACACTAAAAAAAAGTCCAAAAATAATTGTGGAATAATAGCACTGACTATTCTGCAAAATAGTCTCCAGTGGACATCAGGAGTGTCTCAGTTTGCACAGGGTAAAACAGTGGGAGATGAAATGTATTCTAGCAAAATTCTAGGTGTGCTCTAAGTTTTTAATTGACCATGCCCACCTTGACTTAAGGGAAGTGGTTTAAACATAGCGGCCTGAAAACATGCATCTTGAGCAGGCTAAGTTTGTTTTTTCCAACAGCTAGAGTCATTCCTGAAGTAGCAACATATTGTAATCAGTCTGATTTTACATCAAGCTGCAGTTTCAGATTCAACTGTTAATGCATCCAAAATAGAAATAGAACATAAACTCCAATTTGGAACACAAAAGCCTGTCTTCACCATCATATGACATTGACCAATAAAAAAACTTTGAAATTAATAAAAATAAATTTGATACAGGTTTCTAGGATGAATAATGAGGGAAATAACATTTTCTAGATTAGATTATCTGTAGAAACAATAGTAACACAGGAATGAAGCAAAGTAAGAACACCAACAAACATACAAAAATGTAATTCTCCATCTTTGGATATGGCAGCTATTGCCACCACTCACCGTATGCTGAGAGGCATGTTACCAATTCTTCCAAACTGCACAGGAAGTGGATTGGACTGTGACACACCAACCTAAATTGTTTGCATTTTGACAACTTTGTAGGGCAGTCCAATATCTCAGAGAAGAGGTCAGGTCTCCTGCTCCCCTGGTGCATTCACTATAGCTGCACAATTTCCCTGCTTTTTAAAGTTTGATAGAAGTATCTGTGGGCTATAGGTACGTTCTTAAACCGCAAGGTTTTTTGCCTATTAGTGTATATAGTTATATATTATAATAGTGATTGGTCTATCAACTTTATAGTTGAAGAGGACATTATTTATTTTATTTATTTATTAAATTTGTTAGTCGCCCATCTGGTAGGGATTATCCTGCCACTCTAGGTGACGTACAATAAAATACAAATACAATCCATAAAAACATAAGCAAAAGATTAAAACTACCCCTAGGACTGCAGGCTAATGACCTAAGTCCCCTCCCCAGCCTGGATAAAGAGCCAAGTCTTCAAGGCCCGTCGAAAGCACAGCAAGGAGGGTGCCTGGCAGAGGTCAGGTGGCAAGGCATTCCATAGCGAAGGAGCCACTACAGAAAAGGCTCTTGACCTAGTCCTCTTCAGTCTAGCTGCTTTTGTTGGGGTAACAAGGAGTGAACCATTCGTAGATGATCTTGTTCGACAGCGCCCCTGGTGAGAGTGGAGGCGTTCCTTTAAATAGAAAGGGCCGGCTTCAAATAAGGACTTGAAAGTTAAAGTCAGAACCTTGAATTTGGCCCGAGCAACCACCGGCAATCAGTGTAGCTCCCTGAGGACTGGAGTAATATGATCTCTGCGGCTGCTGCCTTTAATCAGGCGAGCCACTGCATTCTGCACTAGCTGCAGCTTACAGACTGTCCTCAACAGAAGACCCACATACAGAGCATTACAGTAGTCCTAACGAGACAGAACCAGGGCATACACCACTGATGGGAGCAAACGGCTCAGGAGGTAAGGACGAATTCTTCGTATGAGGTGAAGATGATAAAGTGCAGTCCGACTAACGGCTGCCACCTGCACCTCCATAGTTAATTCAGAGTCAAGGATGACCCCCAAACTCCGGACTTGGTCACTCAGGGACAGATGTACCCAGTTTAGCTCCAAATTAGTAATCCCCAGCTTAGCTTTATCACCCACCAAACAACACCTCAGTTTTATCTGGATTCAGCCTAAGCTTATTCCTACCCATCCATTCCCCCATTGACTCCAGACACTTCGACAACAATTCTAATGCCGCCAGCAGGTAGGATTTAAATGAGAGGTAGATCTGCATATCGTCTGCAGACCGGCTCTTCTAATGATGTCTCCCAGTGGCTCCATATAGATATTGAATAGCATCGGGGAGAGGATGCAGCCCTGCGGCACTCCACAAGTGAGAGGCCAAGGCTCAGAAACATCGTCTCCCATCGCCACTCTCTGGCACCTCCCAGAGAGGAAGGAGCGAAACCAACTCAAAATGTTGCCTCCAATGCCCAAACTCTCTAGGCGATCTAACAGGATACCATGATCAACAGTGTCAAAAGCCGCTGAGAGATCTAGCAGAACAAGGAGGGTATATTCGCCTCTATCCAGCACCCTTCTCATGTCATCCACCAGAGCCACCAATGCTGTTTCAATCCCATGTCTGGGTCTGAAACCTGATTGAAATGTGTCAAGGTAGTTCACTTCCTCTAAATACGCTTGAAACTGATTCACTACCACCTGCTCAACCAATTTCCCCAGAAATTGTAAGTTTGAAACTGGGCAAAAGTTGTTTAAGTTCAGAGGGTCTAAGGAGGATTTTTTTTAGAGTCTTAATAACTACAGCCTCCTTAAGGGCCGATGGCAGATGACCTTCGTCAAGGGACGCATTAACCACCACCTTGATCCCCTCTCCCAGTTTATCCTTACAGTTCACAATAAGCCATGCTGGGCAAGGGTTGAGTATACAGGAGGTAGGTTTAAGCGACATTAACCTCTTCCGGCTCCCTCCTCTACTTCCTTCTAGTAGCTTGAAGACCCAAGAAGTAGGGAAGATACTTTGCTTCAACCTTCCACTTCTTAGCCATTTATTTATTTATTTATTTATTTATTATATTTCTATACCACCCAATAGCCGAAGCTCTCTGGGTGGTTTACAGCATAAGAACATCCAGTATACAATTAAAAACATATATCAAACACATTGAAACAATATAACAAAATAACTAAACATAGTTAAACACATGGACAACGACAGACACAATCCTAAAATGTTAAGTATAAAAACGTATTAAATCAGTTAAAATATTAAGCTGTTTAAGATGTTAATGTTAAAATTACTAAAATTAAGATTGTGAGTGATAGATGTAGGTGTTAAAAGTAGAAATTAAAAAGTTAAAATGCCTGGGAGAACAAGAAGGTTTCTACCTGGCGCCGAAAGGATAACAATGTTGGTGCCAGGCATACCTCATCAGGGAGAGAATTCCATAATTCGGGGGCCACCACAGAGAAAGCCCCTTTCCTTGTTGTCACCTTCCGGGCTTCTTTCTGGGTGGGTCCCCGAAGGAGACCCTTTGATGTTGAACGTAGTGTACGGGTAGGTTCATATTGGGAGAGGCGCTCCATCAGGTATTGTGGTCCCAAGCCGTGTAAGGCTTTATAAGTCAAAACCAGCACTTTGAATTGAGCCCGGAAGCGTATAGGCAGCCAGTGCAAGCGGGCCAGAATCGGTGTTATATGTTCACATCTCCGAGTTCCTGTTAACAATCTGGCCGCTGCGTTTTGCACAAGCTGCAGCTTCCGAACCATCTTCAAAGGCAGCCCCACGTAGAGAGCATTGCAGTAGTCCAATTTTGAGGTTACCAGTGCATGGACAACTGAAGCAAGGTTTTTCCTGTCCAGATAGGGGCGTAGTTCGGCCACCAACTGAAGTTGATAGAAAGCACTCCGTGCCACCGAGGCAACCTGTGCCTCCAGTGACACGGATGGTTCTAAAAGAACTCCCAAACTACGAACCTGCTCCTTCAGGGGGAGTGCAACCCCATCCAGGACAGGTTCTCCCATCTGGTCAGGAGAACCACCCACCAACAGCATCTCAGTCTTATCTGGATTGAGCTTCAATTTATTCGCTCTCATCCAGTCCATTACCGCAGCCAGGCATCGGTTCAGCACCTTGACAGCCTCACCTGAGAAAGATGAACAGGAATAGAGCTGCGTGTCATCAGCATACTGGTGGCAACGCACTCCAAAACTCCTGATGACCGCACCCAGCGGCTTCATGTAGATGTTAAAAAGCATGGGGGATAATACTGACCCCTGTGGGACTCCATATTGGAGGACCCAGGGTGCTGAGCAAAACTCCCCAAGCACTACCTTCTGGAGACAACCCGCCAAATAGGAGCAGAACCACTGCCAAGCAGTACCTCCAACTCCCAGATCAGCGAGTCTCCCCAGAAGGATACCATGGTCGATGGTATCAAAAGCCGCTGAGAGATCAAGGAGAATCAACAGGGTTACACTCCCCCTGTCTTTCTCCCGACAGAGGTCATCATACAGGGCAACCAAGGCTGTCTCCGTGCCAAAACCGGGCCTGAACCCCGATTGAAATGGATCTAGATAATCGGTCTCATCCAAGAGTGCCTGGAGCTGATCCGCAACCACTCTTTGCAATAGTTAGTGGCTCTTCTAGGGGCTGGCTCCATGGAACTGACAGAGAAAGGCAGCCTTCTAAACCAGAGTGGGGAACCTTTGTTGCTGACCTACAATTCCCACCAGCCCAACAAGAATAGCCAATGGCCAGGGATGATGGGAGTCATAGTTCAGCAATTATCTGGAGTGCCAAAGATTTCCCACCCCTGCTCTAAGCAGTTAGAAGAAGCCCTGTGATTTCTTCACTTTCTGGTACAATTGAACATTACAGTGTATACATTGCCAAACTGCATGCATACAAGCATTTCAGCATGAACAAAAGATAGAAGGGCTACACTAGGGACCATAGATTGGGTAGGGGGGGTGAAAGGGCTAGAGCCCCCTTTATATTGACTGGGGATTGCTGAGCATCTCCAGGAATGACCAATAAAAAAAAAATACAGCTATTGAGGTCAGTGCTAATTTATAAGAAGTAACGGCACAGTCAATTGCCTAGGATAGAGAAACCAAATGCACCATATTGCTTGTTCTGCCTTGGGATCAGACCTTCATTCTGTAGCTGTATGGAGCTGCTGAGTTGAGAGCTAATGTGTAGAGAGAGGTGGTGAGACAGAAGCCACATGAGGCTTTTAGCAATTCACATGATAAATTATAACATGAGGAAGGGAGTGGGGCTAGACCACAGTGGACCTATGAAATAGCCAATTTAATTCAAATTATGTTCTCTGCAAATAGTTATTTAATTTAGACAAGCTGCTGACTAGGTGTACTTCTGCACTTTACTAGATGTTGCTCTTGGGTATTAGAGATGTAGAGATGTGGTGAGGCAGACAAGGAAAATATAAAACTTGTTCTGAAATACTTCTCAGGAAAGCCATAAAATTGTCCCTTGTACAGTGTGTGGAAAACTGACTGGAAGATATTAAATATAATACCACTTTTAAAAATGATTTGGCATAAGAATCTGGTGGAAAATTACACACCTAGCAGAGTTAACTGGTCACTTTATCTCAAAAGAGGTATCTCGGAAATGAAAATCTAAAAAATGGGATTTAAAAGCATGTTCTTTTTACCTTTTTATCTCTTTCCTTAGATGCTATTTTTGTCTAATTGGCCACTACTACTCCCCTTCCAATTGTAGGGGAAATTATTTATTTTTTATTTGATTTATATCCCACCCTTCCTCCCAGCAGGAGCCCAGGGCAGCAAACAAAAGCACTAAACACTTTAAGACATCATAAAAACAGGCTTTAAAATACATTAAAACAAAACATCTTTAAAAACATTTTTTTTAAGTTTTCAAAACATCTTTTTCTAAAAAAAAAAGGTTAAAATCTTTTTTAAAAAAAGCTTTAAAAACATATTAAACAGTAGTTCCAACACAGACACAGACTGGGATAAGGTCTCAACTTAAAAGGCTTGTTGAAAGAGGAAGGTCTTCAATAGGTGCCAAAAAGATAACAGAGATGGCGCCTGCCTAATATTTAAGGAGAGGGAATTCCACAGGGTAGGTGCCACCACACTCAAGGTCCGCTTCCTATGTTGTGAAGAACGGACCTCCTGATAAGATGATATCTGCAGGTGGCCGTCACTTGCAGAGCGTAGTGATCGACTGGGTATATAAGGGATAAGACGGTATTTCAGGTATCCTGATCCCAAAGGGCTTTGTACACCAAAACTAGAACGTTGAACTTGGCCTGGTAGCAAATAGGCAGCCACTTGAATTCTATCAGCAGCGGGGTGACATGCTGGTGATACCCTGCCCCAGTCAACAGTCTCACCACCACATTTTGTACCAGCTGCAGCTTCCGGACCAACCTCAAGGGCAGTCCCACATTGCGCAGATTACAGTAATCCAGCCTGGAGGTTACTAGTGCATGGATATCTCAGGTTATCTCAGTCCAGAAACAGCTGCAGCTGTCTTACCAGTCAAAGCTGGACACTCCTAAAAGTTACTCCTAGCCACTGAGGTCATCTGGGCCTCCAGCAACAAAGATGGATCCAGGAGCACCCCCAGACTACAGACCTGCTCCTTCAGAGGGAGCACGACCCCATCCAAAGCAGGCAACTGACCAATTATCTGAACTCAGGAAGCACCAACCCACAGTGCCTCCATCTTGCTAGCTCCAAATTAGCCCCAAAGGGGAAAAAGACAAGTGGAAATCAACTGGCCAGCCCCTTCACTGTAAGTTTAACTGTGATATCCTACAGCACTCTCCCCCTGCCCCGTAAAGAGCCTTCAGAATTCTCAACAGACAGAAGTAGACTGGTCTCACATCTGGGCCTCTTTAAGATTAGAAGAAGAAGAAGACCACAAAAGACCAAATCACACATGCATGCACATCACTTTATTACTTGATATCAAATGAATAGATTAAGTGAACATTAAGAAATTGTGTATGAGAATGATGTGAAAATTTTGCAACTAATATTTGTTCCATAATGATCCATGCACACATGCAAGTCACAAACTGATGCTTCAAAAAAGGATTTAGGATATTTGCCAGAATTCAGATCTTGCTAAGTATACTATAGAAGTGATCCAAAATCAATTTAGATCAGAATCTGCACACATGGCAAACTATTGTTTCCTGTGTTGCCCTGCTGTCTGTTGGTCTGAAAACTTCCATATATGTTTTTCGAAAACTGTAAAAGGGTTTGATTTTAATGCCCTTAATTGCAGCAACAATTATTACTTTCTGGAAAGAAGTGTTTTCGTTTCTCCCAGTGGAAATTAACTCTGGCCGTAGGACTTCACACACCCCACCACAACCCCATTGTGTCACATTTTTTCACAAAATGACTGCCCCCCCCAAATATAATCTGGTGTACTTTTGAAACACCCTCTCCCCCCAAACATAGCAATGCTATTTCTATGCCTTTCCCCAAACATATATGAATTTTCACTAATAATGCAAGTTGTCTAGAAATCAAGACAAATACTATTACTAGCTTTATGTGAACTCTTCTGATTAAAAAAGATCACTTTCACAGTCCAGCAATATCTAAATGATAAAATGAAATGTAGATCTGCTCCAGCCTTATTCTTCAAACATCCATTAATGTTCTTCTTTCAGCTCCTTAATAGCATCTGATCCATTCAAATTCCCAGTTGGCTCTGATACTGCTACAGCTTTTTCTTTCTTTCTGTAGTAGCTTGTGAATTTGGCAATCAGCACTTCAGATAAAAATGATACTTTAACATATGTGCTTTGCTTGCTCCCCCTTTTTATAACACACACGGCGTGCGCTCACGCATGCATGCACACAGAGAGAGAGAGAGAGAGGAGGTTGGCAGCCAAGACCATCTATTCAACAGAACAATCACTGTTAAAAAATTGTCCAAATGATACATTGTAGATTGATAAACTGGCACACTGAAATATATATCTGTATTCTGTTGTATTACTTATAACAGTAATAGCGTATCATAAACAGCTGTGAATTTGCAGGTTATATATTCCTGCAAATATATTATATATTAATGTAGGGTATTCCTGCTGTCTACCTTTCTGTTAATTTTGATTATGTATGGCAGTAATTTCCAATAGTTGGAACTGTAAGTTGATTCTTACAGTTAATACACATTTACATATTCTAGGGTTTGCTTGTGAGTTTTTCAGTGCACACATATTAGGGTGTGATATGTGAACTTTAGGTTTTCCACTTTCTGACTTACACCTATTTTGCATTTATAATTTGGAAAAAAAAGTAGCTTCTGTAATCTTGCCTTTGAGTGCCATAGTGACAGATTTGTACGTATATTATCAGTGGCAAATTCTCACACACCAAAGTATTTTGATATCTGGATCACAAACTATTTACAGAGCAATCCTATGTGGGTTGTTAGGAGGAGAGTCTATGACAGAGAAACCACCACTTCCTATGCTACCACCAACCAGGGCAGAGAGTGGAGGGAGGGTGTTATATTGATCAGGATGAGACCGAAGATAAAATAGAGCTACTTTATTTAATAATTCTTAAACAATAAAACATCTTAGCTTGTTCTGTGCTAGGCCTCACCCAGCATACACCACACTGACTAACTCCAGTAACTAAATCAGTCTCACTCCCCCTAGGGTGTGCAATACCCTCTAGAGAAAGTTAACTCTTTCTTTGCTGTGCATCTAACATAAAGACACATTTCACTATATTTCCCTTTCTTTGAGTTCTAACTTATTTTGTGTGTGTTTTTCCTATTAGCAAACATTGTGTAGAATAACATTTAGTCTCTATAATGTTCTGATTTTCGAATTACTCTTCCTCTGGATGTCACTCTCTTTGGACTCTCAAGAGATAGGCTGCCTTTGGCAGGTGGTGCTTGCTACAACAAGAGTCTTGCCTTGTCTGTATTCTGCTTGAGGATTGTACCTCATCATGCATAAAAGGAGTCATTGACATCGTATTGGTACTCGATCCAGGCCTTTGCAATTTATCAGCGGTCTGTCTGCTTTCAAACATGTATTTAATGGTGTGGTTTCTCTGCCAAATTTGGCAAGAAGCATTCTAAATAATGTACCATGCCCAAAAATCTCTTCAGTCCTGTGATGGAGTCTGGATATTTGATTGTGGAAATGGCTTCTACTTTCTTAGGATCTGGACTCACACCATGCTCATTTATGCAGTGTCTAAGATATGTAAGTTCTTCATGGTGTAAGATGCATTTGCTGTTGTTGAGTCTTAACCCTACTGCCCTTACTGTTGCTAAGACTTTGGCCAATCTTTCATCATGTTCTGCCATTGTGGCATCATAAACCAACACATTGCCCATGAACACTGTAACAGCTCCGACATTTCTCTCTGAAACAGCCCAGGTGCACTTGAAATTCCAAATGGCAATTTCTTAAAGAAGTATCTCCCAAATGAAGTGATGAATGTAGACAATTTAGCAGTGTCGGCAGCTAGGCGGATCTGCCAGAATCCACTTGCAGCATCAAGCAATGAAAATGTGCAGGCACCAGCTAACTGTGGCAGGGTATCATCCATAGTAGGAAGAATGTACTTTTCCTGCTTGACAGCTTTATTTAGTTGTTTTAGATCCACACATATGCATACTGTTCCATTCTTTTTTGGTACTGAAACCATTGGTGTGCACCAATCAGTAGGTTCTGTTATAGGTTCTATAACTTCACAGTGAACCATTATATCCAGTTCTGCCTTTATTTTGGGTAGCTGTGGAACTGATATTGTTTTGGCTGTCGAATAACATAAGGTACAGCCCCTTCTTTGAGCCTTATCTGTACTGGTGGTGTCTTCAAAGTTCCAAATGTGTCAAGAATTTCAAAACCAGCATTCTCCCATCATTTTACCGCTGCAGTTCAGGAGCAGCACAACACAGTGAAAGAGATAGCTACTGTCAACATGGCTGCTGCGTACGAACAGGAACAGAGAAGCGTGAAGAGAAAAACGAAAGGTCTCTTGTCTCTAAGTTACAAAATGGAGGAAGGCGGTTTTGGGATTCATGAAGATCAGGTCCTGAAAAAGCTGAAGAAGAGCCAATTTGTGTCCTTTCAAATTGAGATTGTCTTACCTCCGGAGCAGAGCATATCTAGTATAAAAAAACTGGCTGAATGCGGTTCTCTCATTGTGATACATTTAAATGTTTTTTTCTTTTCTTTTGATAATGTTATTTGTTATTTAATTTTGAGAACTGCATTATTTTATTGATGCATGTATTGCTATTTTCGTGTTTTTGTAAGCTGCCTTGAGGGCCTTTTGGCCATAAGGCAGGGTAAAAATTGAATAAATAAATAAATAAAAATAAAATAAAAATAAATAAATAATGTGGAAAGCTCATCTAAACATTGCACCAACCTCATCATAGTTGCAACATCTCGGCTTAGGAGGTTATTTTTCTTTGCACAGATCTCATAGACGTTAGAGTCATTGTCATTGTCTCTATAGCAGGTTATTGCTATGAAGTATCCCATGCAATTTAGATTCTGTCCTCCAGGACCAGTTCAAACTGCTGTTGATTGCTGGAGACTAGGGGGGTTAGAAAAAGACTTGTAAACAGACTCAGAAATTATGCTGACATCTGCACCAGTGGCTATTTTAAACTTTATTGAGAGTCCATTGATTTGTAGTGATACTTCCCAAGGATCTGTGGAATTTTCCATCTGGGTGACTGGACCCAGAAAAAAATGTTCTTGACTTTTCTGCTGCTCCACAGTTTCACTCACTATTCTAAAGAGGCACACAGCAGCAAAATGACCTATCTTCTTACATTTGTGGCATTCTGCAGCCTTTGCAGGACAGGCTGCTCTTTGTGTATGCCCTTTCCCACATCTTGTACATCTAGGGGATTTTATCTGACCATTAGATGTTTGGCTTTATATTTGTTTCTGGTATTTTGGAGTTTGGAGTTTCCATTTCTGCAGGGGTTTCTTGGCTATTTCTTGCAGCCCTTTTAAAGCACCCTGGTCTTGGACCTGGCCTTTTATAAGCTCTGAGTTTCTTATTATCTCCAAAGCCCTCTCCAAAGTGAGATTAGGTTCCATCTGCAGCTTCTGGGGAAAAAATCCAAGTATTAATCCAAAATTCCCAGTATCAATCCAAAATTCCCAGTATCAATCAGTCTCTGAGCATTTCACTCCTGGTGTTCCCAAAAGCACATTCATCAGCTTTCTCATGCAGCCATCTTATGTAGGCTTCTGCAGATTCCCCTGGTTTCTGATGTCTCTGGTGAAAGCATGCCCTCTCATGGATGAGATTTTTCTTTGGCACAAAATATTCATCAAATTTCCCCAGGACTAGGAGATAGTCATCCTGGTCCTCTGCAGCAGCAAACTCATCTGCTCTACTTGCTGGCCTATGGAATAAAGCAAGGAGCATACCCGCTTTTATTCCTTCTCTTCATTCAGTTTTGTAGTAATGCAGTATCTGGAAAACCCCTGCTTCCAATCTGGCCATGCTGCAGGCCTGGTGAAATCAAAGGTCTCTGATGGGGAAAATTTGCCATTGCTTTCCTTTGTGTGGTTGTTTTCAGTTGTCCCAGGAGCTCTGCTACTCTGGAGACACTGTGAGGATTTCTTAACTTCTGTTATATTGATCAGAATGAGACCAAAGATAAAATAGAGCTTCTTTATTTAATAATTCTTAAACAGTAAAACATCTGAGCTTGTTCTGTGCTAGGCCTCACCCAGCACACACAACACTGACCAACTCACTCCAGTAACTAAATCAGTCTAGCTCCCCCTAGGGTGTGTAATACCCACTAGAGAAAGTTGTTGTTGTTGTTATAGTTTATTTATACCCCACCTTATGGCCCTCAAAGCAGCTTACAAAAAAAACACAAGTACAAAAATACAGCAATAAAACAAAACAATTTATAAAAATTAAATAACAAATAACATTATTTTTTTAAAAAAACAGCTATTACAACTTCCAGTGAAAATACAGGGTGGTGCAGTTGCCTGGAGAGGCAGAAACATCTCAGGTTGCCCCCAACAAAGCTGTGAGTTGGTTCTCCCTCTTTCCTTCTATGCTTGCAAGTCTGACACCTTTCTTAACAAAGAAAGATAACTCTTTCTTTGCTGTGCGTCTAACATAAAGACACATTTCACTACAGAGGGTTTTCCTCTCCCCTCCTTCACCTGTTTCCCCCCCTTTTAGGATTATCCCTCCTGTATTACCATCAGGCCAGTAACTGAGACAGAGCTTTTTGCTATCACACTGGGACATCCTCCCTTTTTACCCACAGTGAGGGAGAACCACAGTATCCTATAACCTTTCAGCTGCTCTCCCTAGGAGCTTAGACTTATCCATTATTATAATTATAATTATTGTTGTGGCTGGCTGATCGGTTGTTGCCTTATATAAAATTCCTCCCAGGGACTGAATGTTATCAAAGTATAAATAAAAACAGGATCAGTTGGAATTCAGGTTTTATAGCCCTGGCATCCTACCAGCCAAAAATAAGCCACACAGTGAAAAAAATATGGCCTTGAAAAGGAACATTTGTCTCCCAACTGCTGACTATAAACTGTTCTTCTCTATTGAAATTAAAACCTTCTTTCTAAATACTGTTAAATTATTGACAAGATCTAAACTATCTGTCACACAAAAAGTCATGAATCAAGCATGCAGTACATTCCCTGTTTGTATGAAAACAGTCATATGAATTATTTATAATGGTTTGGCAGCCAGAAAAGGAAACTCTACATTGGGAATTAACTCAAAATCATTGTAAGCTGTCTACCAATAGGTTGTGGCACAATTAGTTTTGCACTAAACTGGTGAGAATATCTGAAACCGAACACCACCATTCATTTTTTTAAACAGCTGAAGGTCATTTGAATGAGGAAATGGCTGCTTGTGGATACATGCTACTCTTATCTTTGTCAAACAGAGTTTGTAGACTTGAAACAATCTGTTTGACTATAGGTGACAGTGGGACAAAAGATCAGGAATGGGGAATCTGCAGATGCTGGATTACAACTCCCAACATTGCCACCCATTGATTGTGCTCACTGGGGCTGATGAAAGTTGAAGTCCTACAACAACTAGAGGGTCACAAGTTCCCTATGCCTGACTTAAATGAAAAGAAAAGATGTAGGACAGGGCAATAAACCCATCAGTCATCAAATGTATAGAAATCATGTGATTTGTGAAATAGGTTAATGACTATGATAATTCCCTACCTACTGTCTTGTCTCTTCCTTCTTCCATGTCTCCATGACCATTCTAGTATTAGTGAACTTGTATAGTCCTTTTAGGTGAAATGAAATACACATAGCTCTGTTTCAGGTTTTGCTAACTACTTGAGCTTATGATCTGCCAGATACTATTACTATTGCTATTATTATTATTTATAGAATTTTTGTAGGTGATATCTAATATTTTTCTGCTTGATATTATCATTGTGCAATGAACTAAACCAGCCTATAAGATCTTGAATATGCTAGAGACAGAGAAATAAAAGCTCCCGTGTTTCCTTGTGAACTTTTTCACAATGACTGCATCAAGTGTCCTCTGAGGAACCTTAGAAAGATGTGGAATAAAATGGGGACTAGGTTTGTGTCTTCAGAAAGACACTGGCATATCTGAAATAACAAGCACAAAAGTTGAGATCAGGTGACTTCTTCATAAAGTAGGCAGCATTAAGTTCATTGGGTATTCTGATAAAACTCTTTATTTTAAGCACATCAAATAGAATTTTGTGACTGTGTTATGCCTGTTACAATTTATTTATTTAATGTTTTTAGAAAATGTCTTTATTGCTTTATAAGTAGAGAATCCCAAAGCGATGTACAAACCATAAAAATCAAATACAATAAAACATTGTTTCAAAACATTGTACAAAGTCAAGGTTCAGTACAATATAAATGAGTTACAAAAATATAAATCAATACCAAAAAGAAAAGAAAATCAATATACAGTATAACATATAAAAAACAGATACAATATAAAGAAATTTCAAAAGAAGTATACAACCTGGGAATTAAATGCAATACAAAAATATCAAAACAGCATACCAAACAGAACTCAAAATAAAACAAAAATAAGTAAATCTCAAAACAGTATGCAAAATAATAAAATACAGGAAATCCCTAGAAATAATCCATCTCAACCCCCCAATCCCATAACTGTATTATGTTATTTTAAAGGTTTTTGATTATTAATATTATGAAAATGTAAATATACTGCCTTCAAGTCGATTCTGACTTGTGGCGACCCTATGAATAGGGTTGTCATGAGGCTGAGAGGCAGTGACCTTGGGCCAGTCACTGCCTCTCAGCCTCATCAAAACCCTATTCATAAGGTCACCATAAATCGGAATCGACTTGAAGGCAGTACATTTACATAATATTAATAATCAAAAACCTTTAAAAATAATATAATACAGTTATGGGATTGGGGGGTTGAGATGGTTTATTTCTAGGGGTTCCCTCCCAGCCGATAATCTTATGCATGTAGAGAGATACAGTTTGTATTATTTTATTTACTTATTACATTTATACCCCACCTTTCTTTTCATGACAGAAACATAAGGCAGCTTACATATGGTTCCCAGGCAGTCTCCCATCCAGGCACTGACCAGACTGACCCTGTTTAGCTTTATGTGCCTTCAGACCATAACCCAGGAGAGACCTACTAAACTTGTAAAACCAGATCCTTTCTTTGTCAAGCTAATAGGTTGGCCAGGTCTGTCAACTGCTCCATTAACATCTATAAGAGTTGCCATGGGAACAAATGGCCAGGGATCTCCTTGAGGAGAGTAATCCCTTTCCGCAGGAAGTAGTTTTTCTGTGTGTTTTAAAGTGAGTCAAAGTTTCAAAAGCTAATGTTAATGTAGCTCTGTTAGTTATACAGCCACTACAATGGCTGTATACTACAGCCAGCGTGGATTTTTCACATTCCACAATGTCAAATTGAAAGTACCCCCATGCCATTCTGATGCTTCCCATAAGCTCATTTCAAAACAAAACCTTACAAAGCTTATAGTCCTGAACTCAGAAATGATTGCTTAACAACCCTCTCAATTTTCATGGCGATATACAAAACAGTCAGAAAGAATTGAGAGTTCAAAGTCTAAAGAGAGAGAGAAAAAACCCAGAGTCCTTTTGGACTTTTTTCTCTCAGAGTTCCCACAATATGTTGAAATTCATTAAAAATCAGCCATGTTCACAGAGTACCTGTAATCCTGTTACCGACGTTGTCCCATACTCTGACCTTCATCTTCTGCAGTTTAAAAGTTTAAAAAATGTCTGGCTGATGTTTAAATAATTTAAGAAATTGTGGCTGGAACCCTATGATAGTGTGGGGCATGCTCAGTAAGAACCAACTGTCAGTGTTCTAAAAGCCAGACTCACAGCTGCTGGACTTGCCTAATCAGGGGGCCACACCCACACCTAACCTTTAATTCACTTGAGACAGTCATGGCTTCCCCCAAATAATCCTGGGAATTGTAGTTTGTGAAGGAGAGGAGATTCCTATTCCCCTGACAGATCTCCAGTGGCCAGAATGGTTTAACAGTCAGCCACTCTGATTGAAGGTCTGTGAGGGGGTGTCTTCTAGCAACTCTCAGCACCCTTCACAAACTACACTTCCCAGGATATGTTGAGAGAAGCCATGACTGTCCAAAGTGAAATAAAGGCCTGGTATGGATATGGCCAGGAACAGCTTTGTTTTAAATTTGGGTGGGAGGCTACAAGTGCCTCCTGTAGAATAAAAAGGTGGGGGAAACACTGAAAAGCAATAATACTGTTCGCAATGTTTTCCTTTTGGAAAGGAAAGGGGCTTCCCCTCTGCCCAGTGCCCACCCACTGACCCAATCTCCTCCCCTCCCCCTCATCTTACCCTCCCTGCCCCTCCCCCAGGTCAGTGTTGGACTATGACCTGGGAGACCAGGGTTTAGATCCCCACACAGCCATGAAGGTCACTGGGTGACATTGGGCCAGTCACTGCCTCTCAGCCTCAGAGGAAGGCAATGGTAAAACCATCTCTGAATACCATTTACCATGAAAACCCTATTCATAGGGTCGCCATAACTTGAGATCGAATTGAAGGCAGTCCATTTCTATTTTCAAACATGATTGCACAGAAATAAATCCCACTGAACTCAAAAAGTGTGCAACTGGTCAAACCCACCCTTCCTTCTCCCTCCAATCCCCTCCTCCCTCTTGCCCCTTCCCTCCCCTCCCCCCTCCAATCCTCTCCCTCCCCCTCCTCCTCCCCATGGTCAGTTTTACCTATCCTAAGCATGATTGCATGGGAGTAAATACCATTGAACTCAATAAGCATGCAAATGATCAATCCATTCTCAGCAAGCTTACACAGGATCCCATTTCTTACCTCCCGGATTAAAAAGCGGAGAAATTCACTAATAGGCAAAATAACCTTGCGGTTTAAGAATGTGCCTATAGCCCACAGATATTTCTATCAAACTTTAAAAAACAGGGAAATTGGGCAGCTACAGTGAATGCACCAGGGGAGCAGGAGACCTGACCTCCTCTCTGAGATATTGGACTGCCCTACAAAGTTGTCAAAATGCAAACACAATTTGGGTTGGTCTTTCCATGTCCAATCCACTTGCTATGTAGCTTGGAAGAATTTGGTACCTCTGCGCATATGGTGAGTGGTGGCAACATCTGCAATCAGCTCAAATAATAGAAACAAAACATGTGCTGTGCTGATCTTGTTTTAGCAGGGATAAAGCAACGTTATTAAGACAGTTGACATAGTTCAGATAGTCACTTTAAATATGTCTGATTTACTTTCCAATTTTAGTGTAGTTTCCTATAGGAAATCATTTTCTTTTGCTTCTATTTCTGTGAATATGTGAAGTACAGCAACACTTCGCAAAATTTACACTACAAAAAGTCCAAAAATAATTGTGGAATAATAGCACTGACTATTCTGCAGGATAGTCTCCAGTGGACATCAGGAGTGTCTCAGTTTGCACAAGATAAAACAGTGGGAGGTGAAATGTATTCTAGCAAAATTCTAGGTGTGCTCTAAGTTTTTAATTGACCATGCCCACCTTGACTTAAGGGAAGTGGTTTAAACATAGCAGCCTGAAAACATGCATCTTGGGCAGGCTAAGTTTGTTTTTTCCAACAGCTAGAGTCATTGCCAAATTAGCAGATTCAACTGTTAATGCACCCAAAATAGAAATAAAACTTAACCTCCAATTAAAAACATAAAAGGCTGTCTTCACCATCATATGACACTGACCAATAAAGAGGCTTTGAAATTAGTAAAAATAAGTTTGACACAGGTTTCTAGAATGAATAATGAAAGAAATAACATTTTCTATATTACATTCTCTGTAGAAATAGTAACACAGGAATGAAGCAAAGTAAGAAGAACACCGAGAAGCATACAAAAATATAATTCTCCCTCTTTGGAGATGGCAGGTGTTGCCACCACTCACCATATGCTCGGAGGCACATGTTACCAAATTCTTCCAAGCTACACAGGAAGTGGACTGTGAAAGACCAACCCAAATTGTGTTTGCATTTTGACAAATTTGTAGGGCAGTCCAATATCTCAGAGAGGAGGTTAGGCCTCCTGTTCCCCTGGTGCATTCACTATAGTTGCCCAATTTCCCTGCTTTATAAAGTTTGATAGAAATATCTGTGGAGTATAGGTACATTCTTAAACCACAAGGTTTTTTGCCTATTAGTGAATAAACTTTTAAGTTATCTGTGCACTCTCTTTTGTATTATAAAGCCATGAGAGTGGCTGTACATTATAGCCAGCATGGATTTTTCACATTCTACCATGTTAAATTGAAAATACCCCCATGCCATTCTGCTGCTTCCCATAAGCTCATTTCAAAACAAAATCTTACAAAACTTACAGTCCTGAACTCAGAAATGCTTGCTTAATAACCTTCTAAGTTTTCTTGGTGATACCCAAAACACTGAGAAAGAATCGAGAGTTGAAAATGTAAATCAAGAGAAAAACACCTGTTGGACTTTTTCTGTCAGTGGTCTCATAATTTGTTGAAATTAATTAAAAATCAGCAATGTTTATGGAGTACCTATAATCCTATTATGGACCATGCCTCATACTCTGACCTTCATCTGCAGTTTAAAAGTTTTAAAAATGCCTGGCTGATTTTTAATTAATTTAAGAGATTTAACATTGGAGTCTATGATAGTGCAGTTATGCTCAGTAAGAATGAACTGTCAATGTTCTAAAAGCCAGACTAACAGCTGTTTGGCTTAACTAATAAGGGGCCACACCCACGCCAGACATTTATTCCACTTTAAACTGTTATGGCTTTTCCAAAAGAATCATGGGAAGTGTCATTTGTGAAGGGTGCTGGGAGTTGTTAAGAGACTCCTGTTCTCTTGACAAAGCTTCAGTGGCCAGAGGGGTTTAACAGTCAGCCCCTCTTCTGAACATTGTAACTCTGTGAGGGGATGGGGCATCTCCTAACAACTCTCAGCACCCTTCACAAAATATACTTCTCAGGATTCTTCGGGGGAAGCCAAGACTGTTTAAAGTGAAATAAGTGTCTGGTGTGAATGTGGCCAGAGACAGATTTGGTTTAAATTTGGTGGGAGACTACATGTGCCTGCTGTAGAATAAAAAAGTGGGAGAAACACCAAAAATAATGATACTGCTAACTATGTTTTCCTTTTGGAAAGGAAAGGGGCTTTGCCTCTGCCCAGTGCTCACCTCCCCCCCACTGTCCTCTCCTTTGCATTTTTACAAATTTGTAGGGCAGTACAATAGAGAGGAGAGTCAGATCTCCTGTTCCCCTCATGAATTCACTATAGCTGCTCAATTTCCCTGCTTTTAAAAATTTGGTAGAAATATTTGTTGGTTTGCTATAGGTACGTTTTTAAACCACAAGGGATTTTGCCTATTAGTGAATGTAGTGTAGTAGCATCTCTGATTATTACAGTGGGTGGTATTCAGTGCTAGTCCTATTCAAAGTAGACCTATTGAAGTTAATAAACATGACTAACTTTGGTTCATTTATTTCAGTGGGTCTACTGTCAAATACAAGCCGCTGTCACTGGAAATACAGTCTCTGGCTTCACTGCCTGATACCATCATTTTTTCTTTCATGCTTTTGCTGCTTGTAACATTTTTTTATTGGTCTTCAGTGGATTTGATTGGCTGGTGAATTTCAATGACTCTAAGCAGCAATAATTCAAAATTACCTTTGCCATGTTGTATTCCCCATCACAATTGGATCAAGATGGTTACAAGATAATTGCAAAGCCAACCATACTTACGTTCTTACACTAATTCAGTCTTTAATAATTCTGTGATCTAAACGCAGGGGAAACTGAACACTACTACTGCATTAGAATGTCTTATCATTGTGTTAATATTGTTGGAGGTGTTGCAAGAGCAACTCCTGTTTGGTTTCTTGTGTTTGCGGAGGTTCCTCCAGATGGCTAGACTTGCCTACGTTCACCTGTGCTCTTCTCTACTTAACTTCCTTCTGTTGTAAACGGATATGCTCAGGGAAGCTGACCTGCCCCTCCTTCTTTTGTTTTCTTCTTCAACTGTCCAAGGAGAGAGGAGACATCTCTGTCTTTATTATCTCTCCTGAATCATAAGAGCAATACGCAAGTCTGGGCATTGCACCTCCAACTTAGTTAGTTAGAACTAGGTATGCCTTTCCTATCTAGATTTTTTCTTATATTACCAAGTCTTAAGTCTCAGGGCTCATCCAAACTCACCTGGATAATCCACATTTTGCCTATTCGCGTTGTGCTTAGATAGTCCCCACTTCTGGTTTTTTTTCTGCTTTTTCGCCTGTTTTTTTACTTTTAAAATGTCCAGAAAACCGCTGTTTTTTTGGCCACACATCAAACATTCTTTCCGGATTTTCCCAAAGTCCAACCTCTAACTCCGCCCCTATGAGCCAGTTGGTCCACAGAATATGACGTGTGCTCCCTGCACCGAAGCACATGCAGGCGCTTGGACGCAAGAGCGGGAAATTTGAATTTAAGTTGCTGTAATGGAGGATGAGCGAGGGAGCTAGCGGAGGTTGAGGGAGCAATGTATCCGCTCACTCGGAAACAATTTCCCCCTAAATGTGAAATGAACAAGCAGCAGATAGCAGCAGCTGCTCTGCAAAATGAACATAAAGGGATCGGATTATTATGCTTTGCAACTATTTTGTTTTGGATACAATGTATCTGCTCACCTTGAAACAATTTCCACTTAAGTGTGAAATTAACAAGCATTGGCAGCAGGCATTAGCAGCAGCTCTGCAGAGAGCAAAAAACACTCCTTCTTTCATCCTTAAGAGGAGCAAAATAAAAGGGAAGAAGGGGGGGAGAGAGAGAAGGGGGAAAAAACCTAACTGCTCTTAAAAGCCGGGTAGAGCATGGAGTCCAGGGCCAGGTCTGTGCCAATCTCCTTCGCCCTGGAAGTTTGCAAGTGCTGTGAGCCGAGGGCAAGTGTGAAGCTGGCAGGGTGCCCTTCCTTCCCCTTCCCTGCTAACCATCCCTACATTTAAGGCCAGCAAGACCAGAGGCTGCAATGTGCCTTGCAGTTACTACTGCGGAACCAAGCAGATTCTTGCAAGTTGGGGATTTGGGGAAAGTTCCCAGGCAGCCTTGAGCTCACGAGCCATCTCCATTTCACACATGAGCAGCAGTAGGGGCATGCATCATTTGCTGGCCAGAGAAGGAGCAGGTGCAGCAGCGTCACTAGCGGGAGTGCCGGGGGTGCAGACCTCCGGTGCACGCCCTCCCAGGGGCATGGATGAGGTGGCTGGGCTTGCGTGTGCACACTCGAGGCCAGCCATGCCGTCCATGCCCCTGGGAGGGCGCGTGCTGGAGGGGCACCCAGCTGGAGAAGGCCTGGGAACGCTGTCGCACCTCCCTCACCCTGCCGACGCTGCTCCCGGTCTCGACCGCCTGCCCGCCTCCGAGGAGGAGTTGGAGCAGCCTTGCCAGGCAATGGCACGGGGCAGGGCGGCTCTGGATGTCAACCCCCTCATGGTGACACCTGGATGTGGGCCGCACCCTCTGCACCCCGATAGTGACGCCCCTGAGCAGGTGCAGGGAGCTTACTTCCCTCTCCTGTTTGTGGACAGAGGGAATGGGACCTCAGTTTGCTTCTGCTTGTTTTGTCTCCCTCCCTTCCTCCCAAAAGTTAAGCAAGTAGCCCAGAGAGGAGAGGAGAGTGACGTTCCAGGCAGAGGGAGGAGCACCCAACAGGCAGCATGAAGCAAAGGGCAAGGCATGAGGAGGCTTTCTTGTGGTAACTGCCGCTTGCTGCCGGGGCAATGCAGTGAACCGATCAGCTGTGAGGTGGCCAGCCCCCCTAGCCTTTTGTTGTGGTTACTGCCCATAGCTTCCCATATGCCTGGGCAGCGCAGCGACCAGTGCTGAGGCTGATGACCACCTGGCCAGCGGTCCACCATGACCTGCCACCCCTCGCTAGCTTGCCCTCCCCCTGGCTGCTCGCTCGCCCTCGGCGAGGCACTACAGGACCCAGCAACAGCCTGAGTGGCAGAAAGAAGCACAGAGCCGGCTGCAGGGTGGGGTGGAAGGGATCTCTTTGCCTCCATCCTGTCCTCTGGTGGCTTAAAGGGGTAGCTCCCGGTTACCAAGCACCCAGCACTGGGGTAGCAACTATGTTACCAGGGCTTCGTTACACATGCACTTTGCCTCAGGTCGAGAAGCAGGAAAAGCTAAGGGAAGTTTACCCAGCCACTGTAGTACCTCCTTGTGTGCAAATGCAGAAATGCACATTTCTGCATCTGAGGAGTAGAAGTAACATCCCGTGGCTCTGATTGGTTCAGTTTCCTGGGCTTTTCCAAGCACATCCCTGCACATGCGCAAAAGTGGAAATTCATGATTGGCTGAAAATGAAGGAAGGGGATTGGGGAAACCCCAATGACCACCCACAGAACGCCTCCTGCCCTAAAGTCCACAGTATTGCATCCGAGCCCCTAACATTGCAGCAGATGATTCACGCTTTAAAAAAGATAATCGCATTTTCCGCGGTTGTGCCAAAGCAGATTTAACCACGTGAAAACGCGCTTTTGTGCGGGACATCATCAGGACAACCGAAAAATAATGAGAACACAAAGCGGTCATGTCACACATTATACAGTCGTCTGGATGAGCCCTCAGTGATTTAAATGGAGGGTAAAACCCTGCTTCTTAGGTAAATGCACACACTGGCACAAGCAGCTCAGACCGCTGAGTCTCCATATGCATAACAAAAAATATTACACCCTAATCATTCAAGCTTGCTATCATAGCTCTCTTTGGTCCAGACTAGAGGAAAAACCAAACTAGAGTTTACGGCTGTATTTTGTTTCGAGACAAATGTGAAGGACCTACAGTCAGAAAGCTGGAACTTACCTTCTGCTGAGCTTAGAACAAAATCTGGAGAAATTGCTGTGAGTGGTAGAGTTACCATCCTTTCCCCATCGCTTTGCTAGGCTTTCAGTGTTGTGTGTAGAAATATACGGTGGCAGATAGGGGGCAGCCTGTCACTGTAACATTACAGAAACAGGTCCAACAAAAAAAGTCGTATGAGTTGTAGAGCTATTGTCGACCTATGGTTTTCTCAACTCTCCCATTTACACATACCTTATCTTAGTGTTTTAAAACTCAGTGATAAATCTTTTGGAATATCAATGTACATTTTTAACATCCAGAATGTGTGCGATTTGCAATTGTTAAAATGCAACCGTTTTCTTCCCCACCCTTCCTTTCAGGTCACAGTTTCAGCTCAACAAAGGTGGCTCGTGCACAGACATTTCCCAGCTACGCCTCAGAGCAGGATGAGGAGCATAGGCCACGCCTATCACTGTCTAGCAGCTATGGATTCAGCTACAGCTCAGGCCTCATCCAATGACACACACCTTGGGTCTCACCAGAGAGACAATCTAGTGTGGAACCTCCTGCCTGCAGGCCCTGGAAACCACTTGTCCTCTTCTTGGCGTCCACAGAAGAGAAGCCGTACTAAAAACTGAGAACACATGTCTCCAAGCTGCAACAGTGAATGTGAAAGCTTGGATCACTGCTTCCTCGAGGCAGAGTATGTGTTTTATTTATTTAACTTTTGTATTTGTTTTTGTCCATATTTTTTTTTAAAAAAAAAGATGATGAAGAAATAATTCCCTTTGTAATCTGGATGGTGTGCAGCTGAGGTTTCTGCATGACCACAAACACTACCTGTTCGGGGGGGGAGGGGGCATAACATTACATTTTCAGTGCGAGGCTCTTTCCAATCAACTCTGTTATCCAGTTTCCTCATCCACAACAGTAGCCACCTTTATGTCCTAGGCATCGACCCACCAGCTTGGTCATTCTAACATAAACGGTATCAGACAAATAAAACTTTAAAAGATACTTCAGAAGAACAGATACACAGTTTATTCCCATTGACCTCGATGGGATTTATGCATGAATAATTTTGGGAGAGCTGTAGCCCAGAGATGCAATTCTGAGAAGGAGTCAGTGACTCTCATCAAATTCTCATCACTACATTTAATACACAGGATAAATATATAGACAGATACTGTCAGTGGGATGGCAGGGCAATGCTTCGTAGCCTTTCAGAAAATAGATGTGTATTAAGAGATAATTGGTCATTTACCTACCCACACTGAATTTTGATGCCCAGATTCTGCTGTTGTGTACTCTGAACCTAATAATCCAGGGAAGATTGTGTCACAATACATTGTCAAAGTTTTCCCATTGTAGTTAATATTTGAATGGTGACGTCTGGATTTATAGTCAGTATACTTTTAATTCTGTATACTGTGCAGGTGCGAACTGATACTACATTGCTGAGCAGCAGCCCATATAGTTTTATAGGACAAGATGCTTGGCTGGAAGAAATAAGTATAATTTCAAGTTCGGTTCTTATTATTTAAATCTTATTAGCTAACAATATAGATCAGTTTTTAACATTTATTTTACTCCAGATTGTTTTGCTTGATGTCTAATTCAGCTATACAGCCATAGTTTAGTCATGATTTAAGGTGGCATGCGGACAGCAGTTTATTCCATTTTCCCAATGTTTCCTTACCTGATACTTTCTGTATTTTATTTGATCTTTCACATGATATAAAAGCCACTTCTGGAAATCCAGCAGAATGTAGTGGAAGTTTAGTGCTCATTTGTGTGTTAATTATGCCCAGAAAAAAACTGTTTGCTACCCCATTAACCCAGAAAATTGCAGGAACAAATTTGGGGCAGTATACTTACGTACAGTTCTTTCTCACCATTTTCATAGGGAAACATAGGGCAAACAGAAGTGCATATGTGGAAAATCATAGAATCATAGAATAGTAGAGTTGGAAGGGGTCTATAAGGCCATCAAGTCCAGCCCCCTGCTCAGTGCAGGAATCCAAATCAACACATTCTCGACAGATGGCTATCCAGCTGCCTCTTTAATGCCTCCAGTGTCAGAGAGCCCAAGTTTGGTTTCATTGTCGTATGGCTCTATCAGTTAGGACGTTTTTCCTGATGGAAAAGATGGGGGAGTGGTGATTATGTCCAATCATATTCATTGTTGTGTCACAACACACCCACTGGTGTGAATGAAATTTAGTGTGACATAGCAGTATATCAGTCAAAAAGCCACAGTTCCATAGTACAACAGGCACTGCAGTGTGAATGTTAGAAATCAGGACTAAAATGCTACCATTATAATTAGTAAACTAACGCAATAAACCTGTGTCTGAATGCAGCCTAAATTTCACAGCTGTTTATTTCATTGCAAGATTGATCTTTTTTTTTTACAATCTCCTACAGTGGACAACCACATGAAAGCCAATTTTTGAGTCTTGCTGAACTAATATTGGCTTGTTGTGTCAGGAAAAAGCCAGTTCTTTTCAAAAGATGTAAAAATAAATGGCAGCACCAATAAGTAGAAGAAATGTGATAAGAGAGGACTTCAACAAGTCCTAGGAAATGCTAAGGCCCATTACATTCCAGGGCAACGGTACAGCTATGTCTCAAGATCATATTGCTTTTTACTGTCTCTTAGTAAAAGACACTAGACCAGCACTGGCCATAACTGGCCCCATACGTGTCCTATCATAATATTGTTTTTTAAAATAAATATTTAAAAAATATTGTGAGCTGTTTTTCAGCCAATTATACCCTCCCCCATTGCAAAAAAGTATGCCATTACAAATAAGACCATAAAAGAAGTAATATAATATAGCCTCCACTTGGCACTAGACAAACATTTCAAGGTGCAAAATATATCCAAACTGAAGGCCTGCTTAAACACAGCACTCTTTACCGCTCTCCAAAATGCCAAGAAGTAAGAGGTGATGGGGTTCCTGGTAGAGACAATTCTAAAGTCTGGATGCCATGACTGAGAAGGCTCTGCCCCATATGTTTATTTACTTAATGATATGTATTTTTACCCTTCTCTTCAAACAGGGCAACATACAAAGTTAGAAAAATAAAAATGCATAATTAAAATATACAACCAAAGATTAAAAGCAGCAATTCAAAACAAGTATCAAAATAATAACTGACTAAAACAATTAAAAGTATGGTAAAATAACATCTTCACCTGACACTGAAATGACATCTGCATAGGTAACAAGCTATAATTTCTGGGACAAATTCAGGGTGCCACCACTGAGAAAACCCCTCTCAGATGGCAAAAGAACCCCAGGATTCCTCTGCTGAAGGTGACTGCCTCAGATGGCAGATGCTGGGGATCAGGAGCCCACTTGCCTATTCCTTCTGAGCTCCCTGGCCATTTGCTTCTGTTGTAGGACTGTATATATCATGTGGCATGTCCTGGGGGACCTGCTGCAGGTACACTGGAGGACTCTACCCCATCGCCAATATTGAAGTAAGACTCAACTCTCAGTCTGGTTGGCTTTTTTATATGGAGTGGGAAGGAGACAACCTATTGTTTTTCAGCTCCAGAGGCAAAATGTCTTTGTATGGCCTTTCCAGGTGAGCACATGTGAAGGCAGGCTGACCTTGAGATCCCCTGTCCTCCAACTATGAAAAGCTTTACAGGCCAAAGCCAGTATTTCAAAGTGAATCCAGTGTACCTGGGTTGACTTGCCTACCAAACAGACTTCAGACAGAGGACGGGCATGAAGCTGCTGATCTCTAAGAGCAATCGGGATCATTCAGGAAGGCTTTAAAGGTGATAACCAGCTCAGACACAAGCTCGTATAGAGTGAATAAATGGAGACACAGGTTCCAAATCACAGTTGAGTTCAGAAGCTGCAGCTGGGGGCCTGTTAGCCTTCAGGCTGGGAGGCATGCTTCTTGAGCTCTTGCCATAATTTAGTTCCTTGTGGATTTCCACTGGAAGATACTGCCAAATTAAAAAAAAAAGTATTCAACCTGCCTTGGGGAAATTGACATGTGAATGTCCTTATAATTAGTGTGATTTGGCTAAGGTATCAACTCTGAAGTTGTTTGAATACCAGGGCTAAGCTCAGAAAACTGCAAGGTGAAGACAATATTTCTGACTCTGAGCATGTACAAAGTATATGTCCCCACTATCTCAAATTAGGGTTCAGCATGTCATTGTCAGAGAATGCAACTGTCAAGGAAGTCTCAACTACTGCTTATAATGACTCATGAGTAAATCTTATAGAAACGCATTAGATAGGGTTTTTTTTCTTTTTTCATTTGAGAGGTGATATATCAAACCAACTGCAAACAAAATGAGATAGGTTAGAAATCAATAAAGGGACAGACACAGTGAAAGGCATAAGAATAATGCATAAAAGGATTTTTTTCCTGTCCTGTGTGCTTTAATCTCCATAAAGGTCATTGTAATGAATGTGTAGAAAACAATCTTCATAAACGCTTGAAACTAGGAAAGAAAATTCACTGTGAAAACACTGGGTGTTTTGTTCCCTTGTGGAACTGATAGCCTTGTTTAGCAGTACAATTGTCTGCTTTTCATTGTTTTATGAGGCCAGCACTGGATGTGTCAAAAGGAAGAGTCAGAATCTCCCTCTCTGTAAGTTCAAGGTTTATTTAATGCAATTTGAAGAAAGAAAGAAAGAAAGAAAGAAAAGATTTCTTATAAATGGTGTGAAAGAGATGTCTGCTTTGATTAAACATTTATTGATACATTGGAGTGGGAGATATTTCTTCCTCCAAGCCATTCCTGCAGTCTTAATAGATTGCAGGCTTTTACACCTCAGTGAACAGCTGCTGAATGTGATCTGATGATATTAATCACAACACCCCTCCCTGATCTCTGTCACTTATTTTTCCTTTATCTCACTCACCATGTTTCCACTACCCAGAGAGAACAGCTTCCTCTGGAGAGAAATGTTGCGCTACCCTCCCACCACAATACCAAATTACTGTTCTTGGTTGTTTCCCTTCTCCCCCACCCCCGGTCTTCTTTTGAAGCTGTGATCATCCACATTTGTCAATTCAAATAAGAAATCACATTCATATGTAGCATGTGAGAAAACATTCCCTTTTCAAAAATATTCTATATAACAGATCCTGTATCGGCCTAATGCTTGCCTAATTGTAAGAATACAAGATTTTGCTGCACCGGATGAATAACTTCCCATATTTTTTACTAATGCCACTAATAAAATGATACATGTTGTGCATTCATTTAGCAACCGTGGAGTCAACAGAAGTCTTCATTTATGTCAGCGTTCTTCAACCTTGGGTCCCTGGATGTTGCTAGACTACAATTCCCATCATCCACAGCCATCTTAACCACTGGTCAAGGATGATGGGAGCTGCTCAAACATGGAAAACTCTGGATAGTTTGAACATTTGCCTTTGGTATAAGAATACTTGGAACATTGCCATTTTTGGGGAAAAGTACACTACCTTTATGATCAAGTCAAGGCAGAGCTAAATCGGGCACATTTCATGTAGAATGGTGGGACTTTATTTTTATACCTCTGAACATCAAATGCAACAGCACCTGTCATCGGCCTTTTGAGAAAGCTGGGTCTCATAATTTACTTTTGGATGTTTGTCATATTACTTTATGTTGCCATCCATCCCTGTTTTTTATTTTAGCTTTTGTTTTATTTTGTAAATGAAAAGGGAAAAAAGGATGATGGGAGTTGTAGTCCAGCAACATCTGGGGACCCAGGGTTGAAGAACACTGGTTTATATCACCATGTGTTTATTACATTTTATGTAGATCAGCATTCTTTGGTTAAAAAAAATCAGAAATCCAATTTTAAAAGTACTCCAGGTTGTTGCCAGTTTTACTGTTCCCAGCCAATAAGGGTCTGTTGAAAGAGAAAAAACTCTCTATAATGCCTTAATTTATTCACAGATATACTTCTTACTCAGAAACAGCACAATCCTATTCATGACTACTCTGAAGTAAATGGCATTTAATTCAGTGGAGTTTATTTCCATAGAAGTGTGTACAACATTACAAACTGTTTTACAATACAATACAATACATAAATTTTACTAGTTTGTATAATTTCAGCCTGCTTCAGTCTACCGACTTCTCATACTTTTAAGAACTGTTGAGCTCCAGTTCAAGAACACTAAACTTTGGCTGCAGTCCAAGAAAGAAGGAACCAACCAATAAATTAGGAACAGAAAAAAAACATATGCCACTAAAGCAAAATTGTGTGTATGTGTAAAATAGTCAGTCCAGAAATGACTTAATTACTTTTATTTCACAGAGGCAGTTGTGTACTATTCCCATGGGCTGGCAAAACAGGTACCCTGTTGATTTTCTTATGTGATGCACCTTAAATACCACAAGGTCCTTCAGAAACCTGTTCAAGCCTTGAAAATTAATTATGTGCACCAGGTGGATGAGTAAAATAAAGTAACAGCACCTATGACAGCTAGCTGTAGCATAAACCTTGGAGTTTTATTGTGAGACTTGTATAATGCACAGTCTTGCATGTCTAATACAGCCTTGCAATTAGACATTTTCCCAAAATAAATAATTTCTCTTCCAAGACAAGTAGCTTGCCAGACCACCTGATCAAGCTGCCCTTTTTGAGAGAGAGAGAGAGAGAGAGAGAGAGAGAGAGTTGAATGGCCATAGAACTACAATTTTGTAATCTTGAAGCCTAGTCTACATTCAAAACATTCCAGAGGGATGTGCCAGAGACCACAGATTTTCAGTAAGCTATGCATGGCTGGGATCATCCATTGATCCTGACCTTACTGTGATTTCAACCAAGCCTAATAAAAGGCATACAAATGACAGGGTTATAAACAAAAAGCTTGAAAAGTGATATGGGTAACTTATTTCATTGTTTGTGTAGTGAAAGGATGAGGGTTTTCTTAACTTTCACTGTGTAATTTGGGATGGAATCTAATCTCTATTAATGATCACAAGTACAAAGCTAGGAGCAGCAGTTAGTCTCATTTAAGTAGGCCAGAGTAAAATGTGCACATGTCTGTTTGTATTATGATGTGTGAGTAGTGGGCAGCTGGTAGGGGTGGCACAAAGTCCATTCTTACCTCTTTGCCCTGCCTGATCCTTGTTGTTTCTTCATTGGGCTAAATAGTTGAAACTCTTCAGCAACCCTATATATTTTTCTTCCAGAGATCCTGGTAATTTTTGAGGTAGACTAAAGAGATGCATATGGCCATAATCTTAATTCCTGCCCTCCCCTTTCCCTTGTAAGGTCGCTGTTGTGTCAGTTTCACTGCCTTGGTGAAGCTAGAACAGTTTCCCCTCTTCTTTTTTATGAGAATCTCACTGTGCGGACAAGTTCACTAACAACAATTTAAAAACATGGTGATGCATATATATTTCTATGAGATGCTGTTTGTAGCCCCAGTTGTGTGGTGGACAGAAAGTAGTTTACGTATGTACAGGGTAGAAGTGGTTTTCAGTAGTTTAAAAACAACATTCAGCTACTGTTCACTGATGCTCTCTTTTGGCTGAATGATACATTTACTGTTGTTTCTTGTTCTATTTAATGGAAAGAATTAAATACACAGCTCTTCTGCTCTGTGTGGTGTGATGATCCAGTTTTCCCTGTGAACCAAAGCATCTATGAAATTTGAATTAAACCAGATTAAACAAATACAAAGATGTGTTGCGTAGTTTTTCTTTCCCCATGAAACTGAAAAGTATGGGTCAGAACAGACTGTTGAAGCATCTGAGACATGAACAAAAATATAAAGAATGCTTATTAGATAAAAAGCAAACTACTTTTTAAAAAGTACAAGGCCAAAGTAATTCTTTTCATTATGTTTGAATAATTTGTTAGACAACATGTTCACTTTCTTTCTGCAGAAAGTTCTTCTATTATCAAAAACAAAAACACTGAGTGTACTATGCCAAAGAACTATAAACACAAGTTTTAAATAAATTAGAATAAGGCATTTGAAGTTCCACCTGGGTAGCAGTCAAATTACTGGGCACAACCCGACTCTTATGAAGGAGAACAAGGAACTGCATAAAACCATATGTACTGATTGCTGTACCAGTGCAAATCCATGACTGTGGGGGCATTTCAAAAGGATGACAAGAAGCTGCTGGGATATCACCAGAAACTGGTATTCTGGCTCCATTGATCCTAATCATGTCTACATGCTGTCTGGTCCCCAGAACATGGCCTCATATGTACAAGATTCTTAGTAAAAGCTGTAGCCTTTTTCATGTAACACCCCCAGCATGCACCTTTCAACCTCCACAACAGCTTTCCTTTCCCTTTATGTGATTAACAAGAACAGCCACAATGAGTGGGAATGATGCATGCCACAGCATGTCCAAATACACATGGACACCTCTACCCCCTGCTTAAAAAGCTGGATCTTGTCCATTGCCTGCTGACATTCATGTAGCAACTAGAACTCCTGATTATTGATCAATGGTGCAGCATTTTTTCTTAAGATACTTTGTAAATTTGGGATTAATTGATAGTGCATTTGATATTCAGACATAATAGTGTGTTTCTGCATATTCTCACTGACATAAAACAATTTTGTGGTTCATATTTTAATACAGTTACATTTTTTTAGTTATTTGGTAGAAAAAGCATCCCTTATAATATGTAAGTCTTGGCTAAGGAGGTTGCAGATCCCAAAATATGGTTTCTAATCATATGATGATGTAGACAATTAAACTCGTCAAGTAGGTGAATAAAACTCTACATAAGCAAATAATCTTGGAGTTGTTTTTTATTTTTGTTATAGAATAAGATAACTGCACAATGCCATCACCACTTCCAAGATTTTGGAATTGTGTCTGTCCATGTAATGCCAGAAAAAAAAAATTCCTTGTCTCATTGGTACAAAACACTGCCTTTAGCTGCAAGCAGTTTCTCGGGGGGGGTTAACCTAAAAAGATTAAATGGAGCTAATGCTTAGCAATGTAAGTCTGGAAGAAAATACCTCTTAAAAACAAACAAGGTAGCAATAATAATCAGTAAATGATCTGCTCTAGAAAGAAGATAATCGTCTCTGCTTTGCCGTTCTCAAGTTCTCCCTGAAACAAGAGATTACTCAGTTTAATGTTCCTCGCAGATACAGCACTGGATTTTATTCCCATGTGAATGCAGTGTCTGGGCCATTACTAAAAGTGGTAGCGTAACTATTAATCTGGCCCTTAGATCTTGGGTTATAAACAATGTTCACCCTGCTCAGAGTAGACCCATTGACATTAATGGACACAACTAACTTAGGTTCATTCATTTCAGTAGGTCTACTCCAAGTATAACCCCTTTTTCAGTGACTTAAATTCCTACTGACAACAATGCATTGCAATGAGACTGGGCTAAATTGTCTTTCCTAATTTCTGGGCTCTGGACACTATTAAAGTCATGGCAATAGCACCTATATAGCTCATATATACCAAAGTAAAGTTGTGTGACTGTTGCAATTCTGCAGAGTTGCAGAAAAGAAACCAAATGTAACCCTGGACACAACATTTGGATTCCTGCAGCTTCCAGGTTTTCTTATTATGGCTAGTTCTGATGGCTCTGAAGATATATTTGAAAGTGCATGGGCAAGATTGCTGAAATCTCAGAACTCAGAGAGGTAGTTGAACAAAATGTCAATAGTTGGACAAAAGCAGAACAAATGCTATTATGAAAAGAGGGGAGCATAATATGTTTTGCAAATTTCCTCAACTTGCATAATATATACAGGTTGCAGAGTTTGGCTTCTCTTGGTGCAAAATTTTAATACATTTGCCATAGAGTACACACAGCTCTGTGTACTTCATTGTATTTCTGATGAAGTGGACTATGGTCCACAAAAGCTTATGCCATTATGAATTTGGTAGACAGTTTTGTTGTTTTTCAAAGATGTAGCTATAGTCAAGACTGCCACAAATCTAAAAGGCATGTGTGAGCCTCAACAAGGGCCACAGCAAACCAAAAGGGATAGTTATTGCCCACCATGAAAAATGCTACTCATTTGTTGCTCAACTGCCACACATGAGCAATGCTTTTTAGGGTAAGCAATAACTACCCTTCTGGTTGGCCAATGCCCATATTGAGACTCATGAGTCTTAATATGTATTCAGAAGGTATTATCAGACAGATTAATTACAATCCCCCGTATCACACAGCAGGTACCATTGATCAGGGTAGCTCCTTTTCTTTTTTTAAATGATTTTTTCTACCCTCACAGCAGAGATGGGGCAGCTGCAGCCCTGACAATATGGATGGACTCCCATCAGCAAGCATGGACAATAGCCAGAGATTATGGTTGTAGTCCCACAACCTCTGGAGAGCCACAGATTCCCTGTCCCTGCCTTACATCCTTTGGATGTCTGCAGGAAGTGTGTGCATTTTGAGCAGGGTTCTCTTTTCATGTTTTTCCATGCTTATTCATGTATAGTTCTTGATCTCTTTTTGTGTGTGTCATAACTCAACCTTACCATAATGTATTCTAATTGTTGCCTAGAATTTGCCAGTAAGCGTCCTTGTGTTTTTGTTTTCTCTGGTATTGCAGAAAAGCAAAGACTGGGCATCTGTTAATTTGCTTTCAATCCTTTGCAAGCCTAAGTAAGAAATCTTCTTATGGTGATAGGCAGGAACGTCTGCTAAGGCTTTACATTCTGGGCAGAATAAAGGCCATGAGTGTGTATGTATTGAATTGGGTCCAGACAACTCATACATCACCATTAGCCAACAGCAGCATCGCTACGCAGTCAGCCTTTAAAGCAATGTTATGGGAGATGGCATCTGACCTACTAAACGCTTGGCTGCAATACAGCTTATGGCCTATTTTTAGTCTCTTATCTCAACAGTGCACCTATTTTCAAACTTGGAATGAGCACAAAACAGTTCTACTAACATCCACAGTCGTATCACTGCCAATTTGTCTTCCTCGCACAACCATTAATATATTTACCTCTATGTGAATTATCACCTGGCATATACCTAAAGTCTTCACACATTTTAATTTTGTGCGTATTGAATTTCTTCAGTTCAAGATGAATGAAAAAGTAATGGTGTAGATTCTTCTCTCCAACCTCATTCCTGAGGTAAACGACATGCATGCTGTTGGAGCCTTGGAGCTAGGTCAGCCACGCAGCAGGCAGGAGATCATATTTGCTTAATCAGTCTGTGTGAGCAATCTATGCAGTTCGCATAGACTGGATCCTCTGTTGTTTGCTGTTCATTTACTGCACTGTGGCAACCAGATCTTCCATATCTGTTTGAGGGCTAGATAAAGGAAAGTAGATAGAAGATAGCAGAGAAGTATAATGATTCAACAATGTGGTCTGCTACCCTAATAAAGTTGCTTACAATAAGGGCAAAGTTGAGGCACAGAATGACTTCACAGATCGACTGCAAAGTCTATGCATATTGTGTCTGATTGATTACTCTGAAACAGCTTTTTGAGTCCCAAGTTGGGAAGGGAATGCAAGTCATAGAATCCAATGAACCTATCTAATCTTCTACCCCAAGCCAGAAATCTCCATGTACAATCCAGTTTACAGAGAACAAAATGCAGAGCAAAAAGGTGCCTTTTGCCAAAAATAGTTGAAGTGCATAAAACCATTTGTAAAATTCAGTACATTACTCCTATTAGAGGTGCACACAAATATCAATTTTTTTGATGTATGGTTAACATGTTTGAACAAATTACTGGAAAAATAGTCATCTCACCAAGTGATCACCTTGTTTTGATGCTGTTTTATTGTTCTCTTTCCAACAAAGGCAAATGAGACTGAAAAGAGTGAAGGCAACTAGGGGTGCTGAGAAGCACCAGATAGGTGAACAAGGGTGTGGCAAAGAGGACCAGCATCAGAACAAAATGAAGAATATGGTCATAAAAACTGTCAAATAATCTCTATGAACGAGAAAGCCTTTTGACACAAAAAATAAACACAAAACTATATAAGTTTTAATTCGTAGTGTAGTAGTAAATGGTACTATATATAAAACATGACTTGTGTGTTCATTCATATTTGCTCATGTTTGTAGACCTGCATCATCCTGTACCTTTGATAATATGATAAGCAACTCTCATTGAAAAAGACCTTAGACATCTTGATCCTGAAGCTGTTGGACACCATCTCCTAACAATACTTCAGCAGACCATACCCAAAACACTCTTTATATGGCCTCTGTCCTGCACTAGCAGTCATTAGGAAGCAACAGTGCTGTTTCAGTACACAGATCAGCAGCACTTAATAGTGCCTCTGGAATGGAAAAGAGATCTCTATTGTAACTAGCTGATCCCCTTTTCCCTCTGTTGGAGATGAAAAGTCTGAACAAAGAAACCCAAATCCTTAGCTCCTCAAACTAATAAAACTGTGCAGATACACACCAGCCAAACATCAAAAACTAAGTGTTTAAGCACACACTAAGAAACAGGATGAGTTCAGTCAAAGTTTGCTCTGGAAGGAGGGTGAATCCAACAGAGCATATGATATTCTCTTTGACGCACAGCCACTGGCTTATTACTATGACATTCTATGGTCAAGTAGGAATCATGCTGGGTGCATGAGCATCTTAAACGAATTGTATTGGGTCAGTTTGAAGTGAATAAATAATGTTAAAGATTCACTATCCTGTTTTCAAACAACTTCCTCTTTCACACTGTTGATCTTATTGTGTAGCAGATCAGCTGGCCCAAAACACATAGTTTTGGTTTTATGATACATAAAAGTATCCTACATACAGTAGTCTGTCACCAACACCTTTTCCCCTCCCCCCAAAGTGAACCATATTCATCATCATCATCATCAAGTTGCTTTCCTTGCAAAGCAACCCAAAGCAACTTACAACAATAAGATTAAAACTGATTATAACAAACCCATTAAAACAGCAAACACAACCCAACCTAAAAAACAGATGAATACAAATAAAGACAGGTCTTTCCAGACTCTGCATTAAAAAAGGCCATCAATACCCTCACGTTTAGGGCCAAAAGCCCAGATAAAAAGGAAGGTTTATGCCTGATGCCTAAAAATAAGATAATGATGGTGCCAGGTGTACCTCCCTAGGGAGAGCATTCCACAACTGGGGAGACACCACTGAACAAGCCCATTCTTGTATTGCCACCCTCTACACCTCCCTCAGAGGAGGCACATACAGAACAGCCTTAGATGAAGAATGCAGGGACTGGCTTGGTTCATGTGGGGAGAGGCAGTCCTAGAGGTATTGAGCCCAGAAATGAATTGGTAGCCAGTGCAGTTGTGTCAGTATAGGTGTTATTTTTTCCTACCATCCTATCCCAGTTAACAGTCTGGCTGCCAAATTCTGCACCAGCTGCAGTTTCCGAACTGTCTTCAAATGCAGCCCCCCATACAATACATTGCAGTAATCTAGCCTAGAGGTTACCATAGCCCAACTGAAGTTAGGCTGTTCCTGTCCAGATAGGGGTGCAGCTGGGCCATCAGTCAAAGCTCATGCCACTTGAGCCTTAAGTAACAGTAATGGATCAAGAAGTACCGCCAAGCTATGTACCAGCTCCTTCAGAGGGAGTGCAATCCCATACGGAGCAGGCATTCCCCACCTATCCAGACTAGGGAACCACCTACTAATTGTGCCTCAATCTTGTCTGAATTAAGCTTCAGTTTATTGGCTCTCATCCAGTCCATTACAGAGGCAAGGCATCGATCTAGCACATCCACTGCCACACCTGCAGATGTAAAGGAGAAGCAGAGCTGTGTGTCATCAGCATATTGCTGACAACGTTCTGCATAACTCTGGATGACTCCACTCAGCGGTTTCATGTAGATGCTAAAAAGCATGAGGGATAAAATTGAACCCTGTGGAACCTCACATTGAAGGCTCCACAGCACCAAACAATAGTCCCCAAATACTGTCCTCCAAGTAGGACTGGAACCACCACACAGCAGTGCCACCCACTCCCAACTCAGATAGTCATTATAGATGAATGCCATGGTTGATGGTATCAAAAGCTGCTGAGAGATCGAAGAGGATCAATAGGGATACACTCCCTCTATCTCTTTCCCAACAGAGGCCCCAGGCTATCGTCTGAAGGCACATAAGGCCTGCTCCCTGCTGAAGCTAAGAAGGGTCAGGTCTGGTCAGTGTCTGGATGAGATACCACCTGGGAACCTGGATGGGAGACCACCTTTATGTAAGCCGCCTTGGGTTTCTATCATGGAAAGAAAGGTGGGGTATAAATGTAATAAAATAAATAAAAAATGAACAGAGGTTATCATACCGGGCAACCAAGGCAGTTTCTGTGCTAAAACTGGGCCTAAACCCCAATTGAAATGGATCTAGAAAATGAATTTCATCCAAGACAGCCTGGATCCGGCATGCGACCACATGTTCAAAGACCTTGCCGAAAAAGGGGAGATTAGCAAGCGGTCAGTAATTATTTAGATTTTCTGAATCGGGCGGGGAGGGTTCTTAAGGAGTGGCCTTACCACTGCCTCCTTTAAACAGGCACCTCCCTGGCCCAGCCCGCTGTCCCCTCCTTGCTAATTTTTATCAGCCATGAGGGGCAAGGACCAAGAGCACAAGTGGTCATCCAGACCAAACCAAGCACCTTATCCACATCCTCAAGACCTACTAAGTGAATTCATCCAACACAAAGGGACTAAACAGAGTTCTGTAACCTCTTGAGATTCATCTGCTGTACCAGGGGAGTCAAGGTCTTGGTGGACCTTGGTATGTTGCTTGACCTCAAAAGCTTGAGAAGCACAGCCACAGAAAGCATATTTTCATGTGGCTTAGACCTATTGGAAACGATGAAAATGTTCCTCAAAATTAAATCCTGTAAAGTGGCAAGAAAAGAGTATTCAGCTACACTCACCTGTATTTGAGCCACATGAAAAGCTTTCATCCTCCTCCTCCTCCTCCTTTTCTTCTTCTTTCTGGTGACCCATAAATAAAAGACCATTGTGTCAGACTTGACCCAGGACCAGGTCATAGGAATTTTGAGACTACATGAAATATTAACATGGGTATAAAATGGAGAAGCTCTGAGTAAAATCTACATTTAAATGCATGCCTCATTATTCACTTACCTATGAGATGATCAGTGTTTAGTCCTGTCCTATATGTCTGCTGACAACTACTTGCAGCCCACCTTGAGTCACACTTCTACTTTGGGAGCTGCCTCATACTGAGGGGTAGGAAAACACTTTTCCATAGCAGGAATCAGAAGGATATGGGCATAAACACTAGTTGCTTCAAAAGCTGCCAGAATGGTTTTTTTGGCTGCATTTTGAAGCAGTTCTGCCCTCTGCTAGCCAAACCTCCCTTCCTCACTGCTGCCTTCAGACCTTTCAGGACAACCCACAGCAAAGTGCTAGGCCAATCACTGTCTCTGCCTGAGCCTGCAGCAAAGCATTTCCATTGGCTGAATTTACGGGGGAAATGCACTGGAGCTGATCCAACCAGGTTTTAAGAGTAAAAAGGGGTGGAGTTTGACTAGCGTCATGCACCCCCATTTTGAAAAAAGAAAGGTAGAGACGCACTGGAACCAGCACAACAGTAAGTGTGTTTCTACACATGGTCTGTTCGGTATTATAAAAATACCAGAGAGAAATAGGAACTAATTTGGTTGGTCCTATTTTTTAGCAGAGATATAAAAATACAAGCAGCAGAATGAGAATAAACCAGCCCCACCTTTCTCTATATAAACAACAAAAGACACAATCTTTTAGGTAAAGAAAAGAATGTTTACTTACGAACTCATATGTTAGGAACATAGGTTCTAGCTTAGAAGAAAGAAAATAGGAGTCTCAGTTCATTTTAGTGGTTTAGTATTGATGCTCTCAGAGAGAGCATCTGTGCCATGCGGCCTCTCTCAATGGTGGATAGATCAGCAATGGAGAACATTCAAAAATCCCCCAGGACAAAGGAGGAGGAAGTCAGGTAAGTAACCCCACCCATTAGGAAGTTACATCATGGTAAAACAGGTACATGGGATATTCCCCAAATATCCCTTAAAGGGAACATGCAACATTTGCCTATTCCAACATGGTCTCCCTCTTTGTAAATGCTTCCATGCCAGTTGTGAACTGCAAGTGACCACACATTCACCCACATCTCTCTCTGTCTCTCTCCATTCATCTCTGCTAGTATGGAAATCAGCACTAATTTCAGCTGGTCCTATACAGAGTAGGCTTTAGGAAGCAAGTCAGTGAACAAATACTAGAAACATATTATTTGTCTTGTGTAGTACAGAATAAACTGCTTACTTTCTGCAGTGAAGAGTTGTCCCAACAATGACCAAGACAATTAACAACAGTAAAGCAGAAGCTCCAGCAATTAAGATACGGTGATCAAAATGAGAATCCAAATGAACTAGAAAGAAAAATGATAAATTATATTATCAGCATTGCTTGAGGGAAAGAGAAAGAGATTATTTTCTAAGCAATATACAATACAATGAGGTTCAGTCAACTTGTGTGATCTTTAGCAGCAAAAGAAGTGCTTGAGAGTGTGTTTCTCTGTGTGTGTGCCATTCTTTAGTTTTTCCAATTCTAGTTACATGAGTAAAACCTAATCTGATTTTCTGAAATCTGGAAATGAAGTGAAACCGAGGCACTATCAATGTTACAGAACAATTGTGGAGGGGTGTTGAAGGAGCCCACTCATTCCTATGTCCTACTTGTGCTAGCAACATGATAGGCCAGCATAACAAGCCTAGGCAGTAAAGAGATCCACCATAGTGTACCAGTTCCCATATCATGTCTTGAAGAGCTTAAGTCTGGCTCATCATGTTACCTGGAGATTTGGGACTTGCTTCATTAAGAATACCCTTTTCTAACAATTTTAGAAAATCAGGCTCACATTAGCAGATGCTGTCTTAGGAGTGAGCATTGACGGTGCCAAACTTGCAGCCACAAAGTGCTCTTACTGGAAGCTCATGAAGAACCACTGCTTCTCAATGGAGGCTGTGAACATAGCAATGCAATTTGTGGGGTGGCAATGGCTTGACAAGGGTTCAAAACATGTTGACTTTGTTCATATAATTGAATAAATCTGGCTCTGCACCCACCCTTCTATGGATGGTCTGTGTATGCTACTCATTTTGGAGTGTCTCTTTTTTTGACCTTTCTTGAGTTCATTGCAATATATATAACATTCTGGAAATGAACAGAGTGGCACTGAAGGCAAGGAGGCCACAGTCATTCATAATGTTTTGGTTTTCTACCACAGACAGCATTCAAGATATGCCCACCCTCAGCATCACTTCGAGAGATTTTTTAAGACAATGGCTTCCCTGCTCAGTGTCACTAACCTTCACCAGGAAAAGGAGAAACCCCCAGATTATTGTTGGTTGAAGAGTGCAGTATATTGAGAATCTAAGGTCTTTGTACAGCAGGCAAATAGTAAAGCCTGCCTTTTATAGTCTGAACCAGACTTCAGAATCCATCTCTCCATAAAAATTCCTACAACCATCTACATAAAGGTTAGTTTCAATTAAAAAAGGGGAAAAAAGATGACATGTTTTGAGATATTCTACTTATATATACAGATCAAGATCTTGAACGCTCAGAAGATAACAAGCATGCCCTAAGGGCCTTATCACTTTCATCCTCATAAAACCCAGGTAAACCAGATTATTAATATTACTATACTATGGTCAGTGTGGCGTTGTGGTTAGAGTGTTGGACTACAACCAGCAAAACCAGGGTTCAAATCCCCACACAGCCATGAAGTTCACTGGGTGACCTTGGGCCAGTCACTGCCTCTCAGCCACAGAGGAAGGCAATGGTAAAACCACCTCTGAATATGGTTTACCATGAAAACCCCATTCATAGGGTCACCATAAGTCGGGATCATCTTGAAGGCAGTCCATGGTCTAAGAAGTGAGGCCAAAATACTGAGCATAGATTTCCTTTTATGCCATTCATATAGAATTTGAATATATCATATCCAACACTCTATGTCTACTGAAGTAACACTAAAAATAAAAATATGGGCTTGCTGCATTCAACATTTTCACTAATCAGTTGGGAATTACAGGCAGTCCTTTCACAGAACATAAATGCACGTGTGTATTATAATCCTCAGTTCATTTATAAGCACACATTTGCTATCAAGAAAGGGCAGGTGTTCTGTGTAAACTGGTGCTACAGAGTTAAGTCCCTACTGTAATCTAGGCAGAAAGTACTACAGTGTTTTTTGAGGGCAGAACCATTTCTGAAGAGGGCCCAGGAGTGCCTAGTTTGCAGCAGGATCTGAGCCTGATCTGGGAAAAGCCTCTTATGCAGACAGATGGGGAGTCTGTTTTGTTTTCCCTAGCCTGCCTCAGGGTTCTTATTTAGACAAATTTATATACCACATATTTAAACAAAACTCTCAGTTAAAGCATCTTAAACAGCAAATATAAATAACCTCCCCATCTACAATCTATAAAATACAACTAATAACTGAACAGAACATCCTCTTTAATATCAAAATTCAGTATAAACATTGCACATAAAAATCAACTACAAAAAATAGAAGAAAAATTCATAGTATCATGTACTGAACAAAATATCCCCTAGCCTTCAAGAAAAGAATTAATAAAAATCAAGTAAAAATATAAAATCAACCTTATTTTTAAATGTGGTTAATTAAACAAAAGAAAATAAACTAATTCCTTATTCAGTATATAATAAAAAAGTAAATAAATTAAAACTGTCAGCCCCCCTGTATAATGGCAAACAGAACTTCATCTAACTACAGTTATTTATTTTATTATTATTATTATATATTAAATGTATATCCTGCCTTTCCTCCCAGTAGGAGCCCATGTTGGCCAACCCCCCCCACTAAAAACATTATAAAACATCATAAAAACTAACATTAAAACAAAAATCTTTAAAAGCATCTTTTTTAAAAAAAACATCTTAAAGAGCAATTCCAACACCATGCAGACTGGGATATAGATATCATTCAGTTTACTCAAGCACACCCTAACAAGATCGACACACTCACATTAATCAAAGATGTCAACATTCTAAACCAATGCACTCAAACTTATTATTACAGCACACCTCAAATCACACTCTGCAAGCATTCACATAATTCAGCCTCACATCCTAAAAAACACACACACTAAATGTCCACACCGAATGTCAAATTCAAATACATACATACAAGCAACAACACACACAGATAGATAGATAGATAGATAGATAGATAGATAGATAGATAGATAGATAGATAGATAGATAGATAGATAGATAGATAGATAGATAGATAGATAGATAGATAGATAGATAGATAGATAGATAGATAGATAGATAGATAGATAGATAGATATAACATGTATACCAATCACTCCCCATCATATCTCAGTCAAGGGGGCAGAAACTCTCCCTGACAGGCTCTCACCCTGGGGGTACAGAAACCACTTTTTCCAACATAGTAGGCAATGACACTTCCCTTGTCTCTCACCCGAGGAACCAAAAACAATTCAAGTATCAAGGTTTCATCCTAAAAAGGGAGACAGTGGGCTGAGGCAGGCATCATATGTCTAGCACTATTAACTAGGTCTTCTAAATTCCCAACTCCCCACACCTAGCAGGATAAAATAACTGGATGGTGGCTTAAACCAAAACCTTATTGTGTCTGTGTTGGGTTGCAGAGTCCTAAACAGTGAAGATGAATTTGGGGCACACCAAGTCTCTGCAGCCCAATTCAGATGCATCAAGTTGAAACACTTGCCCACTAAGCCCTTTGCATCAGATTATAGAGAACTACAGAACCCATTCAGGTGTCCATGATCCATACAAGAGTTTTGGTGGAGAAAAATGACTTCAATCTCTTCTTCACCAGAATCCTATGGAGGAGAGCTAGACACTTGTGTCCATCAATATGCAGACCAAATAGTTCCAGCTATTCAGGTAAGATGTAAGTTGCAAACTGTGTGCTATGCAGCTTGGTTTGCTTACCCAAGTCATTTACAATATAGATATGAGATCCGCATTTTGGTGCCAGTTTGATTTTCACTTCGTTGAACTTCTGTATCACTTTGTCAGGGATCAATGTTCACTATTTGCTATAAATACCAATTCAGTCCCTCTCCTGCAAAAACCTTGATTTTGTTTCATATATTTTTTAAAAAATCAATATTTTAAATGAAATATCAATATTAATATCAATATTTTGAGGAAAATATAGATATTAATATCAATATTTTTGAGGCAATTTTTAAAAAGAAATTCACTTCTGCCACAGAAAACCACTAGAGAAAACCCCCGTCCGCTAGGACAAAAATAGTGTGAAATAATAGAAAATCCAGTGTCAAATTCAAATTTTGAAAAATTCGAGCACATCCCTACTGTTGGAGTCTAGAAGATTTGAAACTTTAGGGGTCCATAATAAGGGTCTTTGGGGAACTCTAGTATGGCATGAGAGAGTTAGTAAAACTCACCCCCTTAATAAGAGAGTGCCATTGTTGGGTAAATGGTCACAAAACCACATGGCATCCTGTGCTCACCACAAGAACAGGTAACTAACACTGATTGTCTGAAGTGTGTGGTAAATGGGTTCTTAAGATCAAGGCGAATGTGAGCTTTACTCCCATCTATTGGTGCCAATGGTGTACAATCTGAATAATAAAAATTTCTAGGTTTCTATATATTGCATTCAAGAGGGATTTACAGAAGGGTGAAGAGCTTGAGATGTATTAGAATTTTAAGTGTGACCTAGATAGTTAAGTGTGATCTATTCCATTTAAATGGTAAAGGAGTTGGGGGATTTAAGATTTTAGTTTAAATATTTTAGAGGGGAGATCAGAGATTGTGGGTACTTGTAAATAAAGCATAAGGAAGAGACCTCTGGTAATTAAAAGAGATTATGGGAACTGTGGAACATTTAATAAAGACCAACAGAAAAGAAATATTAACTGTCTCTGTACCATTGGAAAATTGCAAAGAACATCCTGTTGTTGTCCCTAGCAAGTTGAAATGAACAATAGGGGCTATAAAATGCCCAAACTAAAGATAATATAAGGTACAGTTTAGATAAAATCAATGATATAAGGTTTATATATGCATAGGTTATAGGTAATCATAAAAAGATAATAGATGTAGCATCAGGTAAGGCTTTAATAAAGAAGGTCACCTTGAGGCAGCAATGATTGACAGCGTGGTCAGAAAAAGCCCCTTCTCTCCTGAAAAGAAGTTAAAAACCATAGGATTCACCACAAAAAAGGGGACGTTGGTGCAGTTTGGGATAACAATCTACATAGATAGGGGCAGAGCCTTCTCAGAAGAGGGGTATGTTCTAACATAGAAATATTAGCATAAAATTAATAGTTAATTAGTGGGGCAGGGGTTTACTGGAAATGGGGAGTAGAGTATTTAAGTGGGAGCCCAGGGGCAGCCCTGGGCCATTAGCCTACCCTGAAACCCAGAGACGTGTGTTGTCCGGTCAGGGAAGGAGAGGTGGCCCAAAGGATCCTTGTTGGCTTTTAGTGTTTGTGAGTATTAAGTTTACTTTGCTTGATGAAGAGTGTGTAGAGTGTGTTTGCTTCTGTTTCCTGTTATCAATAAAATTCTTCTTTCGAATGATCGGCCTTGCTTCGGATTCCTGCTTTTACTGGGTTTTAAGGAGGGAGGATATTTGTGCATGGAGTAGATACAGGGGAGGTAGTCGGAGTGTAAGGGGACCCTCAGTATTACAATCCCTATAATCACCACTACTGGAACCAAAACCTAAGTACTGTGCCTGGGCCTGTAGGCATAAGAACCAACAGACTAGTTTCTATGGGTACCCTTATGCTTGGAAGATCCCCACCTTGAATATTAGAATATTGTAACACTACTGCAATACCTTTTGCACACAGCACGGCTCTTCACTGGTGGTCTACTATTATATGCTAAGGCATGGCTGGCAGTGCTGACTCTAGCAGGTGAATAATCTTTTCTTTGGGAAGTGGATTATGCCACCTGCCTTATGGCCCTTTTTAAAAAAGTTGTCTATGAGTCTCAGAAAAGAAGACGACGATGACAGATTTAGCTGTTAGGGCACTAGCTTTAAGCATCTTTATAGCAACTTATACTCTTCTGCTGTTTTTGTTTCTTCAGTATTTCAAGTCTAGCATAAATACCAATTTGAATGTAACACACGTTGTTTCCTAAAAACAAGGTGAACAAGTCAGAGACACATCACTTGTCTCTCATATCTGCCCTGTCTTTGGGGAGGGCAGGGTGGGTGGATGATAGGCTGATAGCAGACTATTAAGCAAATGTTGAAGCCTGTTTTCATTTCCCTTAAGCACTGGCCAAAAAATGCAAGTGTGTTTATACTGACGTTTCTCCTTTACAAGATTCCAGAAATTTTGTGGGTGAGTGGTTTCAGCCTTCACTGTGCTGATTGCAAGTCTATGGGAAAAAAACATTGATAGGCTTGACAGCTTACAATGCGTTAAAGCCTAACAAATAGTTTGAATCACCGGTTATTCACCTTGCCATACAGGGCTTTATAATACTTGCTAAGTATACACACTGTGCAGGAACAGGTCTATGACAATGAGAAACCAGAGTCTTTCAAACCAGGCAAAGGAGCTTTGCACCCAAGCAGATGTTGGATCTCTCGTGTGGTTTCCTCCCACACGCTTATTTTTCAAGTAAAATATGTCATGTGATGAGCTTTTGAACATCCTACCATTTCTTCTGGAGTTCTGCTCTCTCCACTGCCTGTCACTCAAGCCTGAATATCCAGTGTTACCTCAGAAAGCCAAGTATTCTCTGCAGACCTGGAATGCATGCAGCTTCACAAAACACAAACCAGATAATGGACGGAAGCACATCTAATGGTCGCATTACAAGTATGATCAAAGAGTTTGTGTTTGAAATAAATAATTTTTCTGAACAAAGCCAAACTATGGCACCAACAACACTGGTGGCAAATTTAGTTCCATGCCCCTGTAAGTCAAATCTAGGTTGGTAAGTAGGATGTTAAAATCCAGGGTCACCAAGAAATGCTACTTGCTGTATGTGCAGAGTTAGAAACTTACCCTAAATATTACAAGATGCATTGTGGTTTAAGACAAGATTATTGATTGAATTACAGCAGACTAATATGTCTGTCCACTTGGAATAAATTACCTGGAGTAGGGGATGAGCAGCGCAACAGCAAAGTTTGCAGATAATATCACATTATTAGTCCTGTTTAGGTGTTATTCCTGAACACAGAACAGGAAAATGAGTAGGGGGCATGGGGCTGTGCATGACACTCTCACCTGCAGTATCTTTCTGAGCTAAGAAGGAAGGCCTGAAGGAGATTTCTAAGAAGATACTTGGAAGCTTCCTTGAAATCAGGAGCCCTGCCCACTGTTGAAAAGATTATGTTGGGTGAGATGGTCTTTGGTCTGATCTGGAAGGACCCTTTTTATTTTGTGGATTTATTTTGTGTTATAAGATTTATTATTGTTGCGGTTTTCTTAATAGGAAGCATGTTGTATAATGGATCTTTTACTCTCCTGTAGCAGAACTTGGGGAGGGAAATGGATTCTCTCTCTCAATCAATTTTAGCTGGACTAGCCTACTTTTCTCTTTTACCAGCATTGCTGGGGGGGGCAGGGGGGGATTGTTTGCCATTTCCCCCTTCAGACTTTTCTCTTTAACATCCATCTACCCACTTCATTTCCTGCTACGTTCTAACCAGCCCAGCCTAGGTTCAATCAATCAATCAATTTATTTATTGCAGTCATAGACCAGTACATTAATAAAAGGAGACAGAATACATTCGTAAGCAAACAAAGTAATTGCAAAACTACTGTCTTAATAAAACAATAAAAGCATATTACAATAAAATAGCAGGTCCATCTGAAGGGAAAATTCCCCCACGTATTGATTGGGCAGCGAAAATATATTTAGCAACAGACAAAATAATATCTCTACTGGAAGCTGACAAAAGGTAAAAAAGTAAACAATCAAACGACTTATGTGGGAATTTTTTTATAATAGGGGTTATAAATTTAAAATGTATGTTGTTATATAATGAGCACTCGAAAATGGCATGAGAGAGAGTTTCAATGGCGCCCGCTCTACAGGGGCATAATCGGTTTGCGTACGGTATGCCCTGAAATCTCTCTTCTAGTAAAGCAGAGGTTAGACAGTTAAATCTAGCCTTGGTAAAGGCTAGACGATATTTAGGGACTGTGAGGAATTCCAAGTAGGAGGAGCAAATCAGCGGCACATAACTCAGGCCAAAGTGAATAGGGGAGCATGTCGACGTAGCTGCGGAAAAGGTACGTTGGAAGTCTATATCCCTGATTCGGGTCCGGATGGAGAATTTGACTGTCTCAGGGTCATGAGACATTAGGTGTTCAAGTGAAAGACCAATACTCACAAGGTAAGTAATAAATGTTTGGCCCATTGTGAGATAAAAGAATCTTCCCACAAAAGTGGTGGATGGGAATTGGTGGCCTAGGTTCATTCTCTTTCTCTCTCAACTCTTTGCCTTGTAGATGCTTTTTCAAACAATTATGCAGCCTCAGTTCTAGCCAATAAGCAAAAATTATATACGTTTAAATTAATACACACAGACATCTACAAACAACTGCAGGTTTTCATAAAGATCCTTTACATAGTGAGCCCCCATCCCTTCCCCTCACTTACCGTTGTGGTTAATGTTCAGTTTTGTCCACGTCGTTCCATTTGTGTCATTAGTCCCAATGTAATGACAGCCGTACATCCCAGAGTCAGAAGGTGTGACATCCCAAAGTACAATTTTGCAATTTATCTTGGCACCACAGTCTATCACTACACGCTCTTTGTAATCTGAACCATAGACTGGCATGCCAGATTCATCACACTGGGCTATGAAGTCCACATGGTCTGCTTGGACTCTTTCCCATTTCACTTGATTCACTATTATTTCAGGGTTATATATAAAGGTGACATTTTCCCCTGGTTCAGTAACCACCTGACGATGTGATAAGACTTGAGGCTTAAAATCCCCTGTGAAAAAAAGAAAAGAAATTGAGGGGGAGAACAGAAAAAAAGTATTTGTAACAATTAATAGATGGAACAATTGAAATGATCAACACATCAGAAATTGCAGAATTTTTTTTTAAAGAACATTCCTTATGACATATAGGAGAAGTCAGTAGTTCCAAAAGTAACAAGTTATCTAGGAGCATTGAGGCAAAGACTTTCAGCTAAACTGAAAGAGCTATAAAGACATGGACTAAAAGTAGGGATAATATGAATAACACAATTTCCCTCAAATGTGTGAATATTGCTGTGTTATCTAATCCAGGAAACAAGATTTTAAATTCTAAGATCATTATATATATGGCTGTTTAGTGTGAATGATCTAATGGACGGATGGACAACTGAATAAAGTGTGTGTGTGCACACTCTCAGATTTGTGGAGAAATGGTGATTTAACATAAAAAAGTTGAAATTTAGCAATTCAAGGAGACACAATTTTTGTGAAAACCCCTCCCCCACTTAGTTTCACAAAATCATTTCACTGGTTTAGCAGTATGGTTACTTAGAAGAAAGCCACTCTGAATTCTATGGGACTTACTTTTGGTTAGACATGCATAGGATATCATTATTCATCTCATATTTTCCTCACCTCAGCCAAAAAAGTTGATATAGGATGCTTTTGAAATGTTTGGGTCTACTTTAAATTCTCTCCCCATCCCCATTTACTTATTTATTTTGCTGTTTTTATTTTTGCAAGACACTCTTTTCTGAAGAAGAAATTCAAACATGCTTTTATTTATTTTTAACAAACCTGGTTTAATCACTCTCCTTTCTTCGGAGGGGTATTTAACATTTAACACCACATCTCTTAAATAAAATAAGCTGCTGGAAGAAAGTTCCATCTATTCTGTCAAAGTGTGTGCTTGTCTCTAGATCCTTATAGCTGTTGACAAGTATAATGACAGCCTCTAGTGAGTGGCAAATCAGGCAGTCATTTTTTATGGTGGCTGCCACATTGAATCTCCCAAAATGCATCTCAGAAGTTAGAACAGGACATTGTGGGAACAAAATGGCTCCTATTTGCTCCCCCTAAGAACATTTCATCTCCCCCTCCAAAATACTGATGAATCAAGACACCCCATTTGGAGGTTAGTGAAACAGTTGTGAAACAGTCCTCATTGTCTCTGCTTCAGACATACTATATATTAATCTACATTAGGGATAGGATCTGCATTTTGGTGCCAGTTCAGTTTTCGCTCTGTCAAACTTCCTTCTGGTACCCCTTTGTCAGAGATCAATGTTCACTATTTGCCATAAATACTGATTTGGGTTTTTTCCACAAAAATGTAGGTATTATATTAATTTTTAAAAAATATCAAGTTTCCATATTTTTAAAATATTAATATTTTAAACAAAATATCAGTATTAATACTGATATTTTGAGGAAAATATTGATATTAATACTGATACTTTTGAGGCGGATTTATTTTTTAAAAATCCACTTCAGCCATGGAAAACTGCTAGGAAAAAAACCCAATATGTGAGGACAAAAACAAGTTAATAAATCAGAAAACTGGTGTCAAATTTGAATTTTGCGAAATTCAAGCACATCCCTAATCTACAACTATCCATATATCTAGATTCAGAATTTTCAAAGCAGTCCACATAGATTATTTGTTCAATTTACTTATTTAATGTTTACTTTAAATTTGTGTCCCATATTTCCAACAAAGGGTGTTCAAGACATCTAAAGGCAATAAGATAACAAGTGCAATCATACACAACGAAAAAAGGGGGTGGAGACAGAAAAGCAACATCAATAACTGATAAAGAACCAGTTATCTTGCTGCTTGCTTGCTTCTCTGTTTTGAATGGATGCAGTACCACAGTGCTCTTTCAATCTTTAATACAGATCTGGACTCTGTCCTTAGGATCATAGCCTTTTCTATAGTAAAAGATGACAGGTGGAGAAGTAATGGTTTAAGGAGGGCAAATTGCTGTTGTTATAATGTAGATTGGAGTCACTATCATACAAAAAGTAGAAAATGTATAGCAATTTCAGCTTTTCTGGTGGAAGTGCTGTAGAATAGCCCATCTTCACCGAGCTGCTCAGCAGAGTGTTATCCACCTACAGCACCTTTATGGTGGGAGGTGGAAAACATTTTTGCTGGATCTGCTAGATGCCTTGGCCATTTGGATAAGTGCACAAACATTAGGCTTGAGCCTCAAAACTGTCACAAATCCATACCACTTCCCATCCCTTCCCTCTCATTTTTGTTTAAGGCTCAACAGATCAATTATTTCATTTCAGAGCATTTCAGATTAGAGAACTGGTATCAGGAACCAGGAGTCAGATGCCTGTTCATCTGATGATGAAGGCAAGGGCTCTGAACCTGAAGGAGAAGAGAACACAGGACCAGCCCCAGAAACACAGAGAATCATAGAATCATAGAGTTGGAAGGGGTCTATAAGGACATCGAGTCCAACCCCTGCTCAATGCAGGAATCCAGCTTAAAGCATACCCAGCAGGTGGCTGTCCAGCTGCCTCTTGAATGCCTCCAGCATTGGAGAGCCCACCACCTCCTTGCCACCAGATGAACTTGTGGGGGCCGGTACCAACCCCACCTGGCTCAATGAGGTGGCACTGCCTTCCTCTGACTCAGAGAACTCCACTGCAGAAGACCCAGGAAGATCTGAGGTTCCCAGTTCCCATCACAGTAGGAGACTACTGGACAAGGCTGGGCCCCTTTAAGTAAAACAGCAACTTGGGTCTGCTAGAAATTTAGCTGCACCTGCTGCTGCTATATAAGGGCTCAGTTTCAGCTTGTTCCTTGCTAGACCACCTTCAGAGCTCTGTCTTCCTAGCACACTGCCTTGTTTCTAGCCTAAACTACACCCTGCCTTGCTGTGTCACAGAGCAGGACACATTGGCTTCATTTCTACATGTACTACCGAAATGTAGGCTAATTAATTATGGGAGTGATTGCTTTGCATTATGGGTAGGGTAGGTTTATCAAATTTATGCATCACTACCCACAAAAAAAGTCCCAAAGTGGTTCACGAGTTAAAAAAAATTACAATAATGAAGTCACACAAACATATTAAGAACAGATTAAAAAAATATAATTACACCATTGGTGCTGCCCAAATGCCCAGGAAAACAAAAGCATCTTTGTCTGGCACCAAAAAATGACAAGGTTGGTGCAAGGCCTTTCATGTTAATTAGGCAAGTATTTTAGATTCCTCAAGCTTGTTCCACTTTTTACACACCAGTCTTCATGCCATTATGTCATTTTTGTGCTAAATATATCCAGAGCTGCTGTTGTTTTAAGCATTTTTAGTAACTGAATACCAAGATAGTTCCTGAGTAATATGTACAAACTGAAAAGGAGAATGTAGTGCATTAATACTTCATGGTTTTGGGGTTAAGAACAGGTCATCACTAGATAAGTTCATAAAAATAGAATTTGCAATCCTTAAATCAGGTCAAATGGATAGAGTTCTTAATAGCATAATCCACCTAGTAGATTTTAATATGTTGCTAGGCCATGCAGCTCCCATTTGAAGCCTGAAGTTAGAAGTTCAGAATTTAACAGCTGGAGGCCCACAGAGCTGAGATCGCTGGATTGTCCATTACCTTGAATGATATCACAAAAAGTGCATCCATGAACAGCTTGCCCTTAACACTATGTCTACCTTCAGTGCCTTGCCTCTAAGCGTGCAGATGTAGCCAGGGAGGGAGGGTGTTGCAAGGCTAAAGCAGCGGTAGCTGCAGGAATATGATTACATTCTCATGTTCCTACTTTTAGCAAACCAGGAATGAGGACAACACTAGGAAGAACAAGAGAGAGATGATCTAAGAAACAAGGAGCTGTTAGGAATGATGGGGTGGAGAAGAATCTTCTTGCATCTCAGACAACTTTCATTAATCCCACCTTACCGCCCCCCATGCAAAGATCCTGCTAGGAAGATAAATGCAGTAACAGAGCTATTATAACAGAGACATGCTTTTGTTCATTCTTCCTCATTGGTCTGACAGAGCTCAGGTTTAATTTCTTTATCAGCTGATCATTACAATAGTAAGAATTTTCATGCAACTTCACTCATCCAAAAGAATGTGTGCCATTTTTATGGCTCTCCCTAGTTTCAGATTTATGACTTCATAAACCAGATTGGTTCTTCATTTTCCCTTCTTCTCTCATATAACAACCTCATATTTCTATCTTTTATACAAATGCCTTTTAAAGTGTAACAGTTATAGTGAGTTGAAATGCTGACATACTGCACATAAAACTATAGCTTCATAAAATAAAAAAGTAGAAACTCTATGCATACTACATGTGGCCCTTTGATTTTTGTGTGTTACTAGAGATTTGAATAATATTGGCACTTACAATCCATTTTCATAATACCACATTGTACTTGATGGCTTATGTGGTTTCTTTCATTTATGCCATAATTTATATTGCACAGAGGATGTATGTAGTATGATGCAATGCTTAATGTTAGATGAGAGAAACCATGTATTAAAACCTGCTTCAGTTAGTGCCAGCCTTATTTATTTTTTACTTCTTTAGAGCATTGGTATCCCACTCTTCAGCCAAAAAGGCTCTCAGAGTTGCTTACATATAATCAATGCAAATAACATAGAGCCTCTGCCAGAACAGACATACAATCTAAAAGACACAACCCCAAAGGAAAAAGAGACAGGGAGGGGAGAGGAAAAAACAAGTCATAATCAGCCTTGAGCAAGTCACAATCACAAGGGTTAAATGCTAAAATTGCTCTGGCTGATGTTCAGTGCTAGTGCTACACAAAGTAGATCCACTGAAATTAACAGACATGAGTAACTTAGGTTCCTTAATTTCACTGTGTCTACCATAGAGTTGTCAGGTCTCTGTTTTTTCCCCAGAGGCTCTGTTTTTGGGGGGTCCTCTCTGGGTCTCTGACTGAGTCACCCCAATATTGCCCAATCTCTGGTTTTCCAGGGTGACTTGCTCGGTGGCCCAGAGACCTGGCAATGCTACACCTGGCCACTCTGGCTTATTTACATCTGGTTATGCTACGTCTTGGTTCAGTGTGTTAGTGTACGTGCCTTCCATCACCCAAGATGGCAGTGGGGGCAGCATTACACACTAATGCAACAACACAGTGTAACCAGAAGTAGGTAGGCCATGCCTGCTGCTGGATGTTCCCTGGAAGAGTGAAGCTCCCAATCTGTAATCCCCACTACCATCTGGTCATGATGTTGGCAGGGATTGCAGAGGAGCTCCACCTTTCCAGTCCCAGGGGCTGGCACCAGGGCTGGCAACAGGCAGAGGTGGCGAGGCGACAGCAGTGAGTGAGCCAAGGCCTTGCCTAAGGTTGAGCAGGAGGGAGGGCTGTGAGTGCCCAACATGGTGCACCAATTAAAGAAGGTGGTGAGTGGGAGGTAGGGATAGAAAGATCTGTTTGTTTCGGTTCTCTCAGTTTCTAATTTTTCCAGTGTTAAATTCCGTTCTTTACATTTCTGCGGCAATCTGAAATATTTTTTTTAAAAAAATCCTCATGAAAATTCTCCACCATTTTAGTGCAAATTTCTCCAAGTAAACACATTTTTGTAGGCGGTTTTGACAACGGTATGGAGGATAATGGTGTAGTGGTTATGGTGTTGGACTATGACCTGGGTGACCAGGGTTCGAATCCCCACACAGCCATGAAGTTCACTGGGAGACCTTGGGCCAGTCACTGCCTCTCAGCCTCAGAGGAAGACACTGGTAAACCTCCTCTGAATACCACTTACCATGAAAACCCTATTCATAGGGTTGTCATAAGTTGGGATCGACTTGAAGGCAGTCCATTTCCATTTTTTTGACAAAGGTACACATTTTTGCAAGCCATTTCTCATCATTTTATGTCTTTTTGCATTTTATTATCTATCAATTTTTTTTTTTCCAGATAAGCATATCGATTAATCCATCTCATTACTAATTATGATAATCTTATTGTCATAACCATAGTCAAAATAAACATTTCAATTAATCCATCACATCAGAATCTGTTAGGTTCAATAATTTCAGTAGCCATTGTTCTATTATCTCTATTAGTTCCATTTTCCATCTTCCATCTTCAGTAGTCTTGTTAAGTCCAGTAATTTCAATATCCAATCTTCCATTATCAGTATTCCATAATAATCTTGCTGTCAAAGCCATAGTCATATAGTAAGAGTCTGATGGGAATTACCTCTATTTTATTATCACTTATGTATTCATTTTTATGCACACCTTCCCCTAATATATGTTTTTGTAAATGTCATTTAGTTGATGAACTGCACCCCAAAATTCTAATAAATGTGAATTTCAAAGGATGGCTGTGTTTGGGTTCTCATGTTGTTCCGGAAATTGTGAATTTGATAAATTCTGCTTGAAATGCAAACTGAATTAAAATTCTGACCCATCCCTAGGTGGGGGTGTGTGGAAAGTGCCTGGGGTGGTGAGTGGAAGAAGGGGTTGGAAGGTGCTTGGGGGACTGACATCACTAGGGCCTGTCCCTGAAATCTTAGGACTTGGAATGCTTCTGAGATGGCAACCCTAGTCTACTCTGAGTAGGACTTTGTTGAGTACAACCCTCTGGGGCTAGCACAAATGAGAAAATACAACTTGGTCTCGCTCTCTCGCTCTGTGTGTGTGTGTGTGTGTGTGTGTTTGTGTGTGTATGTGTGTAAATTTGATTTATATACTGCACCTTCTCACTGTAGGCACTCCAAAAATAACAATTATTATTAACAATATTAATTAATTAATGGCTTCTTAGCAGGATAGAAGTAGAATAAATGATGACAATAAATCACTATCCACACCCTGATTATAGCCTTCTTCGATGTAGGCAAGTATTTTAATAACTTTTCCCCAAATGGGAAATAGGATGGTAAATTGAGAGGTAGATGACCAGGATCACTTAAGGACCTGAACGCTAGTAATAGGAACCTAGTTTTTCTAAGTAGTGAATTTATTCATTTAGGCTTTAAGGCTTAAACTTTAGGAAGTCTCCAAGGGAAGGAAGGGACTTGCATAACTGCAGGGCAACTGTTGGCTTCTTTTACTGATCAAACCAATGGCTACGCAGATGCTTTTGGCTGCTCTGAAACAGGATTACCTTTTCCGAGAATCAGAAAGGCAGAGCCAAACTCGATGTAACATGGGAGATCAGTGGCCAGATTGCTTGCCCTTCCACTTAGAAAGGGCACAGTAGACACCAATTCAGATCAAAGCAAAGGCACGATGGGAAGGAGATTTAAAACCCTTTCTTCATATATGTTTCACTTGATTTCTACAAAAGCTTAGGAGGGGTTACACTGGAAAAATGGCACAGGACAAAGGTTAACTCACATTTCCCCCCAGCACATTGGACCTTAGGGAGCTGGATCATCTATCTCAGTATTATCTGCCCAGACTGGCCATGCTATCCAGCATTTCAGACTGGGGACATTTCCAGCCCTACCTGCGGATGCCGAGGATTGAACCTGGGACTTTCTGCATGCAACTGATGCTCTACCACTGAGCTATCACCCTTCCTAGATGCATAAGCTATGATGACTCTGCTCTAAATCCCCTTTTCCTCTGTAGCTGCTTTTAAGCAAAGATGTTGTGATAACCTACATCACATCTGGTATGACTTTAAGCAAGGGTGGATCATTAACTCAAAGCCTTGTCTGAAGATGGGTTACTTTATGTCTAAAGTCTTAACACAACCCACCCTCAAGAGGAAAAAGAGACGCTTACAATTCCATTAATGAACTGCTAATAGAAATCTAGAGGATTTTTTCTTCCTAACAATGAATTCGATTCTGCATCCTTTAGTTTCATATCATCTTTTTAAAAGAAACAAGTGATAAAATCTCATGTTTCTGGTATTGGGTTCACTCTAAACCTGCATTTCTAAATACCCTCTTTCTATTATTGAAGAGTCTATTTTGTGAGAACTATAGACTCTGACTCACATTTACCTACTGAGCACTACCTTCTGAAAGTCTATACACAATACACAACATGAATACCAGTAGTTTCACAGGACAGAGTATGAGGTGTTCTGTTGAGAAGAAAAACCACCATGAGGTTTTCCCTGGTCTTTCATGTGATACTCTACCACTCAACATGACAGTTATTATGTCTGCCAATCAGAAGAAAGTTTTGACATCAGTTATAGGAAGCAAGTGTCAAATTCCCATTCAGTTTCAGAATCTGTATGTATAATTGCTTTTTATTCTACAGTATATGGAGCACAGAGGATCCCCCGTCCCACAACATGATACTTTTCATTGGGAAGTATTAACAAGTTGAACTGGAGACTCAGTGTCTCTCTACGTTCATGTAAGTCCAGAATGAGAGGCAACAGCACTTCCAAGCTAGTCAGGAAATTACAGAATAAAAGGTTCAGTTCACAAGGACTGCCAGTTTCAGGATTGTAACATACACACAGTGACTTCCATAATTAAACACTCGTAGCAGCAGGTGGAATAATTGGATAGCTAGCGTATTTCACAAGTGACAGCTACACAACAAAAGAAGCAATTCCCTTAGTGCAATTTTTCTTCTTCAGATAAAATAGCTTTGGGATGAAGATAGGGAGATAATTAGTACTCTTAAAGTCACAGATCTAGTCAGATTCTCCCAGGGAACACCCATGTCCTCAGATCACTTGAAACTCTGACTAACAATACTGACAAAAAGCCACCTGTCAGTCCTGAAAGAGCAAAGACACTTATGGATGATTGGCCTATTGCTCTCATTATAAGCCAGACACGCTTGTTTAAATGGAAGTACAAAATGTTCATTGGTAAGGAGGAAATGGGAGACGAATGCACTTCAGGTCTCCAGCTGAATGCAGTGGCCAAAATAGGGCCCCAAATGGCATTAGGAAATCATGCAGAAGTCCCCTAAGATGTTTCACAAGGCTATTGGGCCACATTTGAAACTTAAGCTGCGGCAAACTCATATTTATTAAGGAGAGAAAAATGTAAGCATTATTTCTTGGGGGAATAACTATAGCTCAGTGGTGAGGCATCTTCCTTGTGTGCAGAAGGTCCCAGGTTCAATCCCTGGTGTCTCTAGGGAGGGCTGGGAGAGACTCCTGCCTGAAAGCCTGGAGAGCTGTTGCCAGTCAGTGCAGACAATACTGAGCTAGATGGACCAGCGGTCTGACTCAGTGTAAGGCACTTTACTATGTTTTCTTTTCATCTTACGCTACACGGAGCAAATTAACAGGACATAACTAAACAATGTCTGTAAATACATATAACAAGCCCAACAGCTATTATATATAGATATAAATATGAGAGAGAGAGAGAGTGTGTGTTGTTGAACCGATTGGGAGCAGTGACCACAGTGCTATTAAATTAAACATACATGTAACTGGCCATTTGCCAAGAAAATCCAACACGGTCACATTTGACTTCAAAAGAGGAAACTTCACAAAAATGAGGGGATTGGTAAAAAGAAAGCTGAAAAACAAAGTCCAGAGGGTCACATCACTCGAAAATGCTTGGAAGTTGTTTAAAAACACTCTATTAGAAGCTCAACTGGAGTGCATACCGCAGATCAGAAAAGGTACCGCCAGGGCCAAGAAGATGCCAGCATGGTTAACGAGCAAAGTCAAGGAAGCTCTTAGAGGCAAAAAGTCTTCCTTCAGAAAATGGAAGTCTTGTCCAAATGAAGAAAATAAAAAAGAACACAAACTCTGGCAAAAGAAATGCAAGAAGACAATAAGGGATGCTAAAAAAGAATTTGAGGAGCACATTGCTAAGAACATAAAAACCAACAACAAAAAATTCTATCAATACATTCAAAGCAGGAGACCATCTAGGGAGACGATTGGACCCTTGGATGATAAGGGAGTCAAAGGTGTACTAAAGAACGATAAGGAGATTGCAGAGAAGCTAAAGGAATTCTTTGCATCTGTCTTCACAGTGGAAGATATAGGGCAGATCCCTGAACCTGAACTAACATTTGCAGGAAGGGATTCTGAGGAACTGAGACAAATAGTGGTAACAAGAGAGGAAGTTCTAAGCTTAATGGACAATATAAAAACTGACAAATCACCGGGCCCGGATGGCATCCACCCGAGAGTTCTCAAAGAACTCAAATGTGAAATTGCTGATCTGCTAACTAAAATATGTAACTTGTCCCTCGGGTCCTCCTCCGTGCCTGAGGACTGGAAAGTGGCAAATGTAACGCCAATCTTCAAAAAGGGATCCAGAGGGGATCCCGGAAATTACAGGCCAGTTAGCTTAACTTCTGTCCCTGGAAAACTGGTAGAAAGTATGATTAAAGCTAGATTAACTAAGCACATAGAAGAACAAGCCTTGCTGAAGCAGAGCCAGCATGGCTTCTGCAAGGGAAAGTCCTGTCTCAGTAACCTATTAGAATTCTTTGAGAGTGTCAACAAGCATATAGATAGAGGTGATCCAGTGGACATAGTGTACTTAGACTTTCAAAAAGCGTTTGACAAGGTACCTCACCAAAGGCTTCTGAGGAAGCTTAGCAGTCATGGAATAAGAGGAGAGGTCCTCTTGTGGATAAGGAATTGGTTAAGAAGCAGAAAGCAGAGAGTAGGAATAAACGGACAGTTCTCCCAATGGAGGGCTGTAGAAAGTGGAGTCCCTCAAGGATCGGTATTGGGACCTGTACTTTTCAACTTGTTCATTAATGACCTAGAATTAGGAGTGATCAGTGAAGTGGCCAAGTTTGCTGACGACACTAAATTGTTCAGGGTTGTTAAAGCAAAAAGAGATTGCGAAGAGCTCCAAAAAGACCTCTCCAAACTGAGTGAATGGGCAGAAAAATGGCAAATGCAATTCAATATAAACAAGTGTAAAATTATGCATATTGGAGCAAAAAATCTGAATTTCACATATACGCTCATGGGGTCTGAACTGGCGGTGACCGACCAGGAGAGAGACCTCGGGGTTGTAGTGGACAGCATGATGAAAATGTCGACCCAGTGTGCGGCAGCTGTGAAAAAGGCAAATTCCATGCTAGCGATAATTAGGAAAGGTATTGAAAATAAAACAACCGATATCATAATGCCGTTGTATAAATCTATGGTGCGGCCGCATTTGGAATACTGTGTACAGTTCTGGTCGCCTCATCTCAAAAAGGATATTATAGAGTTGGAAAAGGTTCAGAAGAGGGCAACCAGAATGATCAAGGGGATGGAGCGACTCCCTTACGAGGAAAGGTTGCAGCATTTGGGGCTTTTTAGTTTAGAGAAAAGGCGGGTCAGAGGAGACATGATAGAAGTGTATAAAATTATGCATGGCATTGAGAAAGTGGATAGAGAAAAGTTCTTCTCCCTCTCTCATAATACTAGAACTCGTGGACATTCAAAGAAGCTGAATGTTGGAAGATTCAGGACAGACAAAAGGAAGTACTTCTTTACTCAGCGCATAGTTAAACTATGGAATTTGCTCCCACAAGATGCAGTAACGGCCACCAGCTTGGACGGCTTTAAAAGAAGATTAGACAAATTCATGGAGGACAGGGCTATCAATGGCTACTAGCCATGATGGCTGTGCTCTGCCACCCTAGTCAGAGGCAGCATGCTTCTGAAAACCAGGCCGGAAGCCTCAGGAGGGGAGAGTGTTCTTGCACTCGGGTCCTGCTTGCGGGCTTCCCCCAGGCACCTGGTTGGCCACTGTGAGAACAGGATGCTGGACTAGATGGGCCACTGGCCTGATCCAGCAGGCTCTTCTTATGTTCTTATGTTCTTAGAGAGAGAGAGTCAGGACAAGGCAATTTAGATGACAGAAATAGGATTTCCTTAACCCTTTCCCCATTTGATACTCCTCTGTTCCAAATCTCTTCCCTAGCTACTTTTTCCTGTTCCATGGGGTTTTAAAAGCACTTCTAACCTTGTAAACATGAATTCAGAATTCCATTGGATGGAGGAAGTCACTTGGTGAGGGGGAGAAGGAGGAAAGGATTTGGAGCACACAGGTGATATTGATGTTTTAACAAAAGGCAGATCCACAACTATTCATTCAAAGCACATTCAACACACATTTGAAGCACATGAATCCCACCACAGAGTCATGGGAACTGTAGTTTGTTAAGGGTGGTGGGAACTATAACTGTGAGGGCGAAACAACACTTCCCAGGATTCTTTGGAGAAAGTCATGCACTTTAAGGGTTCATCTACAGGGTGATTTAGTGTGTGTTTGATGCTACTCACATCCCCTTTTAATTTGCATGGTTCACATGACTTTACTGGCAAACAGAAGCTGTCATGCCGTTTTTGACTCTGTAAATCCTTACTAACTCAATCCTCTGATAATACAAAAGGGAAGGAAAAAACATCTCCACTCCTTATCTCTAGTGCTTCCAGACACTGTGCTCTGATGCTTTTAGGTGGATGTGTCAATGGTTTTCCTCTCCATGCCCACTCCCTTCTTTCATTTCAGTTCCTGTGCGCTGAAGAGCAACTTATGGCCACTCTTCCCCATTCTGCTAGCCTTTTATTTTTATTTTCCCCTTAACTTGTGTGCAAAAGCATTGCACTGCTCAAACAAAGATTTGTATTTCAACCAGAGCTTGGAAAAGTTACTTTTTTGAACTACAACTCCCATCAGCCCTAGCCAGCATGGCCACTGGATTGGGCTGATGGGAGTTGTAGTTCAAAAAAGTAACTTTTCCAAGCTCTGATTTCAACTATGTTGTACCAGTGAAAATGCAAATCATTGCACTTCTGGATTGTTGTTGTTTTTAAATGAAACTAACAGGTAGAACAAACTGAGCATGCTTGGTTGCCAGGTAACCAGAGGGGGTGGAAATATTACATTAGAGTGCATGGTTATTAGGAAACTGCATGATTGATCCTTCCCCTCAGTGTGAATAGAAAACACCATGTTTGCAGCTGGCATTGAGCCCTTAGTGTGGATGGTGCAAACAGAAAATGGACATATAAACAGTGTCTTTAGTACGAAGTAATGCTCCCATGTGGATAAGTCCTAAATGTGAGTTAGATGTGCTTTAAATGTATTGTGTGGATATACTTAAAGTAAGCTATGTGCTGAAGAATTTCAAAGGAAAATGGTCTACTCCCTTTCCCTCCACTTTGAATCTAATGGGCACTTTATACTGCATGTACCAGTGGTTACTTCTCCTTTGCAAAGTATTGTTTGCCTCCGATCCACTGTTATTCCAGTATCTAACCGGGGGGTGGAGTGGGGTGGGGACAGAGACAAGACATAGGACTTACATTACTGCAGCATCCCCAAAAACAGCTACTATACTTTTAACCATAAAAGACTTCTTGCTGACAGATGAGGGTTTGTGCTTACCAGTAATTTATTATTTACTATTATGTTTATGACCATACATTCAATTATAATTCAATGCACAATGTATTAATTAATGAAAGTAGATCAATTTATTTATTTGTTCATCCTTATTTTTTTTAATTTAAAGGAAAACACCATTTTGTTCCAATGCACATAATGCTTTTCATGTTAAATATTATCTTGTAGCTTATACTTGAAAGTTCTCATGTAATCTTAAAAATTATTGATTGATTACAAAACTAAAGAATAAAAATTAAATCAATCCATTTATACACATATCGTCATTACACTATACAAGAGCTATATGCAGCCATGAGAGTATAATTATATAGCTTGGATTTTTCACATTCCACAATGTTAAATTGAAAATACCCCCATGCCATTCTTATGCTTCCCATAAGCTCGTTTAAAAGGAAAATCTTACAAAACACAATCCTGAACTCAGAAATGCTTGCTTAACAACCCTCTAAGTTTTCATGGCAATACACAAAACACTCAGAGAGAATTCAGAGTTCAAAGTCCAAAACAAGAGTAAAAGAAAATCCAGACCCCTGTTGGACTTTTTTCTATCAGTGGTCTCATAATATGTAAATAAATAAATAAATAAATAATGTTGAAATTAATTAAAAATCAGTCATGTTCACAGAGTACTTGTAATCCTGTTAGTGACCTTGTCCCATACTCTGACCATCTTCCAGTTTAAAAGTTAAAAAAAAATGCATGGCTGATTTTTAACTAATTTAAGAAAATTAACATTGGAGTCAATGATAAGCACCGGCATGCTCAGTAAGAACCAACTGTCAGTGTTCTAAAAACCTAATAGCTGTTTGGCTTCGTTAATCAGGAGACTCCTATTCTCTTGACAGAGCTCCAATGGCCGGAGTGGTTTAACAGTCAGCCCCTCTTCCCAAACAATGCTGATGATTGTACCTCTGTGAGGGCAATAGGGGTCTCCTAACAACTCTCAGCACCCTTCACAAGCTACACTTCCCAGGATTCTTTGAGGGAAGCCATGACTGTTTAAAGTGGAATAAATGTCTGGGATGGGTATGGCCAGGGTCAGATTTGGTTTAAATTTGGGTGGGAGAATACACTGGACTGTAGGATAAAAAGGTGGAGAAACCCTGAAAAATGATTATAGTGTTTACAATGTTTCCTTTTGTAAGCAGTGTTTATAATGCTTTCCCTCTGTCCAGTGCCCACCCATCCAATCTCCTCCCCTTCCTACCCCTACCCCTGTTACCTCCACCTTCCTCTCTACACATACCCTTCCTTCCATCCGTTTCCCCCATGCCAGTTTCATATATCCTTAGCATGATTACACAGGAGTAAACCCCATTGAGCTCAAGAAGTATGCAAATGATCAAACTTGTCCTCCTCCTCCCCTTCCCTCTTCCCCTCCTTCTCCCCTCCTCCTCCTCCCCTCCCCCCTCCCCCTTATCCTCTATCCTCATGATAAGGTTCATCTTTCCTAAGCATTATTGCATAGGAGTAAATCCAATTGAACTGAATAAAGATGCAAATGATCAAACCTCCCCTCCCCCTCCTCCCCACTCTCCCTCCTCCCCTCTTCCTCCCATCCCCCTTTCCCTTCCTCCCTTCTCCTCCTCCCTATATTCAGTTTGACCTATTCTAAGCATGATTGCATGGGAGTAAATCCCATTGAACTCAATAAGTATGCAAATGATCAAACCTGCCCCCTCCTCTTCTCCTTCCACCTGCTCCCATTCCTCCATCTCCCCTCTACCCCATCTCCTCCCCTCCCCTCCCCCCCCATGGTCAGTTTTGCCTATCGTAAGCATGTTTTGCAGGGGAGTGAATTCCATTGAACTCAATAAGCAGGCAAATGATCAATCCATTCTCAGCAAGCTTGCACAGGATCCCATTTCTTACCTCCAGGATTAAAAAGCAGAGAAATTCATAATAGATGAAAACCTTTGCGGTTTAAGAACATACCTATAGCCAGCATATATTTCTATCAAACTTTAAAAAGTAGGGAAACTGGGCAGCTATAGTGAATGCACCAGGGGAGCAAGAGACCTGACCTCCTCTCTGAGATATTGGACTGCCCTACAAATTTGTAAAAGTGCAAACACCATTTGGGTTGGTCTTTCACAGTCCAATCTACTTCCTGTGTAGCTTGGAAGAATTTGGTAACATGTGCCTCGAGCATATGGTGAGTGGTGGCAACTCATACATATATTCACATACATATATTGTATACTGTACAAGTACTATACTATATATATAGTAAATATTGTATTACTATATTCATTCAGATAGATAACAAACAATAACTATCTAATAATTTTGTTCAACTTTTAAAAACTCAATATTTCTAAATAAATAGCATAAAGTATATTCAATATATAACCAAACCTCCAGTGTATTTAAGTCTGTATCTCCCCTGAAAGCCTATATAGATCTATTACCTCCTGCATCCTTTCATTCCATTATGATACAAACAACCTCCATTTTTCTACAAATCTGTTGTTTATAGGGTGGTAACAAAAACATTTACCTTACCTGATAGGACAACCTGTATTCGCTTTTCCCAAATTCCATCTGGGAAGGTCTGAAAAGAGCATAAATAAAAGCCAACATCTTCTTCTGCAGTGTGACTGAACACCAAGGATTTGTTGTTTGTGGTATAGTTAGCAACATGGGCTCTGTCCTTATATCTGCTTTCAATATGTAGTTCATTGGGCAGTCTGAAGACAGCAATGTTCTCTTTGCCTCTTTCCTTCTCCTTAAGCCATGACATCTGAGATATAGTTGCAGCCCTTGGATAGATACATTCAAGAGTCATAGCATCCGTAAGTTTCACAGTTGAATCCACATATTTCCCTTCCACTATGACAGAAACAAGACAGAAAGACGGTGGGGGGAGGGGGAGAAAGAAAGAGAAGTGCTATTTTCATTAAACATTGAACCACAGGTAACATCTGCAGCATTTAATGATCAAGCAAAAGGCTTCCAACACCAAAACCCCTTACAGCACAAGTCAAGCAAGCCCAGAAAAAACTACCTCCAAAGGGTGAAATGATGTCTATGGAATTTATTACAAAGCATGCTTAGGATCTGCATGAAGAAATTAAAAGATTACACCTAGCATGCTAGTTAAGAAACATCTTACTTCTAGATGATTGTAAAGCGGCAATAATGAAGAAAGCAACGTAATCCATCTCCAGCACTACTAAAAAGATAAATGATAGAACTTCATGTAAGCTTCTGCAATTTCCTGATCACATGATGTTAGTGACAGTATGTTTGTGCTGCTGAAATGAGTAAGCAAGATAAAGAACCAATTCCACACTTCTGTCAAAATAGCAAAGGAGCCTGTGTAATATAGCTACATGATTTATGACAATTGGACTACGACCTGGGAGACCAGGGTTCAAATCCCTACATAGCCATGAAGCTCACAGGGTGACTTTGGGCCAGTCACTGCCTCTCAGCCTCATGAAAACCCTATTCATAGGGTCGCCATAAGTCGGAATCGACTTGAAGGCAGTACATTTACATTTACTAAGATACTCAACTTATTTTCTTTATTTAGGGTACTATCCCACCCATCCCAGTTGTTCACATCAGTTTCAATACTGCATGATTTGCATACCTTCTTAGCTTCATCCCTTACTGAAATAAAGTCTAAGTGAGGGCAATTTCTTCCTAGTTGCCAACTTGCCTACTTTCCCACTGTTGGCTCCTCTGTGTCAAATTTTAGATGATACGTTTGTTGAGGAAGGGACCTATAACTTTGTTGCTACTCTTTAAGGAAGGCATGGCTAACCTTTTTTAGGCTGTGGGCCACACTGACACATAGTTAATCCATTGGTGGGAGAAGTGAATGTCAAAGTGGCTGCAGCCAAATGTAAAAGCAGGTGTGGTCAATTTGGGGGGGAGTACAATTTGGGGGCATCTTGGGCAGTAACAAAAATCCTTTAGCATCACAGAATCACAGCAAGGGACCATGGATTTGGACTGTAAAAATATCCTTTTCATTTTTTTAAAGTGGACAGAGGTCCAAGGGCCCCTCACAAAAACACGTTGGGGATTAGACCATTCCAACAGGGGAGCTATGGGAATAGTCAGTTTTAAAAAATGGCAAAGTGAAAACTTTTGGGGGACCTTGGAGGACACAGACATCTTCACAGTGGAGAACTCATGGGAAGAGTCAATTTTATTAACTTTTTAAAATGCTTTAAAATGATAAATGGGGCTGCAAAAATATCTCGGGGTATCTATGGGTCATGGGTTAGCCATTGATGCTACATTATTCAATGCATTATTTACATTGATGGAACACATCCTTGCCCTCCACTGATTCCATGCTTACCATTCCAAGGTCTTACTAAGCAGGATGGCTTGCCACTCTAGCAGCGTAAAAGGTGCACTAATTCAATTTGTCCTCATCAGTTTTGTTGAATCAATAAAACCTGAAAATATTGGCTCAAGTTAGCAAGGAGGGCTGTCACTTGAAGAAAAAAATCTTTACTGTGCATTCATTAGCCTCGAAAGGAATACTCTAAAGAGGTAAGAGGGCTGTTTCAGTGTTTAGTTAACAATTGCACTAAACTTTCCTATATAATTATTTTTAGCACAAAGAAATAACATAAGGGCAAGTAGGGACAACAGTGAGTAACAGAGAGTTCTGCCACTAACTTTTCACAAAGTTTTTAAAAATCCTAGTGTTCATTAATTTAACCATGCACAAAATGGGGTTTGCACCATTTTTGCTATGTTAATAGCAAGTAGAACAAAGTTAGAGAGCATTGTCACATTTGCTTGGCTTGCATGGTCATCAGCTGATGCACCCAAATCTCTAAACTATAGAAGGTAAAGCAAATAGGATGGGCATTTTAGAATTGTTCTTCCAGATTTCTTTGGAGGTGCTTAAGCATTTCCCACCCACTCAACGTACTGAGCCTTCCATTGAGAATAGCTTTCATTATTATCCAGTGTTAATCTGATGTAACAGATGAACTAACATGGTACTAGAGAGCAAAGAGGGTCACTGTAGATGTAGGAGATGACTTTCAAATTCTTCTTAAGCTAATGGGTTCACTTGATGGTGTTTTTCAAATCAATTTTCTTTGGTGTACAAAGCCCTATACAGCTCAGGACCAGGATACCTGAAAGACTGTGCTCTGCAGGTGAGGGCTTCCTGCAGAGACAATCTTATCAGGAGGTTCGTTCTGCACAATATAGGAAATGGACCTTTAGTGTGGCGGCACCTACCCTGTGGAATTCCCTCCCCTGAATATTAGGCAGACGCTATCTCTGCTATCTTTTTGGAGCCTTTTGAGACTTTTCAACTCTTTCAACAAGCCTTTTAAGTTGAGACCTATCCCAGTCTGCATCTGGTTAGAATTGCTTGTTAATACATTTTTTAAAAAATAATGTTTTTAACCCTTTTTTAAAAGATGTTTTTAAAGCTTTTTTAAAAAAAATGTTTTTAACGTTGTTTTGTTTTAATGTATTTTAAGGTCTGTTTTTATGATGTTTTAAAGTATTTTTAGCTCTTCTGTTTGCCACCCTGGGCTCCTGCTGGGAGGAAAGACAGGATATAAATCAAATAATAAATAAATCAATCATTCATTTATCCACAGCCTTTTCCCCCCATCAATAAAATGGGACTAGAGCAGAAGAGCAAGATAAAGATTGCAGTTTGCATGGTGAACAATAATGGCAGCAACACTCCAAAGACAACATACAGTATTTCATCAGATTTATTTTAAAATTCTGTATATGAAATGTCATCTGTGACATTTGCCTCTGTCATTCATTCATTGGTGATCACTTGTGGCCAGGTAAGATTGTCTTCCAGGGCAAGGTCTTTAACAGTGGGTCCATAAGTGACTGTGGAGGCCAATTCTGGATCCACACAGCCTCCCACAGTGAGGACATAGGTTTCCAGATGGAAGATGGTCATGATGAGGATTTGCTTGACGTACCTTCTGCTTTCATTTGTCCCTTTCGCCCTGTACTCGTGCTTCTTCAAAGTCCATAGCACCTTTGATAATGTCCGACCTCCAATTGGGGCGCTCATGGGCCAAGGCTTCCCAGTTCTTGATGCTCATGCTACTTTTTTGTTAGATTAGCTTTGAGAACATCTTTAAACCTCTTTTGCTGTCCACCAATATTCCATTTTCCATCCTTAAGTTGGTAGTAAAGTAGCTGCTTGGGAAGATGGTGATCAGGCATTCAAACAACATGGCCGGTCCAGCAAAGTTGATGATGAAGGGTTATTGTTTCAACACTGGTGGTCTTTGCTTCTTCCAATACGCTAATATTAGTCCATCTATCTTCCCAAGTAAAAGTTGGGAGTGGCGTTTATATATGGTCCATGTTTCACAGGCGTACAGTAAGGTCGGTAGTACAGTGGCTTTGTAAATAAGCATTTTGGTCTCCCTGCGAATATCCCGATCCTCGAACACTCTATGCTTCATTCGGGAGAATGCGGCACTCACAGAGCGTAGATGATGCTGAATTTCATCATCGATGTCAGCTTTTACAGAGAGATGGCTGCCAAGATAAGAAAAGTGATCGACATTCTCCAGAGTCGCACCATTAAGCTGGATTGATGGTGCTACAGAGGGATTGGTTCGCACTTGTTGATGAAGCACTTTGGTTTTTTTGATGTTAAGCGAGAGGCCAAGCTTTTCATATGCTTCTGCAAAGACATTTAGGATAGTTTGAAGATTTTCCTCTGAATGTGCGGAGATTACATTATCATCGACATATTGAAGTTCTATGACGGAGGTTGTAATTACCTTACTTTTTGCTTTTAGCCTACTGAGATTAAAAAGCTTTCCATCTGTTCGATGTGTGATTTCCACACCAGTGGGAAGTTTCCCCTCAACAAGGTGTTGAGCAATGGCAATGAAAATAGCAAATAAGGCTGGAGCAATGATGCATCCCTGTTTGATGCCTGATCCCACTTTGAATGGATCACTTTGAGAGCCATTGTTATCCAAAATTGTCGCCGTCATGTTGTCATGGAGGAGTTGCAAAATATTCACAAATTTATCAGGGCATCCAATTTTCAGAGGGATGGTTCAGAGAGCAGTTCGATTTACAGTATCAAAGGCCTTAGTCAGATCAATAAATGCCATATACAGAGGTTGGTTTTGCTCCCTGCATTTTTCTTGAAGCTGTTGTGCAGTGAAGATCATGTCCACTGTCCCCCAGGAAGGGCGGAACCATTTTGGGATTCAGGGAGAATGTCTTCTGAGATAGGTAGGAGGCAATTTGCGAGAATCCTTGCAAGGATTTCACCTGTGGTAGCTAGAAGAGAGATGCCTCGGTAGTTCCCACAATCTGTTCTATCACCCTTCTTGAAAAGAGAGAAAATTATGGCATCCCTAAAGTCTTCTGGGATCTCATCCAGATGTTTTCGATGAGCTTATGAATTTGTTGTGTAAATTCAGTCCCACCTTCTTTAAAGACTTCAGCAGGAATCCCATCAGGACCACTAGCTTTGTTATTAATCATTTGATTAATGGCTTTACTGACTTCATCCAAATCAGGGGATACTGCAAGCTCATCTCTAATTTGTTTTGTGGGATTTGCGAGAAGACCTCACCAGCCACAATAGAGTTACGATTAAGGAGGTCGTGATAATGCTCTTTCCAGCGCAGTGCAATAGACTCTTTATCCTTAAGAAGTTTGGTACCATCCATTGAATGTAAGGGATTTGTACCGTGATTTTTTGGTCCATAGATGGCCTTTGTGGCATTAAAAAAGCCCCATGCATCATGACCATCTGCAAAGTGCTGGATTTCTTGAGCTTTCTTTATTGATCAGGCATTCTTAAGTTCCCTAGCTCTTTGGACCTCAGCCTTTGCACTGGCATAGATTTTTTTCTTAGCAGCACAGTTAATGTCTTTTTGCCATATCTGGAAGGCTTTCCTTTTCTTGTCAATGATATGTTCAGTCTCACTATCATTCTCATCAAACCAGTCCTGATGTTTCTTAGTTTGGTATCCAATAGTTTGTTCACATGCTGCAATAATGGAACTCTTCAGTTTACTCCAGTGTTCCTCAACGTTTTGAGGGAGTTCCGTAGGTAGTTGTTTCTTGAGATTTTTTTGAAAGCAGGCTCACTTAATAGGATCTTGAAGGGCATGGATGTTCATTTTATGCCTTGGTTTTCTTCCTTGGAGCCTATGTTGAGGAACAATATTAATGGCCATAGTGGATCGAATTAATTGGTGATCTGTCCAGCAGTCATTGGCAGTAGTCATGGCCCTAGTGAGGAGTACATCATGATGAACTGTGGCACGGACAATTATGTAATCCAGGAGATGCCAGTGCTTCAACCGAGGGTGCTTCCATTATGTTTTAAATTTATCTTTTTGGCGAAAGAGTGTGTTTGTAATAACAAGATTATGCTCTGCATATTTAGTCAGAAGTAGAATTCCATTCAGGTTGCTATTGCCAACTCCTTCTTTCCCAATGGTTTCTGGCCATAAATCAAAATCACGCCCAACTCTTGCATTGAAATCGCCCAGGTTATCCTCCTTAGGTATCTCTGATAAGATGGTGTCCAGCTGGGTATAAAAATTTTCCTTGATGTCTTCATCAACATCTAATGTTGGTATATAAGCACTTAGAATAGAATAGCCTCTGTCATAGCCCTTCTTAAATGGGCAACAGAAACATGCATTGGCTGCTAGAAACAGCAGCAGCACTCTTTACTCTTACATCAGATGAATTACCCAAGCTCTGCAAAGCACTTGGCTGACATAAATTAAACTTTGCAATGTACTGCGGTGAGAGGTACGTAGTTATTTTGATTTAAAGAGATGAACAAACTCCAGTTCAGAACAAGGCAGAAGCAGTGTGACTAGGCTGTAACTTACAAAGCATTCAAACCAGCCTAACGTTTCATCCACTTACCCTATCAGTTATGTTTTAGCATTCTTAAATCAGTTGGCTACCCTTGCTTTTAATTTCTCTTTGAAAGTTCTAATTAAACCTGGCAATGAGTCCTGATTGGAGGCAGCAGATTTGCTTAAGAGGATGGATCAGCAGATCAATCTGTTCCCTCTCCAGATGTGGCTTATGGAAATGCTTTCATCTGGTGACTAGTGTGTTTACAGCCTTAAATACCTCCAGGGCTTTTTTTGGTGATTGTACTCACTAGTACAGAGCATCTCTCTCTTTTTTTTGCTGCCCGTGCCAGACATTGTGTGCTGACACCAGAGGTACTTTTATCAAGTATGAGTACTGGTGCTTCATTTTTTCCCCAAAAAGCACTGGATACATTACACAGGAACAGGGGTGTAATCAGGTGGGCATCATCCTCTTACTTTTTTGGCAGCTGGGTCTCAGCTTGGTCCCGATATCCCCAGTGTCCTATGAGCCAATCAACATAAAAGGGGAGCATGTTAGCCATGGAGAACAGTCTTCTCACTAGGCTACCAACATCCTTCCTTGTCGTTTCATTCTGATTGGAACCAATCAGAGTGCAAGGGGGTGAGAAGACAACATGCCTCCTCTTTCATTGGCTGCTAGGAATGTCTATTGTGGAAGAAAGCATGCATTAGAAGGATGCCAAGGAGTGTGGGCTTGGATGTTGGAGAGGACAACTGAGAGCAAGCAAGGCAGTGACAGTATGCAGAGGAGGAAGAGGAAGGGCAGACAGCCAGGACTACAGTTAGCATGGAGGAGAGTGTGGTGATCCAAGAGAAGAGTTTGAGGAGACCAGCAGCTAAGGAAGGAGAAGTGAGGAGAGAGGAGTTTGGAGCAGACAGTGATGAGGGAAAGTGGAAAAGAAGGTGGGGGAGGGGAGACCTTTGGCTGAAGGAGAGCACTCATGGCTGCTGCTACTTCTTCTTGCTCCAAGCGTCAGACCAAGTGCAGCAGACCAATGGGATCTGCCCTCAATGGGGAAACACACAAAGGACAGGCGGCAGCATAGCTAGACTCTCTCGCATTTTGTTTGTTAACAAGGATCACAACCTAGCATAAAAAAAAAAAAAAGATCGGGGGGGGGAAATGTGTGGTTTTGTTCCAGCCCAAAGGCAGGAATAAGGGAAGGAAAGAGAGAAAAAATAAGTGGGGGGGGGAGAGAAAAAGTGTGTTTGTGTGTGTGGTTCAATCCAGCTGGGAGCGAGTCTGGATGTTTTTGTTGAGGGGAGTGGAGATATAATGAAAAATCTTGGGGCTAAGGGAGCTGGTTAATATGTGTGTGCTTGTGAATCAAATGGGCAGTTTTTCCCCTGTAAATCCATACTAACCCAATTCTCTGATAATATAAAAAGAGAAGGAAAAAAGTCTTCACTCCGTACCTCTAGTGCTTGCAGATGAGGTGCTCCGATGCTTTTAGGTGAGTGTCAGTGGTTTCCCTCTTTACGCCCACTCCTTCCTCCTCCATTTTTTAAAATGAAACTAGTAGAACAAACTGAGTATGCTCTGTTGCCAGGTAACCAGAGGGGGTGGAAATGCATGGTCATTAGGAAACTGCATGATTGATCCTTCCCCTCAGTGTGAATAGAAAACACCATGTTTGCAGCTGGCATTAAGCCCTTACTGTGGACAGTGCAAATAGAAAATGGAGGTAAAAACAGCATCTTTAGTACGAAGTAATGCTCCCATGTGGATAAGCCCTCAGCCTCACTTACCTCACAAGCTTGTTGTGAAAATAAAGGTATAAAGTAGCTGCAAAAGGGGGAATTAGTGCTTGTATCATAGGTATAAAGTTTTGCTTCCTTTAATCAAAGAGTTGCATCTTTATAATTTTTTTTCTATCCCCCCCTCCCAGTGCGCTTCCAGACATCAACCAATCTGGCATGATTAATGTGTTTACATGTCTAAGTTCCAATTGTATTCAAGAGTGCTTACTCCCAGGGTGGTGTGTGTACAAGGGGCCATCTTGGCATAAATGCTTCTCTGCCCCTTCCTCACAAGAAAGCCTAGGCTATAAACTTATTTATTTATTTATTAAATTTCTATACCGCCCCATAGCCGAAGCTCTCTGGGTGGTTTACAACACAAAAATCAATATGAAAATGGAGAAAAAAATGGACTGCCTTCAGGTCAATCCCGACTTATGGTGACCCTATGAATAGGGTTTTCATGGTAAGTGGTATTCAGAGGGGGTTTACCATAGCGTTATTATTTCCTTCCTCTGAGGATTATTTTATTTTATAATCTTAGAAGAGGGCATGACTGTGATGAGGAGTGGCATGACAATCATGAAGGGACTCTGCATTTCTAAAATTGCCACTATACTACTGCCTAGGAACATAGAAAACTGCCTTATATAGAGTCAGACAATTGGTATTGTAGAGACTGACTAGGTAGCTCTCCAGGGTTTCAGTCAGGTGACGATCTCAGTCTTACGTGGAGATGCTGGGAATTGAACCAGGGACTATCTACATGCAAAGCAGATTTTCCAGCACTGAGCTACAGCCTCCCGCCCCTCGAGCTATGGCTTGTCCCTGTTTTAATAGTCACCCTACAGATCAGCAATGCCACAGCAAGCATCCCCATTTGGCCCAGCAGGCCATTTAGGCGAAGCCATCCCCTACACCTCTGAAGTATGAAGCAGGCAAAGAGACAGTTTTGTAAGTGCCAACTATTACAGTGGTGCTTGCAAAGGCATCAGATGTTGCAAGGACTGATAGTCAGCTGATTGTGGGTCTTCTAAAGTGCTGTGCCTTTGCCTGCACAGTTATGATTTCAAACTGTGTAGGCAAAGGTAAGCAAGTCACCTGATGTCATTGTGATGTTCAGGTGATTGACAGGGGGTGGCCCTGCCCACATGTTAAGTTGGGGATGGGGCAGATCTGCCAACCAGATCTAGTTCCCCACCCTTGATACAAATAGATAACTGGTAATTTCCAGGAACCTCCTGATTGTTATACACAAAAACATTTTCCCCCTTATTGGCTTCAAAGAAAAGATTGATGCTTCAGCCTTGCCCATTCTGCCCAGACTCATCATAGCCACCATAACTGTTCATAAACCCTAAGAAACTTATATTACAAGGTTAGATGAACAAACATCCACCATCTACTACTCAGTGCTGAGAAGATCTTATTGTTCTTTCTACATTTGAACACATGGTTTATAATCTCATTTAGATGCTTTTTGGGACATATCAACAGCCTATATTAATCTATATGTTTTCATTAAAATTTATAGAATATTCTTATTGTTAATATAAGTTTTGTCTTCATTAATATTGGCAAATTAAAAAATGAATTTAAAAGTGTATTTAATTTTACCGGATCCAACTTGTACTCAGAAATATAGAAAAGTGAAGTTTGTGTATGCCTAAGGGTGTTTTCTCTCTCTCTCTGACTGGGAGTGAGGTGGGGGGGGTCCCCAGTTGACTTCTGCCTTAGTGCTAAAGTGGGGACTGCTCAGCAAAGTACAACTTCAAATGTGGGTAGTAGACATTGCATCACCACTTAGAAACGGTGTTACTAAGTGATATATGAATTCTTAACCACACACACAAATCTGTTACCTGGTTCTCCAGACATTTAGAGCTTTGAAGGCAAGTACCAGCATTTTGTGCAGGCCAGAGTTTGGAGCCTTTCAGTCCTACTGACCACTGGCTATCTGTGGTCTACAACACACATGGGCTCAAAAAGGTGGCTATGGGGTCAATATAGCAAGAAGATCTGAGAATCACCTTTGTGTTTATTTTATTTAATATATTTATGACCCACGAGAAAATTTTGGTGAAATTCTCATGGATGGGGGTCAGGGTCAGGGCCAGTTCTAAAGGGGGAGCAGGGGGGCAGGGGGGCACTGGCCTGAGGGCCCTTGGAGCTACAGGGGCCCCTGAGGGGCACCTCCACTCCCCTTCCATGATCCACAGCAGCAGCTGCGGATTGCAGGACAGGAGGAGCTTCCGAGCTGCCCGCCATCCCCCTGCTTTACCTACCTTTCTCTGGGCTGTTTTTGCCATCAGTCAAGATGGCAGCAGAGGTTTCCCTAAGGGGCTGAAGCCTCTGCTGCCATCTTGGTTGATGGCAGCAATATACGTGCGTGCGTGCCATCAACCAAGATGGCGGCAGAGGCTTCAGTCCCTTAGGGAAATCTTGGCCGCCATCTTGATGGATGGCAATCCTGCGTGTGTAGTACACGCAGCCGCAAAAAACAGCAGAAAGGTAGGTGAAGCAGGAAGATGGCAGGTGGCTCAGAAGCTCCTGTCCTGCAATCCACGGCTGCTGCCGCAGATCGTGGAAGGGGAGTGGAGGGGCCCGGGGCAGGCTGGTGCCCAAGGGCCCCAGCATGCCTGGGGCCGGCCCTGGTCCGGGTGTTTTGTTGTACTTATCTTGCTTTCAAGTTGGCTAAGCAGGACTTTCACTCTACCAGTTATTATCCCCAGTGGTTTACGCTGTGTATCTTTCCCAAGTGTCCATCCTTCATGAAAACCTCATGATATCCTTGGGTGGACTGTCCTGTAAGTGTAGACAGCAGGAATTCTGCCTAATGTGGCCCAGCCATTCTTTGGTGCATTTTTAAAGTGAAGTCTTTTAAAGAAATCAGTGTAGAAAGTTTTGCTGCTGTTAAGCAACTCCTGGCTTCCCAGAGTTAAATTAAAACCCAGGGCAAGACACTGTGACACAAGTCCTCCCATGGGACTTTTTTCAGATCAGGAAGGGTGGGAAGCCAGGAAGGCTCCAGAGCACTATTTTTAATGAGAAGAAAAACACACATAACTCACAGTCACTTCTCCACAATAAAGTGAACCACTACATGCACTGAAATTATAAATACATTGCAAAGCATTCTGCAAAAGAGGTAGAAAAATGGAAGCCACTTTTGCAGACGAAGAAATAGGAGCACAGGTTTTGGCACACCACTAGACGTTACAAACACATATAACAGCATTGTACTGTGGTAATAATCATTAAGGATGAACAACTGAGTATTTCAGTTTCCTATCAGTTTTTTGTTTTTCTGCTCTTAAGTTTGGTTGTTCACATTTCTCCATCACTTTGTGTTTATTTAAAGAAATCCTCACAAAAATTCATCAGCATTTTAGTGTGAATTTCTCCTGATACACACATTTTTACATGCAACTTTGCCCAATACAATTAATGTTTGAATATTATTTTCACTAAAAATACACTTTAATGCATATTTTCCCCTAATATATGTATTTTTGTATACTTTTTTTTGTCAGGGAACTGCACTGCAATAGTCAGAGAAGTGTGAATTTTGAAGGATGTCTGTTTCTGTTTGTATAGTTTTGGAAAATGCAAATTAAGTAGGTTCACATTTTAACTCGGAGAAGCAAATTCACCTCCGTCTGTAATAATCACAAATGATAATTCCGTTGCTGTTTGAGGACTGGTTGTCATCTAGCTTCATGAAGTTGGTTGCCCTCTTGATTTAATATGCTACTTTTCTGCAAGAAACATTTGCCGTTTGCAGAGCATTTTATCTTCAGATCTGAGGTTTTCACACAACAACCCACATACATTGCTTGCTATTTCCTCTATGCATGGGAATTTCCTCCACAACATGTAGAATATAGCTCATTTTCCCCATAGGACAACACTTGCTGTTTGCCTTCCTAAATTAGGAATTCTGACAATGATGACAGCAGGACTATATTGTTTGTTTTCCTCTCTCTCATTCTGCTTTTGCTGGTTTTTAAAAATTATTATTCCATTTAAAAAGGTGCTACAGTTTTAAATGAGACCCAATAAATTTTCACTCATGCTCCAGAGAGCATAGAAATCAAAAATTAAGGCTTGAGTTCCAACTTTCATGCAAGGTTAAACAGTAAAGACTTTGAATAATATTGCCTATTATGCTCACTTACAAAAATAGGCTTCATGCAACCACACTTGTTTTTTCATCTCAACACTGGGCTGGGAGTATGTGTGCAGGCTAAAGTTCGACAGATGCAGATTGCAAAATGATATGCCACACACAACAAACTGGTATTTCATTTATTCATAAAACCCAGTGCTAAAAAAGACATTTGGTCTTACTATAAAATGGTTTTTCTCTGTGCATGTCCAAAGATGATATCAGGTGGGGTAACTAGCTCCACCTTGCAGATGAAGGCAGAAGAGCACTGTTGAATTTTGTAGACACCTCCCACTCTGTGCAGCTCCTTGCCTCAGTTTTCAATGACAAGCCAATCAACGAGGAAAATGGGAATCACACTCACAAGAAGAAAGACTACAGCACTCATACACTCTCTGCAAGAGGCCTATTGTGTGGTAATGCAGCCCAGCTCTCCTAGGGAGTGGCCCTGATATCATCTTTGGACATGCACAGAGAAAAACCGTTTCACGGTAAGACCAAATGTCTTTTCTCCTGTGCATGTAAAGATGATATCAGGTGGGACATACCAAAGCTGACCCATGTAGGGTGGAAATGTCGCTGGGCTGAAAATACTAGTGATCTGAGAGGACGTGCTGTAACACTCTCCTCCCAAAGGCCGCCTCCACAGATGCGTAGGTGTCTATCTTGTAATGTTTAATAAATGTATTAGGAGTGGCCCAGGTAGCCATTCTACAAATCTCTGCTAAAGAGGCATTGAGTGAAAATGCTGCTGACATGGCTGCAGCTCTCGTGGAGTGGGCCACTATTCTGGCTGGGTGGGCCAGTCGTAGCAAAGTGCATGCCAAGGTAATACATGCTTTAATCCACCTGGCTAGTGTGGAGGTGGAGACCTTATTCCCCAGTGAGGCTGGGTGAAACAACACAAACAAACTATCTGTCTTGCGTATTGATTTTGTTTTAGAAATATACACCTTAAGGGCTCTCCTCACATCAAGTGAGTGCCATGCCTTCTCTATGGGATGAACTAGATTAGGACAGAAGGAGGGAAGTATCAGCTTTTGTTGAGAGTGAAAGGTAGAGAAAACTTTAGGACAGAAGGAAGCAATTGTGCGGAGAACTACTCTATCCTTATGGAACACACAGAATTGTCTATCCACAGATAGGACATTCAGCTCTGACACTCTACGGGATGAAGTGATGGCCATGAGAAACAAGACCTTAAAGGATAGCAAATGAAGAGAAATGTGATTTAACGGTTCAAATGGGGGCTTTTGGAGTGCTGTTAGCACTTTGTGCAGGTCTCAAGTTGGGTATCGGTGAACCGTAGGTGGTGCTGAAATAGTTGCCTCTCAAAGGAAACTCTTGAGGAAGGCATGAGGTCCCAGTGGATTGCCTAGAGATTTGGAGATGATGGCTGATAACGCTGAAGCCTGGCACCTCAGGGTGTTTGGTCTGAGCCCCAATGATAGACTATCCTGAAGGAACGATAGTATCTCATTGATACTCGTTTTCCTAGGTTGTATACGTTTTTTCTGCGCCCAGGCTGAGAAGGCCTTCCAAGTGCCCTCACATATACTGACAGTGGAAGGACGTCTAGAGGCCATCACTGTTTCCAGTATCTGGGGCTGAATGCCTTTCTTTAATAACTGTCTCCCCTCAAACTCCAGACATGAAGAGTCAACCAGCCTGGATCTAGATGGAGAAGCTATCCCTGGGAGGGCAGATCATTCCTTAGGGGAATCTGTCATGGGGGTGCGACCAATAGGTCGAGGAGTTCCAGAAACCAAGACCTCCTTGGCCACTAGGGGGCTACTAGGAGAACTGTTGCCCTTTCAGTTCTGATCTTCTGAACTACTCTAGGAATGATTGGAAGGGGCGGAAAGGCATGCAATCAGCCTGGGGGCCATTGGGATGTCAAGGCATCTATTCCTTCCGCCTCTAGAGACACATATCTGGCAAAAGAATCTCTTCACCTGGTGGTTGTTCTGGGTGGCGAATAGGTCCACTTTGACTATGCCAAAGTGAGACATTATCTCTTGAAACACCTTTGGGTGAAGTTTCTATTCTACCTGGTTCAATATCTGATGATTCAGCCAGTCCACTTGGTCATTGCCCTCCCCCCTGCGATGCTCTGCCAGAATGGAATCCACATTCTTCTCTGCTCACTGGAACAGAAGAGAAGCTTCCTTCTGAAGGAGGGAGGGACATGTGCCTCCCTGATGGTTCAAGTATGATTTGGCTGATAGGTTGTCTGTTCTGACCAGGATAGCCCCCGACTGTCTGTACACCACAAAGTGCCTTAGGGCAAGGCAAATTGCCTGAAGTTTCAGGAGATTGTTGGGCAGTGTGGATTCCTGTGAAGTCCATACTCCTTGGACTATTCGGTCATCACAGACGGCTCCCCAGCCTATCAGGCTGGCATCTGATGTGATCAGGGGACGAGGGGGATCTTGAAAAGGAACTCCTTTTAGCAAATTGGGTTCGTGAATCCACCAAAGGAGAGACTGATGGACCCGTGGTGACAGGACCACTCTGCAGTGACACCTGGCTGCAATGTCATTTTTGAAGGGTACAAGTGCCCACTGGAGGGTGCGGGAGTGATGATGCGCCCAAAGTGTAGTTTGGAAGGTAGAGACCATCACCTCCAGAACTGCTGCCAATTGCATTATATCTGATGAATTGGAAAAGATGAGACTTAACACTGCATTGCATATCTTGACGACTCTCTCTTGTGCTAGCTGCAGAATTTCCTGCTGCGAGTCTACTGTGGCTCCCAAATGTATAATGTGGTGGGATGGAGACACCTGGCTCATTGCTTGGTTGATCAGAAACCCATAGTCTTTCAGGAAAGCCAAGGTGACATGTAGATCTTCCCAGGCCTTGTGTAATGATGGGGAGCGAATTAGGAAGTTGTCCAAGTAGGGGAAGACATGTACTCCCTGCAACCTGAGGTGTGCCACCAGGGCGACTACAATCTTGGTGAATACCCTGGGAGCAGATGACAGGCCAAAGGGCATAGCCCTGTACTGAAAGTGATCCTCCCCCACTGCGAAACTGAGGTAATGCCTGTGAGGTGGGAAGATAGGCATGTGGAGGTAGGCCTCCTTCAGGTCAATCAAAGTGAGGAAGTCTCCCCTCCTTAAGGCTTCCTTGATAGAAAGCAGGGTTTCCATGCGGAACTTCCAGTACTTTATGGATTTGTTCAGAGTTTTTAGATTGAGTATTGCCCTGAATGAGCCGTCTTTTTTCACAATGGTGAAGAAGATTGAATAATGTCCCAAAAATCTCTCCCCTGTCAGAACGGGTTCTATGGCCGCAATTTGAAGTAAATGAGAAATCACCTGTAATAACCTTTCCCTCTTGACTGGAGTTGTCGATAGGGGGGATGGGATGAATTTCACTGGAGGTAGGCAAGTGAATTCCATTCTTAGGCTGTACTTGAGGGTGAGTAGCATCCAGTGGTCCGATGATGTCTCCCTCCACCGGTGGGTAAAGCATTGGAGATGGCCTCCCACTGGTGGATTGTAGGCATCAGAACTGATGCTTGTTTCCTCATGACTGAGATCCAAACCCCAATCGTTTGGGGAATTGTTGGTGGTGTCCCCTAGGTTGGTTATGCTGTCTGTTCCAGAAGGGGTGGCTAGTCCTAGAATCCTTCCTGACACCCTGGAGCCTCGAAAGGACTGTGATGTGAGATATGGGTGAAAGGATCTCTGAAAGGATCTCCTGTCATCCCTTTTCCTGGAGAAAAGCATTGACTTTTTCTTTTCTCTGGATTCCAAGACGCTGGCTAAGGCGTCATCGGCAAATAACTTGCCTCCTACACAGGGCTCTGAGGTGAGGTTTGAGCAGGCTGTGGAGTCAGTGTCCCAGTGGCAAAGCCAAAGGGATTGTTGAGTGAAGATCCCTGCTGCTAGAGATCTTGCTGCAAACTGCATGGCATCCATGGCATCCATGGTCCTGGGTTTACTGCCCAGGGTATCTTTAGCATAGACTTGCGGGTCTAGGCTGAGTGTTGCTGCAGGCTATCCAGCAGGTCTTCCAACTAAAGAAGAGAAGCTCTAGCAAACACCGAGAAAGCTGCCGCTGCTTGGATAGAGAACACACTAGCCTCAGGGAGTTTCCTGAGGCCCTGGTCCAATTTGCACTCTGTTGCATCTTTGAGGTGAGCGTCCAAGTCCTTTGGGTTCAAGGATGGATTCAGCGGATTAACAATGGGGGCATCTACCAGCGGGACTTTCAACTGGTCCATTATGTGTTGCTCTAGTGTATAGTACTTGTTAGCAATCTGAACAGATTTCTTGCGTTTCAGTGGGATGTCAAATTCAGACTTGAGTACTTTAGGAAGAAGGGAGGGCAATTTCAGTACTCTAGACTTGGGTGTCGGGTCTGGACACACCGCTGAAACCCTCGAAGTCGCAGGGACAGGGGGTTCCTCTGGGGAATTCAGAGTAAGGGCTTCCGTTGCCTTGTACAGGAGGAGGAGAAAGTGTGCCTCCTGAAATATTGTATTGGTAGCAATCTCTTCCGATTCAGAATCCCCGCTCTTCTTCATCCAGGACGTGGCATAAGGAGCTGGTGAACTGCGGTTCAGCAAAGGGCATGCATGTGCCGATATGCAATTTGTGGAGGAGCCCTGTGCTACTTGGGCTCCAGATGCAGCGTGAGAAGGAACTGAAGAGGCAGATAGGTCTTTGGCCAAATCCACCAGGAGCGAGTCCCTGAGCCGATCCCTTAACTGTTGAATCGAGTGAGCTGACAGATGAAGCTGGATAGGCTGGACCTGAGGGACATCTGATTGGAGCCTACCCACGTGATTCTGATGACTGTGCAGAGAGGGGGTGAAGGCTGGAGCGTTCCCCCCCAGTCTCCTGGAGGTGATGGAGAGACATTGGTTCCTCCAGAAAGCCTGTGAAGAGGTTACCAGCCTCCTGCTTTCCCAGACTGCTGCTGCCACCCTACCTCCTGCATTGTTACTGCTGCCTGCTTGCCCATTCCCTCCTGTCCAGTCCCATGGTCTGCTTGCCTCCCATAGAAATCAAGGAAACTTGAGCAAGGGTTTGAGCTACATGGAGAAAAAAGGAGCCACACAGAGACTTCAATAGTGTAGAATAGCCGGAGGATGAAAGGATGCACAATGTGGTCTATTGGACTCAAAACAATGTGAGATTCCTGGGAGGAGAGGATCCCTGAGACTAATGGTGATTAGAATGAGGCTAGGGGAGGGGCATAAAAACATAAGAGCCTTCTGGATCAGACCAGTGGCCCATCTAGTCCAGCATCCTGTTCTTAGAGTCGCCAACTAGATGCCCATGGGAAGCCAGCAAGCAGGGCCTGAACCAAAGAGCACTCTCCCCTCTTGCAGTTTCCAGCAACTGGTGTTCAGAAGCATACTGCCTCAGACTATGGAGGCAGAGCACAGCCATCATAGCTAGTAGCAAGACAGAATACTTAAAGACAAAAAGTTGGAATGCTAATAGGTGAGGTATGGTAGTCCAGCTTTGCCCAATCATACTGATGAGAGTGTAATGAGCCAATCAAGACAGAATGGCCTAAGTCCATATCACATTTGAACGACAAAGGTTTCCCCTGTAAAATTTCAGTGCGAAGAACAATTAATGAGGTTAGCAGTAGGACAGTCCCGGTTGGAGGAGTCATTCATTTTTGCCAGGGCTAATTAATAATAATATAGAAGCTCATATGTTTGTTGACAAATGGATCTGGTATCAAATTAGGTATTAGCAGTTCTTGCTTCTTCCACTGCAGAGGGGAAGCTTGGGTAGTATTAATGAGGGAAGCCAGTCTATGCTTGTTTTTGTCCTTGGTCATGTCTGCAGTCAATACTCATTGCACAGCCACCTGTAGAATGAAGGTACAGGACTCAGGGAGTTCAAAGCCATGCACAGAGTGCCTGCTGAAGGGGGTATCCACCCTAACACTACCTCTCAGGAAAGTTGGGTCTGAGGAACAAAGCCCACCCCTACAGGGGACCTTCTTAACACAAGGAGGCAGCTTTTTCAAGTAGATGTTACGCAAACCAATGAAGACAATCTTTCCCACCCCCTAAAGTGCATAGGGAATACTTGGAATGGCTGCACCCAGAACATTTTAGCAAATTAAAGCTATTTTGGAGAAAATAGCTCAGATAATTTCTTAGCCAATCCAAAATGAGCTGAGGACAGTCATTCATCTTAGGGTTGATGGTTCCCTAGTCTGGATAATTGGTCAATTGCCTGCTTTGGATGGGGTCATACTCCCTCTGAAAGAGCAAGTCTGTAGTCTGGGGGTGCTCCTAGATCCAACTTTGTTGCTGGAGGCCCAGGTGACCTAAGTGGCTAGGAGTGCTTCTTACCAGCTTCAGCTGGTAAGACAGCTGTGGTCATTTCTGGACTGGGATAGCCTGACCACTGTTGTCCATGCACTGGTAACCTCGTGGCTGGATTACTATAGTGTGCTCAATGTGGACCTACCCATGAGGTTGGTCTGGAAGCTGCAGCTGGTGCAAAATGTAGCAGTGAGACTGCTCACTAGGACAGGGTATCACCAATATGTCACCCTGCTGCTGAAAGAATTGCACTGGCAACCTTTTAGCTACAGGGCTAAGTTCAAGGTTCTAGTTTTAGTGTACAAAGCCCTATACAGCTTGGGACCAGGATACCTGAAATACCGTCTTATCCCTTATATATCCAGTCGATCACTGTGGTCTGCAGGTGATGGCCTCCTGAAGATACCATCTTATCAGGAGGTCCGTTCCACACAACATAGGAAGTGGGCCTTTAGTGTGGCGGCACCTACCCTGTGGAATTCCCTACTGTTAAATATTAGACAGGTGCCATCTCTGTTATCTTTCCGGTGCTTTCTGAAGACCTTCCTCTTTCAACAAGCCTTTTAAGTAGAGATCTTATACCAGTTTGCCTCTGTGCTGGAATTGCTTTTTAATGTTTTTAAACATTTTTCTTTAAAATATTTTTAAAGTTGTTTTAAATAATGTTTTTAAAGATGTTTTGTTTTTAATATATTTTAAAGTCTGTTTTTATGATGTTTAAAGTGTTTTTAGTGCTTTTGTTTGCTGCCCTGGGTTCCTTGGGAGGAAGGGTGGGATATAAGTAAAATAATAAATAAATAAATTTAGAGCCATAGGACAAGAAACTAAAATGTGTATCTAAACAGCTCCTAAACGTACAGACAAGCCTCTCCCCATTTTAAAAACCATCCATCATTTGAAAAATGGAAATTTTACTTACCGTGAGTTTCTATTTGTGTATAGGGCTGGAGGACATTCCTGATTAGGGATGGCTCCTCCTACTGGTCATGACAGGCAGGGTCTAGAAACTTCTTAGTCTCCTCTCCGGGGGGAGGAGTCATCCCACTCTCCAGACCAAGCTGACAGAGCAAGAACTCCTCGACCCCATCAATGCCAACCATGCAGACATTTATTAAACAGACACATGTACAAAGTAGTAACTAGGAAAAGGTAATAACCAGAGACAAAACAGACAACTGGAGAAAAACTTCCCACAAAATGAGATACACACAGTACTAGACATCGTGTGAAAATGTAAGACGCTAGCAGAATGCTTCAAGCCCCCAACCCCTCGCTCCAGAAGGCCGTAGCAGAGGAAGGAGAGGTGGGTGGAATGTCCTCCAGCCCTATCCACAAATAGAAATTCACAGTAAGTAAAATCTCCATTTTTACTAGATAGGGCTGGAGGACATTCCTGATTAGGGATATAACATAACAGTGCCCACATCCCCAGGGTAGACTTCCTCTGTGTGAAACTAGTGATTTAGCACCTTCTGGAATGCCTTTCTACCAAACATGGTGTTGGCTGGGGAATAGAAATCTATTTTATCATGTCTGATGAGGGTGTGTGGAGAGACCCACGTGTCCCCCAACAGATGTCCATGATTGGGAAACTGCCCTTGCATGATGCAGAGGCAGCCGCCCCTCTAACAGAATGTGCCCCCTAACAGAATGTGCTGTGGGGTCCTTACCCAATGCAACTTAGGCCTGAGCTATGGCTGCTCTGAACCAGTGAGAGATGGAAGAGGTAAACACCTTCTTTCCCTTAGAGTTCCCCAGGAAAGACACATGATGATTCCAGATGTCTAAACTCCATTGTGCAGCATCCCTAATGTCCAGAGAGCTTAGGCTATGTGGCAGTATACAAATGCAATAAATAAATAAATAATGTCCAACAGGTGCCACCTAAGCACCTGAGTGCAGGAAGGAGATGGTCAGAAAAGATGGTAAGTCCATCTCCTGAAACCTATAAAAAACTGATGTGGTGGCCACCAAAATACTGTCGTATAAGACAAGGTGTTCAGAAGACAGGCGGCCATAGGGTCTAAGAGTGAGCCTGCTAGTGCCAACAACATCCAGTTTAGGTTCCAGGTTGAAAACCTGTGAACCATCTGTGGAGAAATGAGAACCACCCCTTTAAGGAAATGCTTAGAGCAAGCGGTTTGAAGAACCTTGTCACCTAAGCTTAGGCATCCCCGATCCCCCCCCCAAACCTTGATAAGCACCCTTTGTTCCAGCTGACAACCTCTGGGTAAAGGGGCCTCATATCAACCATCAAGGCAGAAACCAGGGAAAGCTAGGCCCATTCAAAAACATCATGAAGAAAACCCACTCAGTCCTCTAGATAGTACTGAAGGGGCATGAGGAATTAAACCACCACTGTGGGCTGTTTGGCAGGAGCAGAAGGTAACATCTTATTTTATTTTATGCCCTGTGGCCAGGAACTGGGATGAGGGCTCGGGTGCCACAGGCAGTTCCTTAATTTACCAGAAAAACTGCTTGGCCAGAGTCAAGGAGCCAAGGATAAAATATCAGGTGTGGATTCCAATTCGTCCCCTGAAAACAGAAGCAGCCTCAGATTTCTAGTTCCATGAGAACTGGGTACAAACTGCTGGAGGAACTCAAAGGGTGAGGTCCCACAAAATGGCTGCCAAAGGAAGGTCTGTGGGATTTTCTGCAAATATAACTAGTAGCTCCGAATAGCCCTGGCTTGTATGTCTCCTTCATGTAGGATATCTCCCCCAAGGGGGAGGCCCCTTAATATCCTGGGAATATATATAACATCTAACCAGGATAGAGAGTAGGATCCTTGCTGCAAACACAAAATGCTTCTTTGCCTATTTAGTAGTCAGTTTTGATTTACATGGGAATGCCCTTTCTGCGTCCCACACATCATCAAAAGCCTGAGGACAATAACCAGCTTCGCACCAGTAGATGGAAAGCCTTTTTAGCTCCTGCTGAATTCGACTGGGCATGGGCATCGCCTCCTCCCTCAGTTTCTGAGAACTGCACCACTCTGTACACCTTCAGAAGAAGGGGCTGAAAAACCTCTAGGACAAAGAGCCTAGGTTGCACATGGGTCACCTCTAGATCCCTTCCTGATGACTCCCCCTCTTCCCTGTCAGGTTCAGGGGAACCATCCAAATCAGACAATGCCTCGTTGGCCATAGCCCTGCTTGGGCAACTGTCCTTGTACCTGAAACCCCTGGACCATAGTGGGTGTGGGGTATGCATGTGTCTGGGCGTCTGATCAGTCCTGTTGACTCATAGCGCCCTTTACCAGTCCACTGCTTCCAGTGTGATCCTTGTCTCCCACCATGGGCGCTGCCTGAACCCCCCCACTGCACAATATGATGAGGAATGGGAGTAGGACACCCAGGTTGATGTCAGGGGGTGCGCCACCCCAGTTGATGGCTAGAGTAGAATGAGAAGGGGATCTGGTATAGCTATATCGCTATGGCAAACTGCTATATCTCCTCTCCCTGCGCGAGTCGCTAGAGTGACATCTGCACCTCTGCTTTCCTTTATGGGATCGCCTACTTAAGAGCCTGCCCCGCTTACTTTTAAGGGCATGGTAAATGGGGCCCCTGATTTCAAAGAAGATAAACTCCTTGACCCCAGACAAGAACTTAAATTGAGAATGGGTGGTGGTGGTGGAACTTCCATACCCTCAAGAGGAATACTCACGCCCCCCCCCGCTGCCCCCGCTTGGCAGAAGTCTTGGTGGGAGAATGAGGAAGAGGCAGGCAAAGCCATTATGTGGCGGCCGCAGCTGTTCTGCACTTAGGGAAAAAGTGCAGGAAACTGCTGCAATGGCGAACTGCATTAGAGGGCGCTGCTCAACCCCCTGCTGCCGTGCACGATCCAATTTTGGGGTAGATGCCCCCAAGCAGCACACTTCGCTGGTTCTTCTCCTCGGAAAGTGGAGGGGGGAGCCGGATGCCACTCGGCACAAGTGCAGCGAAAACGCGGCTCCACTGAGCAAGAACTCAGACTCCCTTCAGAGGTGGCTGCTGCTAAAGCACTGCAGCTAGCTATGCTCCATTGCTCTCGCGAACGCCTCCCACGGTGCCAAACTGCTCAGCTGGACTGAACGACCCTCCCAAGCCCCCGGACCCACGATGTGAAAGGGGGGGGGAGAAAACAGTAAAGGATGAAGACAGGAGAAATAGCTAACATTAAGGAGAGAATGACGGAAAGCAGAAAAAACAGCAAAAAAACCAGAGGTAAAAGTTCTGAGCAAAGAGAAGAAAAGACCCAACCTTCACAGACTGCAGGCAGGGCCGGTCTGGGGAGCGGGATGACTCCTCCCCCCAGACAGGAGACTAAGAAGCTTCTAGACCCTGCCTGTCACGACCAGTAGGAGGAGCCATCCCTAATCAGGAATGTCCTCCAACCCTATCTAGCAAAAGTATCAGTTGTAATGGTCTTCTCAGGTGTCTCCTTCAGTGACATCATGCTTCCTTAAGTACACTTTGAACTACCTTTAACAACCTGCCGTGACAAAAAAAATGAGATCTAGGTGCAACTTTTTTTCTGCTGGCTTAAAAGACATTTAACAATGCCATTCGAAGGCCTTTCTTTTTATTTAACACTATTTCCAGTTATCTCATTGTATGAGACAGATGATGTAAAAGTGAAAACACTGAAAGCTGGTCTGAGAGGCAGGGCCAAAGAGGTATATTTATGGTTGCTGTTTATTTGGGATGTAATTTACAAAATAATACAAAGACATGAAAGTGGCATATAGATTTGCAGTTGATGCTTACATTGTCAGAACACAGGAATGGCAAATATCTAAGACAAGATTGCCTGCTGGAGGAAAGCTAACCAAGTATTATGCGGCACTGTTGCTATGGACACCAGTGATTCAAAACCTACTCTGGACAGATGCATGACAGGCACACAATACTTAATACTACTGAAAGCATTCTTAGTCATCACCACTTTTACACTCTGAAGCCATTCGGAACATAATAAAGAGGGGTGCACTGCAATTTTTAAAAAAGCATGCAGATTTAAAATATGTTAGAGTGAAACATTTGTACACCTCTTAAACACCCGAGGAAAGAAAACTGACAGCATGAAGGAAGCTGAGCTTTTTAGTGCTCCCTTCATCCCTGCTCATGTTGTCCAAAAAAGCATGTTCCTCTGCTATTATGCTTCCTTAGTATGTTTCAATTCAAAATCTCAAATTTGCCAAGAGGTGAGCTACTATAGTACTGGTTACAAAGGGCATAGTAGATTGCAGTTACACACTGGCTTTCCTCTGTGAAAGGAGAGGGGAACTTCTGTTCCAATACCCCATGCTACCCTCCAGTCACCTGGCATATTATGATTTCAGGTAATAACTTCAAAGGAGTTCGCTGTAACTGCCAATCAGTGAATCAGTGTTGATAGCAAGCCATGCTTGCCAAGGAACAATAGGTACGACACTTAAAGTTCCAAATTGTTCCATGTCTTTACTTGACATCACATTTTGTATAGATTTAGCCAAGTAATTGCCGGTCCAATCTGAATCTTGTCCATGCCCAATTTTCTTGTTCTGCCTAATTTTTTAAAAATCTTGAAAATCTTGAACTGCATATCAGAGTACCTTAAACTCTGGCTTATTGTATCATTGCACATACCTCTTTTAGAAGTGCCAGTTTTTGATGTGGTGCACCATGATGCTGGGTTAAAAGGTCTCAGCACTCTGTTGAGTGTATATGTATAGTCACACACGGACAACAGCATAACACAAAGGGCCAGGATTATTTGTGGTGTTTATGTGGCACCTTAAGCCAAGAGAGGGGAAATTCCAAGGCTGTCAAACACTGATCTTGGGTTTATTTTAAATGAATCTATGATGTAGCCTGACATTATCTTAGCATATTTATAGACCAGGCTTATCAAGCCTTCTTTCCTTGGGCTTTTCCATACCAGGATGTTTTCCCTTTAGACTTTTCTGAAAACCTGAACTCAGTGGCCTTCCAGCATTTGCTTCATGAGGGAGAGGCATGAGTTAACTCCTTTCCAAGTCCAGATTGGGTCACTGTAGGGTAGCATTCAAGAGGCTTTTCCCATTGCAAGTGCAATCAGCATTTTGGCAACATCTTTATTCATACAAGCTCAGATATTGTGAAAAAGTATCTACGTCATTTGTATCTGAAGTGGCATGCCTCTTTATATAATACTAATTACACTTCAGCTGAAGAGTAATGTGTGTCTTCTAAAAGCAAACATGCGTAAGACTTGTGTGTAAAATAAATCAATAAAAATGTAATTTACATTATTAAAATCCATTTTATATTCCATTCTTCATTCTGCCTTTTATAACATAATGACACTGGAACTGGTTTCCAGAGAAAAACACATTTTGTGGAATGTCTATGGCACAGGATCCTCAATAAGCAGAATTAGCAGGTTTCCTCAGTGGTAAATTTCCTACACTCAATGGATTTAAGATTCCATTTGGGTTCTGGTGTCCTTAAGAATAAGAAAAAAATAGTCCTGAAATACTGGTGTCTGTTAACTGCTGAGAAGCTGCACAAGGGTTTCCAGGCATTTTAAGTAATAGGCATCCTGCTGGTTTTCTTGTTGCTGTTGAAAAGCTAAAAAGGGAGAAAAATGCATTAACTCTTACATCAAGAACTTGCAATTTATCTCATAATTAAAGCTAATTTTGAACATATCAGATCTGAAATCCCATTAAGTCTTTTGTTTCAAATGGCATAATACATTAAATGTTTTATAGCAACACATGAAGCCACCTTATACCGAGTCTGACCCTCGGTTTATCTAGCTCAGTAGTGTCTACACTGACTAGTAGCAGCTCTCCAGCATTCCAAAAAGGAAGCCTTTTCCAGTCCCACCTGATGCTAAAGATTGAACCTGGGACATTTTCCACACAAAGCATGTGTTCTAGTACCAAGCTTAACTCTTCCCCAGCCAATGGTAATTTTATATAACTAATGCTACAAACCATATTAGAGTAGGTGAGGAACATACTGGCCCTTTGATCAAACTCTGCTTTAGCTGGAGCTCTCCTAACTAGATCCTTCACAAACAAGTTAGGTGGGGGTGGAATTGTTCTCCCCTACAGCCCTCTGTGCTGTCTCTCATGCTGCTCCAGAGGGCAACCAAACCTAAAGAGCAGTTTTGTGGGGGGGAGAGGAAGGGATTACAAGGGGCGTGGGAGGTTGGTGAAATTTATCCTCATTTCCACTGGTGAGAAGTATCCTGGTAGTAAAAGTTCCACTGAGTTAGGATCTAATTCTCTCAGAATTAAACTCATGACATGCTTTAAAAAAGAAGAAGAAGCTACATTATTTTGACTACATTATATCTTTCCTCTATGGTTGTAGGCAATATGTGATAAGGAAAAGCCAAGGCAAGTAGAAAACTATTTCTAATAATCAGCAAAGGCAAACCTAAGGTATTTAAAAGTTTTTTTCTTTTCTTTTTTAAAAGCACATTATGAATTTCAGAAGTACAATCCAGAGCATGTAGAGCTTCAGGAAGTTTTCCAACATGTGGAAAATCTATGCATGCTTTCTTTGGAGCAAGCCCTACTGAAATCAGAATAAGTATGGTTAGGCTTGATAGTACTGCATACTATCCTATGCTTGATAGTACTGCATACTATCCTATGCTTGATTTGGACAACTATATATTTGTTTGTTTTGGACAACATTGAATATTAATGATATCTTCACAAAGCAATCCTAGAATCAGCTGCTACTCCTTTTGAGATAGAAACTAAATTTGCTCCCTTAAAAACATACCTTTCTTGGCTGAAATAAAGGCATCATCTATTCTTCTTTTTATTGATGGATTCTTCAAAGTCACTTTTGCCTGTAGCACAAAGAAAGAGTAATCCATTGCCTGTATTAATTCCCCCGTGCTGATGCTTTTAAGATCATTCCTTCTTCTTAGCAGTTATTTATTGGCAGCAGGCCACAAGGCTATGACATTCAGAAACTTAAGAATGCAACATGTGAGAGTACCATTGTGAATAGTGCTGTGTGGTGGAGGAAGAGACAAGAGTTCAATGAAATAAAGCCAACAAAAGGAGACGATTTCCCAGTACATGCCTGTTTGCAAAGCTCAGCATAACAGAAAGTTTTTCTTTGAATATTAAGCTGCTATATGCGTGACACACCTGCCAACTTCTTGCTGAATGCAATAGTGCTGGAACAAGCATAGGGCTGTCTGTTATATGGCAATAAACAGCATATTTTAAAGCTATACATCACATAACCTACAAGAAGATGTATTATACTGCCATTTTATCAGCAATAATTTTATGTATTACATACCTCACAGCTTGCATGCGGAAGCTGAGAACAGAGGAAGAATACATGCTTTCAAAAACAGACACCCATTTTCTTATTAATAACATTAATAATTTCATTGTGTAATTGGGTTCAGAACAGAAATCTGGTCGTGTGGAAATAGGTATATGAAAACTGATTGAATGATGCAGAAGTATAGAGCACTTTAAACTTCATGAAGCTTTCATTAGTTTCAAACGGTGGCCTTAACCTTATTAGCTGCCGTGCAGTGGGTGCTTTCTTAAAGATCACTTAACTGGACTTCCTCCAGCTTGGGCTGATGACAATGAAACCTATGACACCAAATACTTAAGCTGTATGTTTCAGAATATCCATGAACATTCCAACTGCTCAGGGAACAGTTGTCAGAAATATATACATACATACACACACACGACCAGTTTCTAGACCCAACTTGCAGGGTAAGGATGTATGGGCAAGGTAAAGCCTGGAAAGTGAGCTGGCAGGTCCTAGGAGGCAGCCTGCTTAAGGGAAAGATAGTCTGCAAGTACTGTGGTAGAAGATAAAGGGGGAAGTAGGCAGCAAAGTGAGATACAGGCGACAGAGAAAGAAGCCCAAGGAAAGACATGCTCCATGTTCCCATGAAATAACAAAATTGTCAAATCTACAACCAGAGAGGGATTCTATACCTTTATGCATTGCACAGAAAAAAAAAATATCTGTCACCTCTATAATCTCACAGCAGCATTTTGATCTGGCAATCCTTAGGGGCCAATGACTTGGGATGCTAAATATCATGTATTAAATAAATGATCTGTCAATTTTACAGCAAGCTTCCATTTTAAATTTGGTTTTTAAATTTTTTTTGTCTGTCATGGAAAGGAGTGATATGCAATACAATAAATAAGTAAAAGCTACAATGTAGCAACAAAAACATGTCAAAAGAAAGGTGCTTGACTTAAAAAAAAACTAACCTTCTGATAATTGTGAAGTAAAGCCCAAAGTGCAGATGCTCCTATTCTTTGAGCTACAGGATTATCACTTTCCAGACAGTCAGATAGCAGTTCAATAGCTTTATCTACAAGGAAGACAAAAGACCACACATGCATCTAACAAAAGGCCATTATATCATGGTTTCAGGTTCTTCAATGCATTCCTGCAGGTAATTTGTCTCTCTTTCTCTGGTAAATATTACAACTGTACAGTAGGTCTATATAATCAGAATAATTTAATTTCAACTAAAACTGCTGGCTTGTGCCATTAGAAAGTATTCCTTGTAAAAATAAATCTGTATTAAATTCGTGTAAAGCAAGAAACTGCAGGTATCTTAATTACAGGCAACGCATACATTTCTGACTACTGTGTAGTAACTAGGAGACCTAAAAGTTGCAGAACAGAGATAGCTACCCCACTGCATTCATGCTCTACTAAAGCAAAGTATATGCTTTACAAAAAGCCAAGAGGGTAAGACACCAACAGTCTTTGTTGTTGTTGTTATATACCTTCAAGTCGATTACAACTTATGGCGACCCTATGAATCAGTGACCTCCAATAGCATCTGTTATAAACCACCTTGTTCAGATCTTGCAAGTTCAGGTCTGTGGCTTCCTCTAAGGAATCAATCTCTCTCTTGTTTAGCCTTCCTCTTTTTCTACTCTCTTCTGTTTTTCCCAGCATTATGGTCTTTTCTAGTGAATCATGTCTTCTCATTACGTGTCCCAAGTATAATAACCTCAGTTTCATCATTTTAGCTTCTAATGATAGTCCTGGTTTAACTTGTTCTAACACCCAATTATTTGTCTTTTTGTGGTCCATGGTATCTGCAAAGCTCTCTTCCACCACATTTCAAATGAATTGACCAATAATATTTATCCATCCCTATTAGCAAAAATCTATCAATTTGCTTTTCACACTTGCTTTTCTAATGATGTCTTCAATGTGTACCTGCAACCCTGGCCTCCCATTACCATCTTGTTCAGAACATTATGCACCTGCTCAATTATATTTAAGGCAGATTATGTAGTTGAATAGCAATTGCTTAAGAAAAGGTGTCCAAGCACTAAGGTAATTGTAGATTGAAACTTTTAGGATGCCCTCCCCCTGAAACATTTTTAAAAAATATACAAAACATAAAAATTCTTATTATAGAATAGAATATATACTGCTTGCTCACAAAACATGTGCAGGTTTCTTATAAATCCATTTGTCGGAATGAAACAGCTGAGCCCTAATTTGCCCATTGACGTAAGGAAGAATGCTTTCTCCAGTAAGACTGTATTGTCTTTTGAAAGCTTCAACATAATCTCATTATACTAAATGAACAGTAAGAAGAGCCCATCAAAAGAAGGGCTGGTGATAATTCTGCTGCATAGCGTGCTGATGATACTAAGTTTTGCTTCGTGTTGTCATCAGATTCAGATGAGACAATAGTTCCTTCATATATTATCTTTATGAATGGGTCAACACTGCTGGCCCCAACCTTCATGCTACACAACTTCCTCAGCCCCAACCCAGGATTTATATGTTAGGTGTGGATTAGGTGTGGACGCATGAGCTGGGGAAAACCCAAACCCATAGATTTTCATGGGAGCTGAAACCCCAATCACACAGGTTCCAGTTCTCGCAGACATCTATGGCACAGGCTTCCTCAGCTAAGATGTCCACATCTAGCATGTGGATGCCAAGGCTGGACAAGCTGTGAGATGTCAAGTATTGCCCCTTTCAATATGTGGACCTCCTTCACACACGTACTGTTTGGAGGGGCCTAGCACAAGACTGACCGCTTTATAATCTGCTCCAGAATTTTCCCAGGGAAAATTTGCGCTATAAAAGGAACACATTTTGGTTGTGATTAAACATGTACAATGGCTGTCAGTCCATATCCAGACACAGTTCAAAGTGCTTACTATACAGCTGGGGACCAGTTTAAGGCCAGATTATCTGAAAGATAGTCCTCTGCCACATAAGTCTGCCCAAATAGTCACATTTTTACCAAAGGCCTAAACCTGGATCCCTCTTACCATCTGAAGGTAGGCAGATGAATCAGTAGTGATGGCGCCACATATGAAATGCCCCCTGGTGCCAAGCAGAGTACTTGATAATATAAATGTCCAGGCATTCCAGCATGTTTCATAGCTGGACATAACTTGTGTTTTTATAGCCAGATTTTTTAAAAACCTTTTACAGATTTTGTGGCTATGCCATTTTATATTCTTCTCTCTTTTTGGTACATTTCTTATTTTAATTTGCACATGATCTAGAGTCTAGCGCTAAAAGGTAGTTTATAAATTCATTAAATAAACTGTCGGGTGGTGTGGCAAAGCACAGAATATGTTCACTTCAGGAGGCCGTGTGGAAGCATTCTGGCCATCTCTCCTGGGCAAACTTACAGCATGCTTTGGAGTGAGAGTTCCAAAAGATAATATTACCAACTGCATCAATTAAAATTAACATTTATCAATTAAGTTTGATCTTATATACCAACTGGGTTTTTGGTCAGCACCTTACATTACTACAAAAAGGACAGCAATGTATCATGGTAATTAGTTAAAGCAAAACAACCAGTACCTACCATTAGCTAGGATCTTGGGTTTGTTGGCTGGGTTAAAGCAGGTGTTGTGAAGAATCAGAAGGATCATATAAGGATTACCTCGGTGCTTGTACTTGGCCATCTCTATAAGTTGATCTAAGCTACCATTCACCTTCACAATCATTTGCTGACCATCTTCTCCAAATGATAAATTCAATAGGAGCTTTAGCCAAGCAATAGCCAGCCGACCAAGACTTTTATTTCCTCCTTTTGGCAATGATAGTGACAGAAAGTTCTGCAGGAAGTTGTTCTAGAGTATGAGAGAGGTAAAAAGATACTACATTACTAAAGAGTTCACAGTTCTTCTATGAAACAAGTTTCTGCCAAAAATAAGATATTTCCTTGGCACTATTGAACTAGAAACTTTGGGCTGTATTCAGTTAACATGTTGCACTAACAGAAGCCAGCATAAGGAATCCCACTAGCACAATACTTCTTCCCTCTCCTCCCTCCCCATACCCTCCCAAAATCTGCTCTGGAGGTTCAAGAGAACCCCCAGAACAGTGTGTGAGGGTTGCAGAGGGGAGATTGTTCCATTGGGCAAGAAGAAAGCTTGTGGTGACAGAACAATCTCTTTCGCATTACACTGAATACAATGTCAAATGTTTTGATGAATTAGCTCCCTTCCTCCCAAGTGACACTTCAAATTGTAGCATATTTTCTTCCATTGCTTCAACCTGACCATAACTTCAATTGATGTTTTAGCCTACACAAAATGGAACAACACAAACATTTCATTTGCTGACATTTCCTGAAACTATGAAAAATTCAACATTAGCCTGAAATTAGAATGCTGTTTTCATAACATTTTAAATAATGCAGTAATTAAAAATATACAAAAATAAAATAAAATACTCATCTTCCTATACTGTTTAGTCAACCCAGTGTATGTGTTGTAATCAGGAAAAATAATTCTAATCAGATGTGCTATTACAAAGTTATATTCAAGCTACAGCCCTACTGCAGATGTGTGTCATTAAAAGGGCGATTAATAAATAATTAGTAACTAGAGGCTTGGATCCAAAGAACTGCAGATGGAAATGGAAAAATATATTCATGCTGTTCCGTGAACTGTTGAGCAATTATGACTTCTCCCAGTCTAGCTTGACAATGTATTAACAGCCACGTTATAGTTCAAAAAGCATGATAAATAAGGAAGAGAGTGGTTGTAGCGTGATGAGATGAGCCCTGTAGAGAACTCTTGGCTGAGCAGAATGGAGGAAGAGGAAGACTGGGATCCAGGGGAGGAACCCCAGTGGTCTACTGCAGAAGGTGTATGGAACTGAGGAGTACTTCAGTAGTCTGCCCAGTGACAGCCCAGCTCCTGAGGCTCTGCCTGTGATAGACAGGTCTGAGAGTGTCCCGCCCATCACCCTGCCCTTGGAGTCTGTTGAGCCTCCAGAGCCTCCTCCAGGGTCAGAATGGGAGAAGCATGCAGAGGTGGAGCTTGGGGAAGAACTGACTGAGACCACTCCACTCCCATCTCCATGTCACCGTCTGAAGGTGTGAACCCACTTCTCAGCCCATCCATAGGAGTGCCCATTTGCTACCCTGGACCCAATATGGGAACAGTTCCTGCACATGTAGTGTGCCTGCCCAGAGAGTACTTAAGGGGTCTCAGGGGGCATGTCAAATTGCTGCGACAATGTCTTCACTTGAATAGCCATGCTGTGTAGGGACTTGTGTAATTTGTAACCTGACATATGTACCACTCTAATTAATTTTCACATTAAAAATAATGGAGAAAACAATGGAGTCTGGTTCTGAGGGGCTGCACCAGAATACATATAAAGCCTAGTGCACAAAACAGCTTGTGCAAATGGAAGAACTACTCTGAATCTGGGATTACTTTTCTCACACATTCTTCTGCTAGTTTAGAAACAAGTTTTGTAAATGGAAGTTGCTGTCCGCAAGTGGAAGGACACATTTAGATCTAAGCCACAGTATGGTCACACTAGCTGCTAACACAGCCAGTGCTTGCTACAGCTATTATAACTGTCTCTTCCTATTCTACTCTGTCATCATATTTCTTCAATGTGTATATTTGGAAACAGCTCAAAGATGCACAAAATTTGTAAGCTGTGAATGGCCAGATGCTTCCTACAGATATACAAGGCCAGCTGGTTTCAGGGTTGTTTTCCCCGTGACTTTTTCAGATGTATGGAATTAAGCAGACATCCATCAGTTTATTTGCAAACTTCCCAAAGTAACAGTTCCTTCAAATGCAAAACTATGTCTTAAGGATCCTGTTTGGAAAAGGAGTGTACATAGGGAGATGCCTTACATCCAGTCAGACCATAGTCGATACTGACTGGCATCAGCTCTCCAGGGTTTCAGAGTTCCCAGCTGTTGAGCCCCCTGGAGTCTTGGGCTTACCTGAAATGCCAGGGATTGAACCTGGACTCTTTTACAGGCAACGCATATGCTCAACCATTGCGCCTCAGCCCTTCCCCAAGTAAATCTAAAATGGGAGCAATGTAACTTTACCTAAGAAATGATTATAGATTCATTATTAGTCCTTCTCTCTAGCATAACATGAATATAAGCTGAATTAATAAAATCGAATTTTTGAATTTCCATTATTCATATGGTTGTTAGCTGAATAGCCATTTGCTAAACTAATCTCTTTTTTTACTATGTAACATAACAGCATAAAGAGGCTCCTGAGCTGGTTATGAAGGGAAGGATTTCTGGCTATTGGGAGTTAAAATGGAAAAATATAAGGGAGGGGGAATGTTCTACAATTTCATTGTCACTGTCTGTCCATTTCCTGGTAAAGTTTAGAATTGTAGTCCCTGCATCCTCCTAAAGGGGTAGAGGACCCATTCAGATGGTCCCATCTCCACCGGAAACTAAGGAAACCTGATGGATTCCTGAATTCTCTGTGAGATTTTCCAGTGGATAGGGCAGGTCATCCTGCTGAGGCCTTGTTATCTCTAGGGAATGGCGAAATGAGATGGGGTGTTGGCACAATCCTCTTTAGTTTGTTCAGCAGCCTGAAACTCCAGGGAACTTCTGCTGATGAAACAAGTTGGAAGACTACTAGAGCAGTGGTTCCCAAACTTTATGAGTACGGGACCTCCTTGTAAGCTCAAAATTTTTGTGACCCCCCCCCCAGCTAACTGTAATTTTAGTCTCTGTTAACTGAAAAAAATGTGGGTGGAAAAAAGCTCCCTGCAGACAGGAAAGTGTTGTGTTCTTTTCTTAATGCAAAAGTTCAATCAAACTGGGATCCCACTCCCCCACCCCTGACAGTCTGAAGATGTACAGTCCTGTCTCTCAACACCAGTGTGTTACAGTGTTGGGCTAAGATCCAGGTTCAAATCCCCACCCAGCCATGAAGCCCACTAGGTGACCTTGGGCCAGACACAGTCTCTCAGCCTGACCTGTCTCACAGGGTTGATGTAAGGATAAAATGAAAAGGGGGGGGATCATGTGCAACACCATGAGCAACTTGGAGGAAAGGTGGGATATAAATACAATAATAAATAAATAAATTTCAGCTGCAGAATGTGGACCTCAGCCAAATCATCATCACCATCACAAAGCAGCAATGTGGTAGTGGTGGGGATGCTAGATTGTGAAGACAAAAGGGTGGATAGATTGAGGAGGGGGGTTGGTGCTTTTAGGCCTTGGGAAGATCATCAGAACTGATGACTTGGTTAGCGTGCACTTAGGGAATGAGAGTGGAGCAGAAGACAGGTCAGTGCATGCACACACACAAACACACCTGTGCCTCCTGCAAGCATCTGCAGGCAGGCATGGATTTTGGGCACGTGGGAGGGGGAAAACCCTCAACTGCTGCAGCATCTTGGAGAGAGAGGTGGGGGGGGCAGAACGTAGGTGTAAGAAAGGCGGGACACTGGCACACATGCTCAGAGATGGGGGGCAAGCAACTCCTGTGTTTCGTCACTGCTCCTTGGCTCCATCTGGGCAGCCTTGCAAATAAGAATAATTTTTAAAAGAAGGAGGCAGCAAAGCAGGAGTCAAGGCTAAACATGCCCAGTTCTTTCAGTCTCTCTCAGGCTGGCTGCCAGGAAGGAAGGGGGAGAGCAGCCTTTCTTTGCAGCCTTTCTTCTTTTTGCTTGACAAAAAGCCCTCTCCTCTCATTCTGATTAAGGGCAGCAGCAGCAGCAACAGTGCAAGGAGGCAGGAGTCGAGATAGTAATCCCCTTTTCTTCCTGATAGCAACTCCCTCAGCCTCCTTTGGCCTCTCTCATATGTGGTATAGGCAGATGCCTGGCCCCGGCACACCTGAAAGACGCTCTGGCACTTCGTCAAAGACCTCCTCTCTTGTTTGGAGCAAGGGGGAGGTGTCATCTGTAGTGGCAATGGGGAGCAGACAGCATCCTGGGAGTGAAGACTTTTAAAAATAAATAAATAAATAATTCATGTCTTTATTGTTCACGGCTCCCAGGTTGGGAACCACTGTGCTAGAGGGAAGATGGAGACTGCTGATCGAAGCTGACTGAGTACTGGTTAGAGCACATTATTGTCCCTACTGTTTTATAATGTTACCAAATCTTACCTAAGGGGTCAAATCCAAGAAAGTAGGAATGTCTCTCATCTCCCTCACACGTGTTATGGGGTTCTACAGGGCACCATATTATCTCTGATGAAGCTGTTGGGAGCTATCATGAGGAGTTTTAGGGCAGGATGTCACCAGTACATTGATGACACCCAGATCCATTTCTCCGTAACATTTGAGTCACATGAGGCCATGCAAGTTTTCGACCTGTGCCTGGATGCTGTGGTGGGTTAGATGAGGGCCAAGTAACCTGTGCTTAAATCCTGGCAAGATGGTAGCACTGTGGCTGAGCAGTTTCCATGGCTGGTGATAAAACAGTCGCCTGTTCTAGATGTGGTTGCACTTCCTCTGTAAGAACAGATGTGTAGTCTGTGTGGGGCTACCCTTGAGGCTGATTTGGAAAAACAGTTACACCCGCTATTTTATTGACTGCTCCCTCAACACTTGTCTTCATAAGTGAAGTCTAAGCGGGCTCAAAGAGCCCAGCAACACCTGGCTCTGCAGCACAGTCAGCCTCTTTGTAACTTTGCCATGTACAGTCAGCAAGCAGTTACAAAAGAACCATCAAACTAATTTTTGTCCACTCCATGTCTCCACCCATAGCTAACTGGGGTTTTGGTTGGTGGAGGGGAGGGAGAAGCACATACTCTGTAGGCACAAGGTTTTGTTTTTTAAAGATATGCTGGGAAACACAGTAGGATTTCTTTGGGTGAAATTTTATACAGTGGCAAATGGCAATGAAACCCTAAAGGGGAAGACAACCAACCTGTTATAACAAAAAAGGCAAACTTACTACAGCACACAGGAGGACAAAGACCATGCAGCCACAGTCACTCACACTTAAGAAAACAGACATGGGATGTGAAAGCACATGTCTGATCCAGACCAAGACAGGAAACGGACAGGGGGGAGGGGAAACACAAAGACAAGTTTAGTGTCTGCACTTGTATCATTACTGTGTGCACTGTGGGAAACTACACATACTTAAAGGCACTTGTTTTGATTGATGTGTAAACAGGTGTCACAATCCAGTGGGCAATGCTGCAATACAACATTACTTTAAATATACAGTTGTGCAGAGTGAGCACTCTGGTGTAGCAAAAGCAGAATAAATTAGTTTCAGTTTAAACTATGCTTTAATGTGAAAGAGCAGCAGGCTGGTGCAGACTGCTCAAAAGATTGCTTCTCTTTGTAGTGTGCCTGTGAGGAAACAAACGAGAGGCTAGCTTCATGTTGCACACAAACCAGTAACAGAAGTAATACAATAGCAGAGTTGGAAGGGGCCTATAAGGTCATCGAGTCCAACCACCTGCTCAATGCAGGAATCCAACTTAAAGCATATTTGACAGGTGGCTTTCCAGCTGCCTCTTGAATTCTTCCAGTGTTGGAGAGCCCATCATCTCCCTATGTAATTGGTTCCATTTTTGTACTACTAACAATTAGAAAGTTTTCCTTGATGTTCAGCCGATATTTGGCTTCCTGAAACTTGAGCCCATTATTCCTTGTCCTGCCCTCTGGGATGATCGAGAAGAGATCCTGGCCCTCCTCTGCGTGACAGCCTTTCAAGTACTTGAACAGTGCTCATATCTCCCCTCAGCCCTATCTTCTCAAGGCTAAACATGCCCAGTTCTTTCAGTCTCTCCTCATAGCGCTTTGTTTCCAGTCCTCTGATTATTCTTATTGCCCTCCTCTGAACCTGTTCCAGTTTGTCTGCATCCTTCTTAAAAGGTGGGGTCCAGAACTGGGCACAGTACTCAAGATGATGCCTAACCAGTGCTGAATAGAGGGGAGCTAGTACACATGATTTGGAAACTATACTTCTGTTAATGCAGCCTAAAATAGTATTTTCCTATTTTTGCAGCCACATCATATCAGTGATGCCAGAACACCATTTAGCAAAATTCTGCTTTTTGGAACTACTGAACCAAGAAGGGTGGGTTCAGTATCATCCTGACAATCCTGAAGATGCCTGATGCTGAGTTACTCAATTTCCTCAGCAATGACAATGCAAGATGCATCCAAACATACGATCCAGGACTTAGTTTTCAGCACAGATGCTTAAGACTTTGAATATATAAAGAATTGTAAGTCTGCCATTTGGTATGCCAAAATCAAATCAGACCACAAAAGTGCCACTTATTTGCGGGAGTTCACTTTTTCCCCCTGTAAGGCTTACTTTCACTCAGCTCAGATTTCAGCTGATGCCCACTGAATATCTTTGGTAATAGGTAGATACACACAAAAAATAATCTAAAGATCACCTGTGTATATATGGACCAGGGTAAATTGAAGGTATGGAGCATTATATCTTGTATTGACCTTTATATAATTCACCAAGGGCCAAGTTCATCCTTCCTTTTCAGACTTCTTTAGAAGGCCAACCAGATGAGTTTAAGATCAGATGGCTGCTGGCAGATACAGATACATTCATCACTTATAGGGTAGCCTTGTTTGCCCTAGCCACAACAAAGATCAGAATGGCCTTCCTGAATTACACCAGTGCTAAAAGCTAAGGAGAGCTCAACTGAGTGTGCTCCTACTCTAAACAAATGTAGTAAACTCTTATTACTCCTAATTGTAGTTATAGGGTTTTATCCATGATATATCAGCAAATTTAATATTTTATACATGTTTTATAAATATGTTCTTTTGTATGTTTCTCCATATTGTAATGGCCATTGGCTAAAATGTACCATTGGTATCACCTGAAGGGTGATTTTCTTAGGTAGTCCGACATCACGTGGGATATAGCGCCATCTAGCGTCTGAAGGCAAGAATGGATCGAAGTCAAGACCTGGGGCATCAAGCCCCTCCCACTCCAGTTCATTCGTGACGAGACCGAAGTGAGAGACATATCTGAAAAGACATAAAAGGCCAACGGGCCTAACAGCAAGGAAACAGTGTCCCAAAACATGACCCAAAGATCACAAGCATATTAAACAGGTCCAAATTGGTCTTGACTTGGTAAAAAAGTTTAAATATTATAACACTGAAGAATAATAAGTGGTAAGGTAGCAAAAAACCCCAAATCCTCCAAAAAGGGAGGGCCGTGATGTCGGACTACCTAAGAAAATCACCCTTCAGGTGATACCAATGGTACATTTTCCTTAGGTTGTCCGACATCACGTGGGATGTACCAAAGCAGCCCCTAATAGGGAGGGACCGCCTCTTGGCTACTTAGCAGAGATAACCTGTTGTAAAACACGCCTCCCGAATGAGGCATCAGCAGAAGCGTAACGGTCTATCTTATAATGAAAGAATTTGGGGTAGACCATACAGCCGCTCTGCAAATCTCTGCTAGAGGAGCATTGGTTGCGAAGGCAGCCATAGTGGCAGCTGACCTAGTGGAATGTGCCGTTATGTTACGAGGCACTGGCAGCTGAAGGGACTCATAGGCCAATGCAATACAGGCATGCAACCAACAAGATAACGCAGAGCTAGACACCTTTTGCCCCAGAGTACGCGGGTGAAAGGATACAAATAAGGAATCCGTTGACCGTATGTCCTGGGTGCCAGACAGGTAGGTCTTGAGGGCCCTCCGGACATCTAGCGAGTGCCAGGCCTTCTCGAGTGGATGAACAGGATCCGGACAGAACGAAGGCAAAACAATGTCTTGGTTACAGTGGAACGCTGAAATGACCTTGGGATGGAAGGAAGGATCTACACACAGTACCACTGAGTCCTTATGAAAAATACAGAGATGGCGGGCCGAGGACAGCGCCCCCAACTCTGAGATTCTTCTCGCCGAGGTGATCACCACGAGGAACAGGACTTTGAAGGCCAAAAGACGTAAAGGCACAGATTGAAGGGGCTCAAAAGGAGGGCGCTGCAGGGCTTGCAGGACCTTCCATAAACTCCACGAAGGAAAGCGATGACAAACTGCTGGTGACAGTAGGACGGCCCCCTTCAAAAAACGTTTGACCAGTGGGTGTGAACCCATAGGAATAGTAGGAGACGCGACGGAGAGAATAGATAAAATGGTGGCGTGGCGGCGTAAGGTGTTAGGTTTCAGTCCCATCTTCAGGCCTCTATGTAAAAATTGCAGTAGATGTTGAACCTTGGCCTGAGCCAAAGGGTACGCCGAGCTACCACCTGTGAGGCTAGAGCTCGCGCTCCCAGCTGGGTGGCATCCAGTGTGGCGTCAGCTACGAAGGCTGCTGTCTTGTGTAATTTTACCAGGCCCTTGCGGAGCTTGACAGGGTCTGGTTCGGGATCATCCAAGAGTTCTTCTAGCCACATCATAGCCGCTCTTGAAAATATGGAAGCTGAAGCAGATGCCTGAATAGTAAAGGCAGTAGCCTCGTGGTTTTTACGCAAGGCGTAGTCCATGCGGCGTTCAAAGGGGTCCTTTAGTTGTGATTCCCCTTGCTTTGGAAGGAGCGAGCGCGAAACCAAACTGGAGACTGGCTCGTCGATGCCTGGAACAAGCAAGCAATTCATAAAGTCCGGGTCCAGTGCATAGAGCCTTTTGGCCGTAATGGAAAAGCGGCGTGCCTGCAGAGGATGATCCAGCTCTTCCTTGGCCAGTTTGCCAATGGGGTCCGGCACAGGAAGGTAATGATCCAATTATTTTGGAGACTTAAGGACTTTAGCCCCTTTCATGGGGGGAGTGGTAGATTCAGGCTGTGTAGTTTGAAGGCCCAATGTGCCCAAAGCTCTGCGAGATAGCGGAAGAAAGTCGGCCGCATCAAATAGACGATATGAGGTGTCCTCCTCGAAGTCTGCCTCATCACTCCACTCATCCCCTTCGGCTTGAAGAGAATAATCTGGGTCCTCCAACCCAGGGATGTCATCTTCAATCCTGCCTCTAGCAACGTCAAATGGGTTGGGCGAGGGGAGCGGTACCACATCAGAACAGCCACATGGGGCTGGGGCACAGGAACGGTGCTGTTCACTGTGCTGAGTCAATGGGGCTGTCTGGACTCTCGACTGATCTGAGAAGAGGCTTAGGATATCTTTCAACTGCATCAGGAATTCAGGAGACAACTGCAGTCCTGGGACAGAGGCAGGTAGTTGCCCTGATAGCGGACCAGCAGGCGGTTGTGTTTGTGGAGGAACAGCAACAGTGGGCTCACTGGTCTGGAGCGGCAGGCTGGATTGTGAGTGGCAGACCCCAGGCTGGTCAGGAAAACCCTCGAAGTCATCCTCAGATGACCCAGCTGGAGAGTGAAAGAGTGCTGTCAAGTGCTCTTGGTTAGCAGCTTGAGAATGTGGCACAGAAATGTAGCGTGTGTTTTTGGTGGCACTGAGGCGAGACAGGTGTTTAGTTTTAGCCACGGCCTTGGAGTGCAGCCTGGGCAGTGTTTGATTTGCAGACTTATGATGCAAGGACTTGCAGGGTCTCTTAGCTGCTGCTGAATGTGTATCTGAGTGTTGATCCGCCATTCTGAGTGCCCAGCAATTATATATATATATATATATATATATATATATATATATATATATATATATATATATATATATATATATATATATATATATGTAAATACCAACACATGCACAGAGGTGGGGGGTGCGGTGCGGCAAGGGACTTTCACCAACACACGGTATATATAACACCAACACACGCACAGAGGTGGTGGGTGCGGTGTGGTGGAGTACAATCACCAAAACACGCAAAGAGGTGGGGGGTGCGGTGTGGCATACAGTTCCAATATGCAGCTGCGGCGCAGATAATTTCAAGGTGCAGTCTGAATATGCAGTTGCTGTGCAGAGGCACTTGTTGTAAAAATAAGTCCTACAGGCACTTGGATAGCTTGACTAAATAACTGTACAAACAAGTGAAGGAGAACAGAAAGGGCGGGAAAAATGGACAGATCAAAATGGCGCCCGCAAAAAAGGGCGGGAATTTCAATCAAAATGGCGGGTAGGCAAGGGCTCTAGTGCTCCAAAAGGCCTATAATGGCCGCGGTAGGAGTCAGGCAGACAGATAGGGGAGGAGGAGCAAGAGTGAGCTCCAAGCGCAGCAAGTGACGTGCTTTACAATAAAGGCTGCGAACTGGTAAAAAAGAGCCAGGGGGGGTCCTTGTGATGTTCCTATATTAATGTATATATGCTAAGTATTGTTGTTTAGAAGATACATGGTAAGTGGAGTGAAAGAGGAGGGGGAGTGAATGGGCAGTAGAATGCGAGATGATTGGCTGAGTGTTTAAAATGGCTGAACGTATAAAAGGAAGAGTGAGAGTGGAATCTGGGGGGAGAAGAGAAAGAGTGGGTTGTTTGGTGGGTTTGAGAGAGTGGTTTGCCAGGAGAGAGTGGAGAAGGAGGGGGGTGGAGTTCGGATTAGTATTGAGTAAAACCATATGCTTATGTGCCTTAAGAAGAAATCTTGTTAATCTTGTTAGCTTTGTTATCTTTAATAAATACTTAATTTGGTTTACCAAAGGCCTGACCCTTGGCTAGGGTTTCACAGACCAGAAGGGAGGGTAAGGTAATGACCAAGGCTGAAGGGGAACTGTAACAAATGGTGGCAGCGGTGAAGAGAATAACAATACCAGTATTCAGAGTCTCTGGGAATACTAGTATTAGGACGTGACTGGTGGTTGCCTAGCAGGGGGATCTGTTGAGATCTGTGCTAGAGCGGGGAGAGAAACAATAAAAAAGGACAGTCCGGACTGGTGGAGTCCCTGGTGGTGCCTAGTGACAGGCAGTAGCCACGCGCAGGTAGGAACCTGACAGGGAGAGCCAGGGAAGGGCGTCACAGTCCTCCCATGGCCACCTGAAGAGCCTCAAGGCAGAGAAATGCCAGCAGAGGAGCCACGAAAGCGAGCTCCAACCGCTACTTGCTACGGGAAGCAGCCGCCTTTCGCCGCAGCCCAATAGCAGCCCTTGCCGAAAAAATGGTTGTTAAAGGAGCCGCAGCCGCGGCTCCCTGCGAGGCAAAAAATAACAAAAAAGGCAGCAGCCGCCGAACAGCAGTTGATAAAGGAGCCGCAGCTGCGGCTCCTGGCAAGGCAAAAAACAATTAAAAAGGCAGCAGCCGCCGAAAGCAGTTGTTAGAGGAGCCGCAGCTGCGGCTCCGTGAGGCAAAAAACAATTAAAAAGACGGCCACCGCGTGAAGGTGGCGGCAGGCAAAGCAAGGGCTGAAGAGAGAGTCACAGCTGCGGCTCTCAGAAAGGCTTGCCCAAAGGGAGAGGTGAACCCAACAAAATCGGTCATCGCCTGTGGAAGGGAGACTGATGGAGAAAAAAAAACAGGGAAAAAACGGGCTGAAGAGAGAGAGCCGCAGACATGGCTCTCAGGGAAGGCTCGTCTCAGAGAGACGGGAGCCAAAAGGGAAAACGGCAACCGCCGGATTCCCCAACAAAGGGACTAAAAGGGGGAGGCAAAAATGAGTTAAAAATAAAATCCCCCCCCCCAAAAAAAATAACATCCCAGATATATAAAGAGAGGGTGGGGGAGAGAGGAAACAAGAAGAAAATTACAATCCCACACACTCCAACTTAGCTAGCTAGCAGATCCAAAAGCCTCGAACGAAGGAAGGCAAGAATGAACTGGAGTGGGAGGGGCTCGATCCCCCAGGTCTTGACTTCGATCCATTCTTGCCTTCGGACGCTAGATGGCGCTATATCCCACCCGATGTCGGACTACCCAAGGAAAACAGTAACAATAAAGTCTGTACACATAGACACTGTTGGCTCCTTCTCACCTGCAGTATTGCTGAGCCAAGTATTCCCCATCTTATGACTGTGCATTTGGTTTCTTTTTCCTAGGTGTAGAACTTTGCACTTATCCATGTTAAATTTTATTCTGTTTTCAGCCCAATACTCCAGCCTATCAAGATCATTTTGAATTTTGTTTCTGTCCTCCAGGGTATTATCTATCCCTCCCAATTTTGTATCATCTGCATATTTGATAAGCAGTTTGTTTTGGGAGAAATTAACCATATATGGAATGTATGGAATGTGAAACCAGCCTCTGGTTTGTTTCCTCCCTGGCACAGTGAAGAAAGGAGTGGGGGAGGAATGAGATGCGGTCTTTTATTTCCCTTGTCTTTTAAAAAGTTTTTATTTATTTGCTCAACAAAAACAAAAAACAAGATGTGTGAAATACAAATATAATAACCAATAACTTTTTCATAGTTCTTGGGCTTGGTACAATACTATATAGACTTTAAATTAATATTATTTGCAAAATTAATAACTAAATCATGTCTATAGTACTGCTGCTGCTACTTTATTTTTGACCTGATGACTTGCAGTAAAAATCATGCAAATATCACAACTGATTATTAAATTACAGGAATGAATAACAGAAAATAGCTTTTTTTCAAAGCATTGCTTTGTTGTTATTCTTTTTTTTTAAATGATATCCATATGCAATCTTTTGAGCAGTGTGTACAAGCATGCTTCTTCTTCTCATTAAACCAGTCTAAAATAAACTGATTTAATATGATGTGTGAACCAAGCCTATATTTTACATGCTTTTTCATATACCTTCATTTTGATCCTATAGCTCAATATCATTTCGACATCTTCACTTGGTTTTGTGCAAAGCCTAAGCCTCTTTTGGAACTTTAGAAATAAATTATATGCCTACCTTCTGAAGAACTCCCTTACAGTCATGAGATACAACCAGGTTAGCCAGAAGATTAAAAGTCATCTGCTGAATTATGCAGTTCTCAGCTGGAGTTTGAGAAGCTAACTTCACAATGCTATGCATCAGTGAGTTTCCAGCTGCAGTTCTTTGGGCTGTCTGAAGAGGAGACAATCCGCCGCTTGCCACACACAGAGAACCACAGCCTTCAAAGATTGAAATGTTGTAGTTAAACATTAGGAAAAGCATATATTTTCATAGTTTCCATACAAACATGTATCTTATCAATTTCTTTTAATTGATAAAAGGTGCATTTTCAAAACAACACATCTAATGAAAAATTAAAGTATTTTATCAATGCTTCATTGTTTCAGCATTTATCAGCTTTCTACTGGAAATTCCTGTTTCAAGCTTCTTCACAATATGAAAAATAATATTTGGGTCAGTTAAAGTAATAAAAATGTTTGACATATGTAGATATGTAGCTACATTCCTTATATACAGTAGAGGAGTACAGTTAGGATTTTTTTTTTTAAAGAAAACATGAATAATACTGGTGATTATGCAGTGTTCCTATCAATTCTACTGTTAATTTACCCTCTGGGTATAAGTATTTATAAATGCAGATAGCCCATGGGGAGTGGGCAGGAGTTTGAAAAAGCAAATATTAAAATAGTGTATATTCTAAGACTGCTTAGAACAAATCACATGCTGTTAGTTTTCAGCTATAAGTTGGACCCGCAACAAAATATTATAGTTTATCCTCTCCTCCTAAAAGGAGGATTTCTGTTCAGGGATCTAGCCAGCCACTTGCTGTAAGCAGGGGATTCCACCACCACCATTTCCCCCCTTCTAACTGACCCCCTCAATATTTTATGGCTACTGAGCATGATCAATCTTCATCAGGTTGCTTTGTCCTCTTACTTTTTTTTTTTTGTATTTTTATACCTTCAGGGTTCCCCTGAATATGCTGACATTTTTTCATTGGCTCCAGTCCTGTTGGCACTCACTAACTCAGGTTGGCATTAGAGGGAGCGATTCATGATTGTTACAGTAACACTGGATGCATAGAAACAAGTGCTTTGTCAAACAACATGTAAGTATAGAATTCACTGGCACAAGGCATAGTAATGGGATTAGACATTCAAGGAGAATATACCTACCAGATGCTGTTAGATGGGATGGCTAAAAGTTCTCAATGTTCAGAGGCAGTATCTCTAACTGCAAGATGCTGGGGATAAATGGTGTATGTCTATGTGTTGTGTATGTGTGAGTGAGTAGTCTTTATGCAATTTGTGAATACGTCTGAGAAACTTCTGCACTGCCACTGCTTGAAAACAGAATGTGGAGTAGGTGGAAAGTTGGTCCAATCCAATCTTAAATGCATTTTGGATGAATCTACAAATGTTATTAGTGATAAATATAATTTATCTTCATGAAACTCTTTGATATAAAGACATTAATAATTTTCTATGATCAAATGTTGGAAATCTAACCATGTACAACCTGTTAAATAAAAAGAGCCACTAAAATAAGCCACTTGAGGCTTTGGCAAAAGGCAACAAATAAATTGAAAATATAGTAAGATTTCTTAAAGAGATCACACACATGTACTTTTTGCACTGTTTGAGCATCAGTATCGTTTAATTATAACCCAAGCAATTAAGGATGCTGAAACATGCTCATAGTGGTTTCTTGCTCACATAAAGGTCCTTCTGTGCTTTGTAAGAGACTCTTTTAAAATGGGAACTGCCCCCCTCAATAATTCCTCAGTTTGGCTCAGAATAAGCTGAGCTACTTCTGATCCCCTTCCTCCAAATCTAGAAGCATTTCTGGTTATTCCAAGCTAAATCAGACACTGTTGTACTTCTGGATATCAGGAGAACTGAGAAAGCTACATTTCCAAGTGGTCCTGATGCCTGGCTTGCTACCACAGCAGTACCAAACTCTGGAAGTGTGTGAGGGGGAAGAAAACACACAGAATGCACACCCCTCCTTCCCACAACTGAATATAAGAAAAAAGGTGGATGGTTGAAACATACAGATGGGTAAGGTAGGGTTGAAGTGAAGTTCTTCTCTGAATCAGATTAAAATCCAAACCAGAGAAAAACCTATAGATCATAATGTTCATGTCATATTTGAGGTAAGCATTTTGAGTTGCCAAGGAATTACAAAATTTGGAGACATGCCTAGTAGTAATAATTTTACACGGATACCTTTTTATAGCGGAAGGCCTCAGCATGTGCTGAGAGCCATGAGGAACCTAATTTGGCCCCTAGCCATGGCAATGACCCTAAATGCTATTGCAGGCATGCTCAAGGGAATGGGCATGTCTAGTAGAATCCATTTATTTTCTTTGAACATGCCATACCACATTACAAGCTGTGTTTGCATATTCCTTCAGTTTAAAGGGAACCATTTGAAAAACAGAAGGCAGCTGATTGAGAAAACAAGTCTAAAGCCTACCCCAGGCATGCAGGACCTTGGACATGCATGGCTCTTTGGATCATTGTCTAGATATATAATTTAAACTGCTTTAATGTTTCATAAGACTATCAACAAATTAAAGCTACATCTGGAATGATATGCACAGCAACACATCTTGAACCTATTCACAATACAAATGAAAGCTTTTGTGTCTCCAGTTTTATTGATGCTATTATATTTTGTATGTTGTGTATACCTTGCTTTATGTTTATGAAAGTACAGCCTATAACTATTTAAATAAATAAATAAAACACAAGGCTGTTTTTAAACATAAAAAAATCATTTGCAATGTCAGAATCAAATTTTCTACTCTCTCCAATTAAATGTTCAGTTTTTATATACTCTAACTAAAGTCATCATAAGTAGAAATAGAACCACCAACCTCTTATCTGATTATAGGTTAATGTGAAAAATTTAACCACAGGAGACAAGAGTTGTTCATGCATTTACATACTGCAGAACTCACCACCCACATTAGAAATTCAGCATTGCTATATACAACTGACATCCTTATTTGAAAAATAATCGCTACCTGAAACTTTTATAACTTGAGTTTCTCCTGTGCTGGAACTATGCCAAAGCCTACTAATGGTATTCTTATTATACAGCCACAAAAGTGGATGTATACTATAGCCAGCGTGGATTTTTCACATTCTGCAATGTTAAATTGAAAACACCCCCATGCCATTCTGCTGCTTCCCATAAGCTCAGTTCAAAACAAAATCTTACAAAACTTATAGTCCTGAACGGAGAAACCCTTGCTTAACAGCCCACTACGTTTTCATAGCAATACACAAAACACTCAGAGAGAATTGAGAGTTCAAAGTTAAAACAAGAGAAAAAAATCCAGATCCCTGTTGGACCTTTTTCTGACAGTGGTCTCATAATTTGTTGAAATTAAAAATCAGAGTACAACACACAGTACCTGTAGTCCTATCACTGACCTTGCCCCATACTATGACCTTCATCTTCTGCCTTTTAAAAGTTAAAAAAAAGCCTGGCTGATTTTTAATTAATTTAAGAAATTTAACATTGGAGTCTATGATAGCGCAAGCATGCTCAGTAAGAACCAACTGTCAGTGTTCTAAAAGCCAGATTAACAGGTGTTTGGCCTGGCTAATCAGGGGGTCACACCAATGCCAAACATTTAGTCCACTTTAAAAAGTCTTGGCTTCCCCCAAAGAATCCTGGGGAGTGTGTTTGTGGAGGGTGCTGAGGGTTGTTAGGAGACTCCTATTCCCCTGACAGAGCTCCAGTGGCCTGAGTGGTTTAACAGTGAGCCCCTCTTCTGGGGATTGCAGTTTGCTGAGGGGGAATAGGGTGTACGTTCTTAAACCACAAGGGTTTTTTTGCCTACTAGTGAATTTAAGACCTAATCACACTGAGTGTAGGTAGAAAGGTAACACCAATTGCTTGCTTCTCCATACAGATTCAGTCACTGTACATTTCAAGCAAGTCTTATTAATGTCACAAAAGTATTGGTGATCGATAGAAAGCTGGTTGATCAACAGAATGCATGTAATGATGCTGTGTAGACAATTGTACTGGTATTGTTTAGTGTTTATTCCTAAATGTTCAAAATACATTTGCTTGCTATGAGAAGAAAAAGTGGAGACACATGAACGGAATAAATGCTATCAAAGGGTAGCCACATTATATACTAACTTAATATCTATCCACTGCTTAAGGAGGTAGGCATGCATGCTATTTCAGTTTTCCAGTCATATTTGAAAGAGGGTGTGAGGTAACTTTCATTTGGCTAGCACAAGGGCAGTAAGAGAGAGCCACGTGAAACAAATGTTAACAGATTACTCATGTAACTTTTCTTCCCTCCTTGCTTTTACTTGGATAATTGTTTTAAGGTGATTTGCAGGATAGAAAATATTCTCAGTGACTATACTAACAATGTGGAACACCTTACCGCAGGAAGCATGTATGACTTTCATGTGGTTGAGAAGACTTCAAAAAAAAAAAGCAGGCTTTTCCTTTCTAAGTACTTAAGGTTTTATTTAATGGTGGTGTTTTCTCTGTGGCAAAAATTGGTATTTTTTGTACTATTTAAAAGTGTTATAAGATGGCCTGAGTAGTGTAGAGACACTAGAAGGGTGGAACTGATATTTCTACATAAACAAACAAGTCAATAAAAGTGAGAAACATCACCTACCTGAAGGATAGTTTGCAGTGTAGACACAAAGCAGATGCAGAGCTGTTTGCATCAATGAGTCATCCATTAAAAGCCATGGCCACAGAGAGTGTAAGATAGAGATAAGGTGAGTTCCAAGGGCTGCTGCCTGTCAGACAGAGACAAAAGGACAGTGTAATACTGAAAACTACTTTCCTAAGAGAAATTGCAAATAAAAGTTAAAACTCTCACAGCTGATGAACAACAGTAGAAGCATATGGTACTTGAAGCCCGCATTTTGGACCTAGCATCAGGGCCAGCAACAGGACCCTGACCTGCCTTGCATGCATGCTTAAATTGCACCTAGTTGTGCCACCTCTTGCGTTGCCACTTCAGAATGCATGCCTGCCGTTACCCAAGATGGTGGTGAGAGCTTGACACCCTCACTGCCATCCTAGGTGATGGGAGGCATGCTCATGAAATGTGCTGCTGCAGCAATGCAAGAGGTGGTGCGACTGGGCCTATTTAAGCGCTTGCTGGCTGCACATGCTTGTGTGGGTAGTATTGCCTAGGAGAGTGGAGTTGCCATTCTGTATACCACACCACTGTCCAGTTGTGATTTGCAATCATGCCCCATGACCGAATACTGGCGGGATCGCGCAGAAGGAGCTCCACCCAGCCTCAGCCCCAGGGGCCCTCTGTCATCTGCAGGTGCCCTTGGTCAGTGCCTGACCTAGCCGCCCGCTGGTGCTGGGCCTGCCAGTGTGGGAATGCCATTTATAAGCTTACCAAGCTCAAACACCACACAAAGTATAAGTTCAGATTTGAACTTATACATATAAGTTCAGATTTGAACTTGAAAGAATAAAGTAATAGCTGAAAGTGCCATTCACATTCAATAAATAGTCCCTACCTCATACACCCTTGAAATAGTTGAATTTACAGACAGTAGAATTCCCTGCATGTAAAGACAGAAGAAGGGTTGTTTCTGAAGCTTCTGGGTTGTATCCAGCTACGTTTTACTTAGAACAGACCCACTGAAATTAATAAACCGAAGTCTGTCATATCCATTAATTTAAATAAGTCTACTGTGAGTAAGACTAGCACTGGATTCAAGCCTTTGTCAGCTACTGTATTCCTGGTGCTTGGGAGAGAGGCCTCCACCTACATTTTCAGTTGAATTTTGCACATCTCCCCATATTTCTTACTTTGCAGCATTCGTTTCGAAAGAAGCAATTTCTTAGGAGCTGCATGACAACCTTTAATTCTTTGCCGAGGTTATCATCCTAGTGGAACAAAAAAGGTGATTTAGCATCAATATCCAAACAGAATCGACTTTATATGACATATATAGCACTTTTTGTTTTGGACTTGTTTTACCACATTGCAATTGCACCTGACCACTTTGTCTTTTAAAATGCTGACATTCTGTCTGTGGAAAAGATTATTGAATTTCAATAAGCTCTTCTAATGCAGCAAAGCTCTATCACAATAAAGGAAGAGCGATACAATATGGAATCCATAATATATGCTACATTTTCAATCATAGCAAATTCACTGGATGACAATAAAAGGGTTTGCTCTCAAAAGAGCAACAAGAAGAGTGGAAGTGATGAACTGGGTGGGGAAAAAAACAAGCATCAACTTTCAAAAAGGCTCAACAGAAGTCTGCCCTTACCTTTGATACACATATGCAAGTACACGTTAGTGTAATCCTCCTTTAAATGACTTTAAGCAGTATTTACTTCTGAATGCTATGTATGCTCTACTAAGTATATTTGAAGAAGATATCTGCATGTTCATACAACTGGGTTTCATCACTCCTTGCACAGAAGTCTGACACTGACCAATACAATATATTGACTGATTACAATGCCTTCTAGATGTGCATTGTGTGACAAAATAAATATTTTGCATGATTATGTGTTCTTAATCAGCATGTTTATGCTTTAAACTGGATTAGGACAGATTAAGCCAAAAAAGAAAATGGGAGGGGGAGGAGTGATGCACTTACAACGAAAAGCCTGTAAACTGAGAGCCAACCACTTTTTTTTTTACAATAATTTTTATTCAAATTTTCATAAAACAAACAAAACAAAATCATAAAACATTCAAAGACAAAAAACAAAACAAAACAAAAATGATTAAACAAAAAAATAAAATGTTGACTTCCCATTTGTCGCAGATCAGTTATAGGTCTACAATATATAACAATCCTGTCTCTTAAATTATATTATAAAATCACTTTCCTCCAGTAGTTATCTTAATTAATCATCAAATCTCATAAACATTACTTTATTCTTTCCACAAAAAGTCAAAGAGAGGTTTCAATTCTTTAAGAAATATATCTATCAATTTTTCTCCAAATAAACATGTCGATTAACCCATCTCGTTAATAATAATAATAATCTTATTGTCATAACCATAGTCCAAATAAACATATTGATTAATCCATCTCATCAAAATCTGTTAGGTCCAATAATTTCAATAGCCATTATTCCATTATCCATATTAATTCCATCTTCCATCTTCAATAGTCCTGTTAAGTCCAGTAATTTCAGTGTCCAATCTTCCATTATCAGTATTCCATAATAATCTTGCTGTCATAGCCATAGTCATATAATAAGAGTCTGATGGGAATTTCCTCTATCCCAAATATTTTCTTGCCATCGATTCTGAATAAGTTGCTGAAATATTGTTGTAAAGTCATATCTCTGTTCTTCTTTTTTACAAAATGCACTGGCTCATCTCTTGAGAGTTTTTCCATTGTCACATGGCTGCAGTTAATTCCATAGATTTTCTCTATATCAAGCTCCATCACGTCATTCCAGTCCAGAAAATTATCCAAGCCATTGATAACTTTATCTCTAATATCTTCATTAATTTCTTCAGAGATAACGTTAAATTCCAAACAGTAGATTTTATTTCTAATATCCATAAACTCCAGATCTTTTTCCAATTCCACATTTGTTCCAATCTCCAGGGCTTGTATCTTCCCTTTATTTTTTCTTTTCTCATCTCTGATCTCATTCTCCTCTCTCACAGGATCCCCTATTTCTTTAAGCTCCTGCATCATTTTGCTCAGTTCAATTTTCAGCTCCTTACTGCCCTGTCGCAGGGTTTGTTTCGTTATCTCAATCTCATCCATTATTTTCTGAAACATAATTACTTCCAGATTCTCAGCCACTTTCTTGATTGCCATTTTTAAAACCACGAAAACAAAACAAAACAAAAATAAAGAAGAACCACTTCTTATTTCAGCAACAATTGGGTTAATATTCTAGGCTTGATGACATCACAGTATAAACAGAGCAGCCTGCCTTATCTCTCTATGTTCAAGAATACAAAACAAATTTAGTTCCCAGCATCAAAACAGTTAGTGGCGTTGTGAAGAAGCAGATTCGTCAAAATAAAATAGACCAAAAAGAGAATAGTCCCAGACAATATAATGTTCCAAAGTTCATATTTTTTATTTTTTTCTCCTCGGAATAGAAATCCCTCTTCTGTTTATATCTTTAGAATGCACTTCCAGGACAGCTTTTTGCAACAGAAGCAGAGATAAGCTGTTAATTTCGTGAATAACAGAGAAGAGTTATAGCTCACCCAGAAGTTCTTTAAAGCTGATTCATTTGACAAATCTCTTTTTGCTGCAACAATTTAAACCAAGTAAAAAAAAAAGATAGAAAGAAGGGTGCTTGCCTGTTAGTCCGTTTTCTCTTTGAAGAAAAGATAAATGTGTCGCATTAATCAGATAGAGCTTGTTCGGAAGTCCGTCCGGCATTGCTGGCTGGACCTTTTCTCATAAATTAATGAAATCCAGTCCTCCCAACAAAAACAGGCTTTTGAGGTTGATCTCTACATTTCTCCCTGCCCGGGAGAAATTTCATCAGTCAAAAAAAAAATGTTCTGACTGATTTATATCTGAAAAAGCTTCTTCTGAGGTGGGAGCCCATCTCAAAAGCAGGCACAAGCGAAGTCACCCTTCCTGGAAGTCTCGAGAGCCAACCACTTGTTGAGTAAGTATCCTATTGTATGTGGACTCAGCAGAGCATCATATTTTCCTATATAATAAAAAGCCCTCATGCAGTCATGATATATGGGGTGCGCTGGCAGCAATACTGGAGCCAGAACTGGCAGCCCTCCAGACCATGGAGGAGGCAACTCCACAGGAGGCTGCGTAGGCCATGGCAGCAGCACTGTAGGAAGCCAAGCTGCCACCAGAGGAGGCCACAACAGCAGCGGAGAGGCAGCTCCACAGGCTGCGGTGCAGAGGAGGTTGTGTAGGCTGTGGCAGCGTCACTAGGAGAGCATGGCGGTACCAGAGGAGGCCACACACATTGCAGTGGGTGGGAAGTGTTGACCATTGAACCGCACTGTCATTGAGTTTGTTTTCCATCAAGTCTGAAAAACTTGTCTTTGCCCAGTCTGGGAACGGACAGCCAAGGCCGTTGCTATGGTAACCATCGTGATAGACTGGGAAAAGTTCTAGCAGCTATCTGTGTTAAGCTGAGTCTTCTGTGTATTGCCTCTGAACTGAGAGGTTGTCTTCTGTGTTTACCTTTGGAGAGAGATGTACCAGAAGGGGGGTGACTGAAGAAACTCTACATGTATTTACTCTTAAGCCTTTGGCCGTAATGTCTTAATAAAGACTCTTAACATGATCTAATGCTCTGAAGAAGTTTCTTGCTCAACTTAACTCCAACGTAATGTATGCTGTTTCACGCAACAACGCACACACGTCAACAGGGTTATGGGCCCAGATCCACAGCGCATTACACGGGAGTAAGTTGCTGGTCTGAACAGCAGACGGAGTTCCAGAGGGCAGCTTGATTGATTGTACCAGACAGAGGTGAGCAACATGGCTGTAAACCTGTCTGGGGGAGGCTTGCCAATGGAAAGATTGACGGAAAAGAATTATGGCAGCTAGAAGATGAGGATGCGGGCTTTGCTGATAAAAGAGGATTTATGGGACATTATAGATGGACCACCCCCAGCGGTATTAACTGCGGCCTGGAAGCGCAAAGATCAGAGGGTGCAGGCTTTTATAATCTTGGCTCTATCGGATTCTCAACTGATGTGTGTGAGAGATGAGCCGTCGGCTAAACAGATGTGGGACGCGTTGCAGGATTTGTCCCAGGAATGGCAGTGGAGGCAGGAGGCAAAGGAGAAAAGTGCCGTGCCGAAGGAGACTGTCGAAAGCAAACAGGATTACAAGCAGCAATGGCTGAAGGCTTGTTATGTCTGTGGGGCCCGTGGGCATCTTCAAAGAGACTGTGCAGTCAAGCGCAACTCCAGGGACGGAGGCTTGAAGCAGGGAAGTGTGAACTTTGTTTGTAAACAGAAGCCACAAACTTTAGCACCTGTTGACTGGATTGTTGACAGCGGGGCAAGCCATATATTAATCAAAGACAGAAGTTTGTTTTACACTTCAGAAGACGTGCAGGATTTTGTGCAACTAGCTGATGGATTGCAAAAGATTGTGGAAGCCCGAGGTCTGGTGAGATTTGACAAGTTGGGAATACTGTCAGATTGTTTGTTTGTACCAGAACTGAATCATAACATGTTGTCAGTCAGAAAACTGGTGAATTCTGGGTATTGTGTAACACTTGATAGAGGAAAATGTTTTGTGCAGAGAAGAGGCAAAGTTGTCTGCCAGGGATTCATGACACAAGGGCTGTTTAGAATGTCCATGGGTGTGAAGTGTGCTGATGCCTTGAGTTTAATGGGGCGGAAAGAGAATGACAGTCAGGGCTGTAAACAGACTGCTGTTGTGACACCGTCGGCATTAACCATTCAAATGAAGCACGTGGAATGTGCGGAACCAACCTCATTTAATGAAATTAGGCTGATGCCTGAGGCAGAGAAAAATAAGTGGCAACAGGCCATGCAGGAAGAATTGAAAGCCATGGAACAGAATGGCACGTGGACATTAGTAAAGTTACCTATGGGGAAAAAGGCCATAGGTTGCAGATGGGTGTTTAAGAAGAAGAAAGCAAGTTCCAGGGAAGTACAGAGGTACAGGGCATGTTTGGTTGCCAAGGGATTCACCCAGCAGCATGGGACAGATTATGATGCTGTTTTCGCCCCGGTTGTGAAACATGAGTCCATTCGTGTGCTGCTGAAGCTGGCAGCGATGCAGAACATGAGTGTAAATCACTACGATATAGGGACGGCATTCCTACATGGTGATTTAAGAGAGGAGATATATATGGAACTGGCTCCGGGTTCTGTGTCAAAGGAAGGGTTCGTGTGTAAACTGCATAAATCAATATATGGACTGCGGCAAAGTGCACGCTGCTGGAATGAGAAATTGGACAGAGTGTTGCATGGAATGGGATTCCAAAGATGCAAGGCAGATCCATGTGTGTATATAAAGAGACAGGGGATGAAAACCATGTTCTGTGCAGTTTACGTTGATGACATCATGTATATTTATCATGAGCAGCAACAGGAACGAGAATTTAATGAGCAACTGGGCAGGCAGGTGGACACAAAGAATTTGGGGCCTGTCACACACTATTTAGGCACGGATATTGTGCGTGCAGAAGACGGAAGCATAACATTGAGTCAGGAAAGTAAAATAAATCAAATCATAGAAGAATGCAACATGACAGAATGTAATGTTGTGAAGACACCAATGGTTGTGGCATTTCAACAAAACGTGCAAGAGACACCTTGTACAGAACCTGAGAAGTACAGGTGCATAATAGGGAAATTGCAATATTTGGTGAAGGTGTCTCGCCCAGACATATGTAATGCAGTCAGCATTTTAAGCCGGAAGGTAGAGCATCCTTCAGAGGCTGACTGGCAAGGGATTAAAAGGATAGTGCGTTATCTGAAAGGCACGAAGACAAAGAGTCTGGTTTTGTCAGGAGCAAAGACAGGAGGTCTTGAATGTTTTGTGGATGCAGATCATGCAGGGGAGCTGAGCAGTCGTAAGTCAACCTCTGGCATAGTTGTGATGTGGCACGGGTCATGCATTGACTGGAGCAGCAAGAAACAAAATGTGGTGGCAACCTCAAGTGCAGAAGCAGAGTATGTGGCTCTATCACAGGCCTGTAATGAGCTACAATGGTTCGCAATGCTCATGCAGGAGATAGGCATTGATATGCAATTTCCGATTACTGTATATGAAGACAATCAGACCTGCATTAAGATGGCCACATCAGAAGCTCATACCATAAGAACAAAACATATTAGTGTCAGATACTTTCACGTAAGGGATTGTGTGCAGCAGGGGTTCGTTAACCTTGACATTTTGTGACACTAACAACATGGTGGCTGACATAATGACCAAGCCTTTATGTGAGGAGAAATTTGGCAAACTGGTGACAAGGCTTGGAAAGTTTGATTGAATAAAGTTCTAGCTAAATGTACAGAGATGTTTTGAACTGTACTGAAATGTAAGCTGTATTGCAAGATGTATTGGAGAAATGTATTGTTGTTATTGTTCTAATGAGTTACAGACATGATGGGAAAAAGGGGATTGTTGACCATTGTACCGCACTGTCATTGAGTTTGTTTTCCATCAAGTCTGAAAAACTGTAGCTAGGGGGAGTTATGTCTTTGCCCAGTCTGGGAACGGACAGCCAAGGCCGTTGCTATGGTAACCATCGCGATAGACTGGGAAAAGTTCTAGCAGCTATCTGTGTTGAGTCTTCTGTGTATTGCCTCTGAACTGAGAGGTTGTCTTCTGTGTTTACCTTTGGAGAGAGATGTACCAGAAGGGGGGTGACTGAAGAAACTCTACATGTATTTACTCTTAAGCCTTTGGCCGTAATGTCTTAATAAAGACTCTTAACATGATCTAATGCTCTGAAGAAGTTTCTTGCTCAACTTAACTCCAACGTAATGTATGCTGTTTCACGCAACAACGCACACACGTCAACAGGCTGCGGCCTGGGCAGGTAGGAGGGTGGTGGCGGAGGTGGCGGCAGTTTGCAAAGGCCCAACAGTCAAGGAAAGCAGGTTGGGATGGGGAGTGGGTGCCTGGGCGTGGTGGGTGGTGAGGGGGAGTGTATGTGTGCACATGTGAGACAGAGAGAGAGTCTGTGTGTATGTGTACATGCAGCCACGTGTATGCGTTTGGGGGTGCCTGTGTGTGCTTGGGGTGTGTATCTGTGTGTTTGAAAGTACCTGTGTGTGTGTTTGGGGGTCCATGGGATGTGTGTTTGGGAGTGGGTGTTAGTGAACGAAGCGAGCAGGGGGCTCTGCCCCCTAGTGATCAATATAAGAATTGAACTAGAGTTCCGGAACTGAGATATGCAAGAGTTTTAACATGCAGCCGTGAGACTGGAGCTTTCCATTTTGCCACTACCTATTCAATGAAGCATCTTAAGTATTATGTAAGAATTAGAGTGGGACTACACATTGTCACAGTAAATGTGTGGTCTCAGATTTTGCAACTGCTGAAGCAACACAAATATGGAATGAGACATGTATGTATGGAAGAATCAGTGGGCAAGAGATGCTTAATCTGTATACGTACCAGTATTTCCAGGAAATGCTCCTACAGGCATTTCTCTCCCAGCCCTCAGTTTCAGGGCTCAGCTGGATAAAAGATGTCCTAGGTAAGAACATCTCCTCTACTTTAGGCAGGATTAAAGCACCTAAGGCTAAAGCTGGTGAGAGAGTATGATTTTACCCTTATGATTGGACATTCAAAATCCAGTGCAGGCACAAACCTTTTGACAAACAGAACAAGTACCAAGAGGGTTTGTAAGGAAGGAGGCAGTCTCTCAGATACATGGGCCTAAGTTGCTTAGGGCTTTATACACAAATGTAAGCACCTTAAACTGGACCCAGAAATGATCTGGCAACTAATGCAAATGTTTTAGAACAGAGATTATACGAGTTCTAGAAGAAACCCCAGCCAGTAATTGGACCAGGTGAAGTTCCTGAGTTGTCTTCAAGGATAGCCCCAAGTAGAGCACATTGCAATAATCCCATCTCGAAGTTACATGACCATGGAGTACTGTGGACAAGTGGTCTCAGTCCAAAAGGGACTGTAGCTGGTGAACTAGATGTTACAAGAAATAGGCACTCCTACCCACCAAGGCCACCTGGGTCTCAAGTGACAATGCTGGACCCAAGAGTACCCCCCCAAGCTATGAACCTGTTCCTTCTAGGGGAGTGCAACCCTATCCGGAGCAGGCCATCTTCCCATCTACCTGTGTGAGTCTCTGCAAGACCTGCTCCCTGCATTTCTGGCTAATTTCCACCTGGTTTGGAAGGGCGGGGCCCTGTCTCTCTCCAGCTACAAAAGCAGCAACTGCTGAAGGGGCCAGAGACTGTGTGTGTGTACGTGCATGTGAACCTGCTGCTCAGGATGTCTATAGACTACTGGGGTTAGTTGTTTTTAGTTGTTTTTGGGGTCAAGATTTAATTTTGGAGATTCATTTTTGCTGTTATTTGGACTATAGCATATTTTTGTTAGACACTGTTGTGAAGTGTGTGGGGATTGCTTAATTGTATATTTATTGAGATGTTTTTATTAGTTTGTTGTTTATTATTATTGTTTGGCTACTTATTTACTGTGTATATTTATATTTCTCTGTTGTATTATTTCTCTGTTGTACACTGCCCAGAGAGCTATGCTAGTCGGGCGGTATAGAAATCTAATAAATAAATAAAATAAATAATCTCCTGCACTCGAGAACCTGGAACACATAGTACTTCTGTCTTTTTAGGATTCACTTTCAATTTGTTGGCCCATATCCAGCCAATCACTGCCTGCAAACACCTATCTAGCACCTCAGCCACCTCTTCCAACTCAGACGGGATAGAGAGATAGAGCTGGGTGTCATCTGCATATTGGTAAGACTTCACTCCAAATCTCCTGATGGCAGCTCCCAGCAGCTTCGTAGAGATAGAACCACTGGCTCCCTACCTGAAGGGTAGTTCTGTGTTACTGGTCAGAAACTCATCAGCTTAGGTTATAGCTCCACCTTGTGATCACAGGCAGGAAATACAAGTTGAGGGAAGTAGGTCACTGCCAGGATTCCTCAGTTCATGTCCTTGCCAAGCTCAAATAGGTCAAAGGAATAAACAACCATGCAATAGTCGAGGACAAAAGCCTACTTCCCTTAATTGAGGATTACATGAGAACCCCAGATAAACAGGCAAAACAGGAAAAAGACAGCCACAAGGGTGGGGCTGATGAGTTTTTACCAGCAACACAGAAGTACCCTTCAGGCAGGGAATAAATGGTTATTTCTCGTGTTGCTGGTGAACACCGCCCTGAGAGCTTTCTGCTATAGGGCGGTCTAGAAATGTAATAAAATAAAATAAAAAAATAAAAAAATAAAAACTCATCAGCTTGGGATGTTCTAAAGCTTCCCATGTAGGGAGGACCATATGTAAAAGGCTGTCCATCAAGCAGATAGAACCCTTCAGCTAAAGGCCACCTCTGCCGAAGCATACCTGTCAATTTTATAGTGTTTGGTGAATGAACTGGGCGATGCCCAAGTGGCCACTCTACAGATTTCCTCCAAAAGAGCATTGGCTGACAGCGCTGCAGAGGTGGCAGCAGCCCTCGTAGAATGGGTGGTAATTCTAGTCGGGATTGGCAATTTCTGTGACTCATAGGCAAGTGCTATACATGCCCTAATCCACCTTGAGAGAGTAGGGGAGGTGATCCGCTTCCCCAAGGAGGGTGGAAGGAGATAAAAAGAGAGTCCATTTGTCTAAGGGCTTTTGTTATATTAATGTACACTTAAAGGGCCCTTCTAACATCAAGTGAATGCCGTGCTCTTTCGAGGGGGTGGGACAGACTTGGGAAAAGGTAGGAAGGATTAATTCTTGCTGTCTATGGAATCTAGAAAGTACTTTAGGGAGGAAAGAGGGGTCCACGCAGAGGGTCACTCTGAATGAAATATACAGAGCTGCTTAGCCACTGATAAAGCATTTAATTCTGAAATCCTACAGGCAGATGTTATCGCCACGAGGACAAGGACTTTCAGTGACAGAAGTCTAATGGAAACCTTACTGAGGGGCTCAAAGGGAGGTTTCTGTAATGCCCTGAGCACCTCATGAAGATTCCAAGATGGTTATCTATGCACTGTAAGAGGACACTTTAAGATCACCCCCCCTGAGGAATCTTTTCAATAGGGGGTGATGGGATATAGGAGATACTGAGGATAGGAAAGCTAGAGAGGATATAACTGCACCCTGCTTCTTCAGGGTGATGGGCTGGAGGCCCTTTGCAAGACCAGCTTGGAGAAAGGCTAGAACGGTGGAAAACTTGGGGTTGTGTGCAGAAAAACCCTTGGAAGAGCACGAGGATGTGAAGGTCTTCCTTGTTAAAATGTGGATTGTAGAGAGACGCCTGGATGCTAAGACGGTGTCGATCACATCAGCATTGAGGCCAAGTGTTGTTAGATGTATCTGTTCAAGAGCCAGGCTGTCAGCTGGAGCCAACTGGGATCCGGATGATGTAGAGGGCCTTGTGATATGGCGGTAGGAGCAACAGCTACGGGCAAGGGAGCTCCACCATGAACAGCTTTTATAGGGTATTTTCTCCTTTTTTGGAGGTTACAACGCATTGGAAAATACAGGGCAGCCTCCCCCCTTCTTATGCCATCACCCTCGGACCCGAACTGGATGCCAGCTATCAGTGTGACCCAGAGACACGATGTGAGACTCCCACCTATGCTAGGCCGCTGCCGCCGTTTCTTGTTTGCCAGGCTGGGCTGGATCCGGGGGTGGGCGGCGGCCCTTTCGGCAGGCCTGACGCCACGGCCTATATTCGGGAGATGACATTGCTGGCTGCGGTGATTTTCCAATGTTTGCTGGGATTGGGGCACACCCCTGCAGCCCCTGCCATTTCGACATTTGTTCGTTCCACCTTGTAACAGCTGCGTTGTTGGTCGCGTCTTCGTGGGGCCTGTTTATGCCGCCCCCTCGCTGTTTACTACACTGGACGCTGGATGCTGAGAGCGAGAGGAGGTGCCACTTTCGGTTTTGCAAATGATGCACCTTTTGGACTATACAGGCTAGAAGCCTTATTGAACCTTAGTAGCTTTTACCTGGTTGTTTTAGTTTTATTGCTTGGTGATTTTTTTTGATGTTGTGATGTTTATATATCTTTACTTTGTACATTGCTCAGAGTGACTGGGTCTCCAGCCAGATGGGTGACAAATAAATCACATAAATAAATAAATTGTGATATCAGGTCCGGACATTGTGGCAGCCTCCACAGAGGGGACACCGCCATGTCCAGAATGTCCAAAATCAAAGGGTGCTGAGGCCAAAATGGTGCTACAAGAATCCCTGTGGCCTTTTCCTCCTTGATCTTGCGAAACACTTGTGGCAGGATTGGGATTGGAGGAAAAGAGTATATAGCCGTCCTGGGGGCCAAGGAGTCGATAGGGCATCCATTGCTTCAGCTTTGGGAGAGGGCAATCTGCAGAAGAACCTTTTGAGTTGATGATTCTCCTGGGAGACAAAAAGGTCCACTAGTGGTTGCCCTAGGTGAGATCTGATTTGATGAAATACCATGCAGTTCAGCATCCATTCTCCTGGGTCTTTTGTTTTGCAACTCAACCAGTCAGCTTGGATGTTTGAGGAGCTACTGCTGTATACAGCAGCTAGGGAAGGTAGATGGTGTTCCGCCCAGTTCAGGAGGAGGCAAGTCTCTGCTGCAGCTCCACCGACCTCGTCTCTCCTTCCTTGTTGATGTGTGCTTTCACAGTATTGTTATCAGTTCTGATAAACACATGGGAGAGGTGGTGGTGCGGTACAAAGAACTGCAGAGCCAGATGTGCTGCCCTGTGCTTGAGAAAGTTATTACTGTTCCTTGTGTCGGCTGGAGACCAGTGACCTTGGACAAAGCGGCCTGGGCAATGGGCACCCCACCCCAGAAGACTGGCATCTATAGTGATGGAAACCTGTGTTGGATCTCTGAAAGGACAGCCTTCCTGTAGATGTTGAAGGCTAGTTACAGATCTTTCTGGAGGCCTTGGGAAATACAAATCTGGATGTCATTCAGCAGCAATGGCATTGTGAAAGGGTAGGATAGCTCATTGTAACTTGCGAGAATGGTGCTTGGAGATAAGAGGCATGTTCTGTGGAAGTATGGGATTGCCTATGGTTAGAACAATTAGCGTGCACCCACAACTGTATAGGAGGCCTGGAGTGCGATGAGGAAGGCATGCCAGGGTCTGCAGAAGCATGACGCACATTGTGCTGTGGTTCATAAGCAGCAGGAGGGGGAGAGGCGGCCCTTAACTCTGCTGATAATTCTCCCATTAAGGCTTCTTTAATTTGCCTCAATATGTTGGCACTAAGGAGGAATTCTTGGCCAGCGTCATCAGAGCCCCAAGTATGGGATGGAGGCTGACTGACTTGGGATAAGGCTGGAGGGGAAGGCTCTGGAAACCCCAGAAACTCTTCCTCTGCCAAGATACGAGGAGATGGAGCCCACTGCTGATAAAGTTGATCCCCTGTATCGCCATGGCAGTAGAAAAGGGACCCCTCACTTTTGTTGCTTCGCGACTGTGAGGTGCAGGAAGATACTTGCTGTTCATGGCGAGAGGTCGGTGGCTCCCTGATGCACTGCTTTTTTGGCCCCAGGGCTTTGTTTAGCCATGGGGGGGGCTCCAGATGTCTGCGCTTCTGCTTGGCCTTGCGGGCTGCAGGGAGAATGGGACCTGTAGATGCCTCTGGATGCCATTTCAGCAGTCCCACTGAGGTAAAGGAGGCAAGAGGAGTGCAACACACACACTCAACATGAAGGCGCAGTGGACTCAGGTTAAAATAATTTGTTGTAAACGAAGGGGAGATACGATGGCTTTGTTCTCCCCACCCTTCTCACTGATAAGGCCTGAGATGGGATTAGAAAGCAGAGAAAGGAAAAAAGGGCAGGAAAAACAGAGAACTTTTTTTTAAAAAAGGAAGAAACAGTCACCAGAGCAGTATAGCGGGAGAGAGAGGGCTTTAAAGGCACAACGATAGATAATAAGAAAACCTGAGGTAAAAAGGGGAGCAAAGACAGAATGCAACCAGTTTGATGGAGGCAGGAAAGCGAACTGAGGAATGCTGGGAGCGACCTACTTCCCTCAACTTGTCTTTCCTGCCTGCGACCACAAGGTGGAGCTATAACTCAAGCTAATGAGTTTCACCAGCAACACAAGAAGTTAAATAACATGAGGGACAAGATAGAACCTTGTGGGACACCACAGGAAAGCTCCCATGATGTCGAACAGCAGTCTCCCATAATTACTTCCCAAAAATATCCCCGGAGGTAGGAGCAGAAGCACTGATGCACAGTGCCCCCAACTCATATCTCCATGAACCACTCCAGAAGGTTACCATGGCAATGGTATCAAAAGCTACCAAGAGATCCAGAAGAACGAGCAGGGTTGCACTCCCCCCCAGCTCTCTCCGGACAAATGTCACCAACCAGGGCAGTTTCAGTGCCATAACCGGGCATAAAGCCAGACTCAAATGAATCCATATATTCAGTCTCCCCTAAGCATTCTTGAAGCTGGACTCTCATCACCTTCTTGAGCACCTTGCCCAAAAAGGGAATATTTTCCATTGGGCAAGAGAAGTTTAACACTTCTGGGCTGAAGGAGGGGAAGGTACTTTAACCTCCTCCAGTGAAGAATTGATCATTTCATGGACCCACCCAGTCAACCGCCTACAGCTAGCTCTAAGTAGCCAAGATGGGTATGGGTCAAGGAAGCAAGTGGTCAGGCACACTTCTTCAAGCAGCTTGGCCACATGCTCAGCCTCCAATAATTGAAACTGATCCAGTACAGGTGTAACAAACATGGCAGTGAATGCTTCCATGGGATTTGCTCTAACTGTGGCATCCAACTCTGTCCAAATCAGAGCTATGTTTGTCCCTGAAGTGCTTCCCAAAGTTGTTACAGCCTTATAGTTGTTATTCAGTAATAGGCAAAAAACCTTGCAGTTTAAGAACATGCCTATAGCCAACAGATATTTCTATCAAACTTTGAAATTCAGGGAAATTGGGCAGCTATAGTGAATGCACCAGGGGATCAGGGGACCTGACCTCCTCTCTGAGATATTGTACTGCCCTACAAAGTTGTCAAAATGCTAACACAATTTGGGTGGGTATTCACAGTCCAAACCACTTCCTGTAGAAGAATTTGGTAACATGTGCCTCTGAGCATATGGTGAGTGGTGGCAACACCTGCCATCTCCAAAGATGGAGAATGACGTTTTTGTATGTTTGTTGGTGTTCTTACTACTTTGCTTCTTTTCTGTGTTACTACTGTTTCTACAGAGAATCTAACCTAGAAAATTATATTTCTCTCATTATTCATCCCAAAAATCTGTGTCAAATTTATTTTTATTAATTTCAAAGCCTTTTTACTGGTCAAGGTCATATGATGGTGAAGACAGCCTTTTGTGTTTCAAACTGGAGATTATGCTCTATTTTGGGTGCATTAACAGTTGAATCTGAAATTGCAGTTTGATGTAAAATCAGACTGATTATAATACGTTGCTACTTAAGCAATGACTCTAGCTGTTGAAAAAAACAAACTTGGCCTGCCCAAGATGCATGTTTTCAGCCTGCTATGGTTAAATTACTCCACTTAAGGAAAGGTGGGCATGGTCAATTAAAAACATACAGCAAACCTAGAATTTTGCTAGAATATATTTCACCTCCCACGGTTTTATCTTGTGCAAACTGAGATTCCTCATGTCCATTGGAAACTATTCTGCAGAACAGTCAGTGCCATTATTCCATAATTGTTTTTGGAGCTTTTTTTTTAGTGTTGCAAAGTGTTGCTGTACTGCACATATTCACAGAAACAGAAGCAAAAGAGAATGATTTACTATAGGAAATGTCACTAAAATTGCAAAGTAAATCAAACATATTTAAAGTGACTATCTGAACTATATCACTGTTTTAATATTGTTGCTTCCTCCCTGCTAAAACAAGATCTGCACAGAACATCTCTTGTTGCTCTTATTTGGGCTCATTGCAGGTGTTGCCAAGCCTCACCATATGCTCAGAGGGGCATGTTACCAAATTCGTCCAAGCTACACAGGAAGTGGATTGGACTGTGTAAGACCAACCCAAATTGTGCTTGTATTTTTTCAAATTTGTAGGCAGTCCAATATCTCAGAGAGGAGATCAGGTCGCCTGCTCCCCTGGTACATTCACTATAGCTGCCCAATTTCCCTGCTTTTTAAAGTTGGATAGAAATATTTGTTAGCTATAGCTACATTCTTAAACAGCAAGGTTTTTGGCCTATTAGTGAATTTATCTGCTTTTTAATCTGGGAGGTAAGAAATGGGATCCTGTGCAAGTTTGCGCCAAATGGATCAATCATTTGTATGCTTATTCAGTTCAGTGGGATATACCCCCATGCAATCATGCTTAGGATAGGTGAAACTGACCATGGGGATGGAGGCCTGGAATGGGCAGGGGAGGAGGGAAAAAAGAGGGAAGAAGGGAGGAGGAAGGGAGAGGAGAGGGGAAGGTGGGGAAAGACAGGTCTGATCATTTGCATGCTTGAGTTCAATGGGATTTACTCCTGTGCAATCATGGCTAGGATAGGTAAAACTGACCATGGGGGAGGAGGGGAGAGGAAGAAGGAGGAGGGGAAGAGGGGATTGGAAGGGGATGGGGGAGGGAAGGGGCAAGAGGAAGGGGATAGGAGGGGGGAGGAGGAGGGAAGGACAAGTTTGATTATTTGTATGCTTTTTGAGTTCAGCGGGATTTACTCCTGTGCAATCATGCTTAGGATAGGTGAAACTGACCTGGGGAAGGGGCAGGGAGGGGAGGAGGAAGGCAGGAATGGGAGGGGGAAGGAGAAGGGGAGGAGATTGGATGGGTGGGCACTAGGTAGAGGGGAAGCCCCTTTCCTTTCTAAAAGGAAAACATTGTGAACAGTATCATTCGTTTCACGGTTTCTCCCACCTTTTTATTCTACAGTAGGCACATGTAGCCTCTCACCCAAATTTAAACCAAAGCTGTCCCTGGCCACATACACATCAGACCTTTATTTCCCTTTAGATAGTCATGGCTTCTCTCAAAGAATCCTGGGAAGTGTAGTTACTGAAGTGTGCTCAGAGTTGCTAGGAGATGCCCTGTTATCCTCACAGAGCTTCAATCAGAGTGGTCAACTGTTAAACCAGTCTGGCCACTGGAGAATAAGGGCAATAAGAGATAGTGGAATAATTCCACTTTCAGGGGAATAAGAGTCTGCTCTCATTACGCTTCACAAACTACACTTCCCAGGATTCTTTGGGGGAAAGCCATGACTGTCTAAAGTGAAGTAAAGGTCTGGTGTGGGTATGGCCCCGATTAGGCAAGCCAAGCAGCTGTGAGTCTGGCTTTTAGAACACTGACAGTTGGTTCTTACTGTGCATGCCCAACCTTAACATTGAATATCAGCCAGGCATTTTTTAAAACTTTTAAACTGCAGAAGATGAAGGTCAGATTATGGGGCAAGGTCAGTAATAGGATTACAGGTACTCTGTGAACTGTTGATGTGTGAGCGTTGTTGCGTGACAGCGCACGTTACTTTGGAGTTAAGTTGAGCAAGAAACTTCACAGAGGCTTGAGAAAGTTTTAAGAGTCTTTACTAAGACATTACGGCCAAAGGCATAGTTGAATAGATACAAGTAGAGTTTCTCCCCCCCTTCATGGAGAAGCTCTTAGTTCAGAGACAAGACACAGACAGCAGAAGAAGGAACCAGCAGCAGGCTGTTACAACTTCCCCAGCTGTCATCTCCCGTTACCATGACAACCTGTCTGGCCTTGGATGTCTGCTCTCTCAGGCCAGGCATAGCTGATAACACAGCTACTCTCCCATACATCTTGAAACATTTCAGACTTGATGAAAAAACACATTGGTAGTACGGCCTAGTAAGCCAAATGGCTGATTTTTAATGAATTTCAACAGATTATGAGAACTCTGACAGAAAAAAGTCCAAAAGAGTCTGTTTTCTCTCTCTTTTTACACTTTGAACTCTTGATTCTCTCTCACTGTTTTGTGTATCACCATGAAAATTTAGATGGTTGTGAAGCAAGAGTTTCTGAGTTCCGGACTACAAGTTTAATAAGGTTTTGTTTTGAAATGAGTTTATGGGAAGCAGCAGAATGGTATGGGGATATTTTCAATTTAACATTGTGGAATGTGAAATGCACATATATAAATATGATATGCCTCAAGCCCTTGTCTTTGTTCTTCTGGGTTGATCACTCAAGTGGTGGTTAGAGATGCCTTTTGTTTAATTGTTGATGCTAGATTATGATTTGTGATTTAGGAACCAAGACATATTTAAACACGTGTTTGGCATTTGATTATGTTAAATAAAGCATTGAAAAACATTTTGAGTATATCCTTCTTGAGTCAATCAGTGAACTTTTTGGAGCCTTAAGATGGTAAAGAAAAGCTGTAGTTTAAGTTTTAGGTGTTCATAAGAACATAAGAACATAAGAAGAGCCTGCTGGATCAGGCCAGTGGCCCATCTAGTCCAGCATCCTGTTCTCACAGTGGCCAACCAGGTGCCTGGGGGAAGCCCGCAAGCAGGACCCGAGTGCAAGAACACTCTCCCCTCCTGAGGCTTCCGGCAACTGGTTTTCAGAAGCATGCTGCCTCTGACTAGGGTGGCAGAGCACAGCCATCATGGCTAGTAGCCATTGATAGCCCTGTCCTCCATGAATTTGTCTAATCTTCTTTTAAAGCCATCCAAGCTGGTGGCCGTTACTGCATCTTGTGGGAGCAAATTCCATAGTTTAACTATGCACTGAGTAAAGAAGTACTTCCTTTTGTCTGTCCTGAATCTTCCAACATTCAGCTTCTTTGAACGTCCACGAGTTCTAGTATTATGAGAGAGGGAGAAGAACTTTTCTCTATCCACTTTCTCAATGCCATGCATAATTTTATACACTTCTATCATGTCTCCTCTGACCCGCCTTTTCTCTAAACTAAAAAGCCCCAAATGCTGCAACCTTTCCTCGTAAGGGAGTCGCTCCATCCCCTTGATCATTCTGGTTGCCCTCTTCTGAACCTTTTCCAACTCTATAATATCCTTTTTGAGATGAGGCGACCAGAACTGTACACAGTATTCCAAATGCGGCCGCACCATAGATTTATACAACGGCATTATGATATCGGCTGTTTTATTTTCAATACCTTTCCTAATTATCGCTAGCATGGAATTTGCCTTTTTCACAGCTGCCGCACACTGGGTCGATATTTTCATCGTGCTGTCCACTACAACCCCGAGGTCTCTCTCCTGGTCGGTCACCGCCAGTTCAGACCCCATGAGCGTATATGTGAAATTCAGATTTTTTGCTCCAATATGCATAATTTTACACTTGTTTATATTGAATTGCATTTGCCATTTTTCTGCCCATTCACTCAGTTTGGAGAGGTCTTTTTGGAGCTCTTCACAATTCCTTTTTGTTTTAACAACCCTGAACAATTTAGTGTCGTCAGCAAACTTGGCCACTTCACTGCTCACCCCTAATTCTAGGTCATTAATGAACAAGTTGAAAAGTACAGGTCCCAATACCGATCCTTGAGGGACTCCACTTTCTACAGCCCTCCATTGGGAGAACTGTCCGTTGATTCCTACTCTCTGCTTTCTGCTTCTTAACCAATTCCTTATCCACAAGAGGACCTCTCCTCTTATTCCATGACTGCTAAGCTTCCTCAGAAGCCTTTGGTGAGGTACCTTGTCAAACGCTTTTTGAAAGTCTAAGTACACTATGTCCACTGGATCACCTCTATCTATATGCTTGTTGACACTCTCAAAGAATTCTAATAGGTTACTGAGACAGGACATTCCCTTGTAGAAGCCATGCTGGCTCTGCTTCAGCAAGGCTTGTTCTTCTATGTGCTTAGTTAATCTAGATTTAATCATACTTTCTACCAGTTTTCCAGGGACAGAAGTTAAGCTAACTGGCCTGTAATTTCCGGGATCCCCTCTGGATCCCTTTTTGAAGATTGGCGTTACATTTGCCACTTTCCAGTCCTCAGGCACGGAGGAGGACCCAAGGGACAAGTTACATATTTTAGTTAGCAGATCAGCAATTTCACCTTTGAGTTCTTTGAGAACTCTCGGGTGGATGCCATCCGGGCCCGGTGATTTGTCAGTTTTTATATTGTCCATTAAGCTTAGAACTTCCTCTCTCGTTACCACTATTTGTCTTAGTTCCTCAGAATCCCTTCCTGCAAATGTTAGTTCAGGTTCAGGGATCTGCCCTATATCTTCCACTGTGAAGACAGATGCAAAGAATTCATTTAGCTTCTCTGCAATCTCCTTATCGTTCTTTAGTACACCTTTGACTCTCTTATCATCCAAGGGTCCAATTGTCTCCTTAGATGGTCTCCTGCTTTGAATGTATTTATAGAATTTTTTGTTGTTGGTTTTTATGTTCTTAGCAATGTGCTCCTCAAATTCTTTTTTAGCATCCCTTATTGTCTTCTTGCATTTCTTTTGCCAGAGTTTGTGTTCTTTTTTATTTTCTTCATTCAGACAAGACTTCCATTTTCTGAAGGAAGACTTTTTGCCTCTAAGAGCTTCCTTGACTTTGCTCGTTAACCATGCTGGCATCTTCTTGGCCCTGGCGGTACCTTTTCTGATCTGCGGTATGCACTCCAGTTGAGCTTCTAATAGAGTGTTTTTAAACAACTTCCAAGCATTTTCGAGTGATGTGACCCTCTGGACTTTGTTTTTCAGCTTTCTTTTTACCAATCCCCTCATTTTTGTGAAGTTTCCTCTTTTGAAGTCAAATGTGACCGTGTTGGATTTTCTTGGCAATTGGCCAGTTACATGTATGTTTAATTTAATAGCACTGTGGTCACTGCTCCCAATCGGTTCAACAACACTTACATCTCGCACCAGGTCCCGGTCCCCACTGAGGATTAAGTCCAGGGTTGCCGTCCCTCTGGTCGGTTCCATGACCAACTGATCTAGGGAATAGTCATTTAGAATATCTAGAAACTTTGCTTCTTTGTCATGACTGGAACACATGCAGCCAGTCTATGTCCGGGTAGTTGAAGTCACCCATTACTACCACATTTCCTAGTTTGGATGCTTCCTCAATTTCATATCTCATCTCAAGGTCTCCCTGAGCATTTTGATCAGGGGGACGATAGATCGTTCCCAGTATTAAGTCCCTCCTGGGGCACGGTATCACCACCCACAACGATTCTGTGGAGGTGTCTGCCTCTTTTGGGGTTTTGAGCTTGCTGGATTCAATGCCTTCTTTCACGTATAGAGCGACTCCGCCACCAATACGTCCTTCCCTGTCCTTCCGATATAGTTTATATCCAGGGATAACCGTATCCCACTGGTTTTCTCCATTCCACCAGGTCTCGGTTATGCTCACTATATCAGTGCTCTTCTCTAAGACCAAGCACTCCAGTTCTCCCATCTTGGTTCGGAGGCTCCTAGCATTAGCGTACAGGCACTTGTAAGCAGTGTCTCTCTTCAAGTGTCTTTGGCACTTGTGGTTAGGCCTGTGGTAATTTTGCTCTTCTGATTGGGGAAACTGTTCAGTGCAAATCTATGGCTATGCTTCTCTCTCTCGTCTCCCTCATCTGCTGGAGGGATGTAAACATTAATTTCAGCCAATTTGTTTGCTTTACTGATGTGAGTGGGGAAATGGATGGGGACCTTTGGCCCTCCCACAAGAATTAAGTGGAAAAGCTAAAAAAATTAGGCATAATTGGCAGAGAAGGCAGTGTACATGTTTGTCTGTGTATATGCACGCACGTACACATAGAATTGGTGTTATATGTGAAGCAGCATTCAGCTCTGGTTTTTAATCTATTTGTAACAATGTGAGATTTCAAGTTTCCTCTTTGTTTTCTATGCTTTTAAAAGTCACTCACTTTTTCTTCTCTTTCTAGTAGTTTCAGAGAGTCTTTTACTTGCTTAAATTGGTAGTAAAACCTCAATAAAGCCAGGAGGGGTCATTGCATGGTAACTCATAAATCCAACCACATTTGCAAAGTATGGAAAAACTTTTTATTTATTATTTATTTAAGGCATTTATATACCAATTTTCAGGTGGACCTCACAAAGTGGTTGACAAAAAACGATTACAGTATTTATTATCTATTTTTAAGCTACAATAAAGTGAACAAGACAGCTTGTTAATGAAGCTGTTACTACTTCTTCTCACTCCCCTCAGGGCAAGATAGCTCTCCTGCAGATGCCCTTGTGGTGAGTTTGGGAAAAAAAGGAGGGGGCACACTGCAAATGAATGATGACAATTCCTCAAATTCTTCTTCTCCTCTCTCCTCAGAGCACTCATTTTGCACTCTAATTTGTTTAAGCTTTGTCGTGGAGCGAAAGGATGTTAATAGAAATATATAATGTGTGCATCTGTGGGTGAGTGTGTGAACAGGGTGTATATGTGTGAATGGATGGATGTGTGTCAACAGAGTATGGTTGTGGCTTTGGCCCTGCCCATTGCTACCATGTGAACCCCAGAAGGTTACCCACAAAGGAATGCAGTTTAGACTGAAAAAGGTTGCTCACCACTGATCTACTTATCACAGTTACTCAGCTAATTTGCTTTTCCAAGGAAAAGTGACCAGTCTGAGGCACATACACATAACAACAGCCTGAATCGAACCATATAATCCCTATCAAAAATTACACTGTTCAATGCTTCAGGAGTCAACAACTTATGTTTTCTATTACAATGGTTCCAGAACTTTTTTCTCTATGGACCACATGAAAATTGCTGAGGGTCTTGGCAAACCATTTAATGATTTTTGTGCTTGTTGTAGCCATTGTAATGTGTTGTGCTAGATGCTGTATGATTTTTAATTGTATTTTGATTGCTTTTTTATTTTTTATAGAATTCAAAGTGTAATACAATAAAATACAAAAGAAATAAAAAAAACAATTTAATGTGACGGATGTGCTGTCTCCAGTCTTCAACCACAAATCCACAAACATGTCATAGACCATCTGAATGAAGCTTGCGGACCAGTGGTGATATACAGACTACCATTTGGAAACCCCTAATCTACTACATTTATGTCCTGCTTTCTTACAAGAAGCTCAATCTGGTTTACATAGTTCTTCCATCACCTCATTTTCTCTTCACAACAAACCAGCAAGGCAGGCTAAACCAAAGGTTATCAAGTCAGCTTTATGGTTGTGTGCAGAGCTGAACTCGACTTCACTGATCCTAGTCCAATATACTAACCACTATGCTCACGGCCAGAGTTCGATTCCAACGGAAGGAGGAAGTCGAATCTCCGGTAAAAGGGGTCGAGGTCCATGTGATGTTCCTATATTAATGTATATATGGTAAGTGTTGTTGTTTTAGAAGATACATGGTAAGTGGAGTGAAAGAGGAGGGGGAGTGAATGGGCAGTAGAATGCGAGATGATTGGCTGAGTGTTTAAAATGGCTGAATGTATAAAAGGAAGAGTGAGAGTGGAATCGGGGAGGGAGAAGAGAAAGAGTGGATTGCTTGGTGGGGTTTGAGAGAGTTGTTTGCCAGGAGAGCGTGAAGAAGGAGGGAGGTGGAGTTCAGATTAGTATTGAGTAAAACCATATGCTTATGTGCCTTAAGAAGAAATCTTGTTAATCTTGTTAGCTTTGTTATCTTTAATAAATACTTAATTTGGTTTACCAAAGGCCTGATCCTTGGCTGGGGTTTCACAGACCACAAGGGAGGGTAAGGTAATGACCAAGGCTGAAGGGGAACTGTAACAAATGGTGGCAGCGGTGAAGAGAATAACAATACCAGTATTCAGAGTCTCTGGGAATACTAGTATTGGGACGTTACTGGTGGTTGCCTAGCAGGGGGATCTGTTGAGATCTGTGCTAGAGCGGGGAGAGAAACCATAAGAGAGAGCGGTCCGGACTGGTGGAGTCCCTGGTGGTGCCTAGAGACAGGCAGTAACCACGAGTAGGTAGGAACCTGACAGGGAGAGCCAGGGAAGGACACATCACATTCCACTCAGCCTTCCATCCATCCGTGGTCGGTAAAATGAGTACCCGGCATATGCTGGGGGGTAAAGAAAGGCCGGGGAACTGGCAATCCCACCCCATATATACGGTCTGCCTAGTAAACATCGCAAGACGTCACCCTAAGAGTTGGAAACGACTCGCACTACAAGTGCGGGGACACCTTTACCTTTTTTTTATGCCACAATAGCTCTTTCTTAAAGCTATAGTTCCCATAACATCTACTTGGGAGTAAGCTCCAATGCCCACAATGGGGCTTACTTCTGAGTAAACACATATAGGACTGTGGTGTGGAACAACCATCAGAGAAACACAATTCAGAGGATTCCAAACTTTTCATTTCAATTTTGTAGATTTTTTAAATTTTACCTTTTTTCTTTGGACTGCTTTTCCAGGCCTCAAGGAGTCGAGGTTCAGTTGTGCATGAATACGTTTCATGTGTTCCAAGCAGGTTTCTATGAGGTTGGCTGTAATGAAAAATACATTCTATCAGCAAACCTGTCTACATTTAAAAATATTTGCAAAATGTGCAATTATGACATCAGGTATTCTATTTTTAACCAATGAGTCACTTTTTAAATATTAATTAAAGCTCTTTATATTATTTAAACTGAATTATCCAGGGGGAAAAAAGTATTCAGGTGACATACTGCATGCAAAATGACAAGCTTAAGTACCCAAAGCTTAATTAACATTTGAAGTTACTACATTTGCATTTAACTAAGCAATAATTCTTCCTTTTTTTTTTTTTTCAATAATTTTTATTCAGATTTTCATAAAACATACAAGACAAAATCATAAAACATTCAAAGACAAAAAACAAAATCAAAAATAGTTAAACAAAAAGAAAAAAAGAAAAAAAAAAACAAAAATAAAAAAATAAAGAGTAAAATATTGACTTCCCATTTGTCAAAGATCAAATCAGTTATAAGTCTATAATATATAACAATCCTGTCTCTTAAGTCATATTATAAAATCACTTTCCTCCAGTAGTTATCTTACTTAATCATCAAATCTCATAAACATTACTTTATTCTTTCCACAAAAAGTCAAAGAGAGGTTTCAATTCTTTAAGAAATATATCTATCAATTTTTTTTTCCAGATAAGCATATCGATTAATCCATCTCATTACTAATTATGATAATCTTATTGTCATAACCATAGTCAAAATAAACATTTCAATTAATCCATCACATCAGAATCTGTTAGGTTCAATAATTTCAGTAGCCATTGTTCTATTATCTCTATTAGTTCCATTTTCCATCTTCCATCTTCAGTAGTCTTGTTAAGTCCAGTAATTTCAATATCCAATCTTCCATTATCAGTATTCCATAATAATCTTGCTGTCAAAGCCATAGTCATATAGTAAGAGTCTGATGGGAATTACCTCTATCCCAAATATTTTCTTGCCATCCATTCTGAATAGGTTGCTGAAATACTGCTGTAAAATCATATCTCTGTTCTTTTTTTCAAAATACACTGGGTAGCAATAATTCTTCCTAATAGCGAACTCAATAACTCCATGCCAACAGAAATGGAGCCAGAGCAAAAGGGAGGTATCAGTACTCAGGGAATCCTGGAATTTGCAGAAGTATGGGGGGGAGTTAAAAAACAAATCAAATAGGGTGGGGGAACCTCTTCCCCACCAAAAAAAAAAGCAGTCCAATGAGGACTGAGCATGCTTGGTGACCAGCAGGAACTGTGAGATGCTGAATGTCAATTGGAAAACAAAAACTGAAAGAGTAAAGTTGTTTGCTATAGTCCATAACAGCTTATAGAATCCCAGAGAAAGGTATGACTAGCTTGCTGGACTCCTGCACAGATCTCCTGTTACATTGTGAGGATTTGAACAGTTTCTTACATGTCCCACTTGCTTTATCATTAGCTTATAGTTTAACTCAGTATCTTCATTATACAATTATTTCTTCTCAGAAGATTCAACAGTAGGATGGGATCTCATGCAACTCAAGGCCAAACTAGATGTGCCATTATTCACATCTTTAGTCCTGTCATGTAAGGGTTTTTTTTACTATGAAACGCATATCACCACACATCTGGCAAAGGACTAACAAAATGCCTTGGTTCTATAAACCTGGAAGTTATTAATAATAATAATAATAACACACACACACACAGAGAGAGAGAGAGAGAGAGAGAGAGAGAGAGAGAGAGAGAGAGAGAGACTATGTAACATATCACTCCTCTATTTTTCTACTGTCCGACTCCGACATAAATGGCAAATGTATATTATTTTTTCTACTGTCTGACTCCAACTCTGACTCCTTCATAAATGACAAATGTATATTAATGTATTAATATTAATAAATTAATATTAATATTAAAATATTAATGTTATTTTGAAGTCGGAGTCAGTACATTTCTACCGACTCCACCCAAAATTGCTTCTGACTCCGACTCAACAGCCCTGCTTATCAAATATTTCATCATACAAAAATGCCAGCATCACATATAAATAGGTGTACTACTCACGGTGTTGGATTTCATTCACACAGGAGTAAGGGGAAGGTGGTGGGTAGTTTTTGCCAGTTGCTCCTTGCAGCCTCCTGTAAAGCTACTCTGGATGGTAGGAAGAACCTCCAAGGTCAGCATGGGGAGGTTGTACAGGGGATCAGTGAAAATTGTTCCCCCCCATTCCTCCAATGGGGAACTTTGCTAGTTCCTGGTTCTCTCCATGAACAGAAGGAACCCTTCCATTTGCAGAGAGATAAATCTGGATCTAATCCATGACGAATACAAATAACTGCTTTGATGTTGTTCTTACTTGCTGGCAAGAAGAATTGCAATCCTCTGTTGTTGCTTAGACATAAATACTAGATCTTCCTGGTTGAACCTCAAAAATAAGTGCTATGGGAGAACTGTGAAATGCTTCTCCAAGTTTCTGAAGTGTTAAAATACATGCCAACATCCATCTTGCATTTTCCCACCAAGACTGTACTATCTAAATGCATGGTTTTCTGATCTGCAAGATTTCCCACATGGGATTTACTCAGAAGCATTCACAGATTCAAGGGCATTCAAAAAGCACCACTTGGCTGCTCTCACCACCTAAATCCCTATAGAGTGCTTATAAACAGGTTATACAGGGCAGAGAGAAGAGAAAGAACACTTAACATTATAAATGTGGATACATTCCAGACAAACTTTTTACATACAGAAAAACAAAGGAAGCTAATACATATTAATTCACAGTTTGTAAAAATGCATATGTTTGAACCAATACTATGCTATTTGAAAAGTGGTCCCAACTCGGGCAGACAAGTCTGTTTAGTGGTACCTAGAATGAGTACATGGCAAAATGGTAGCCAACTGTTTAATTTTGGTCCCATTTCTCTAGTAGTGTGCATAACTAGCAGGTTCCAATCCGACTGTCATCTTGCTCTGTGTTCATGGGCTTTGCATGTCACAGAAAGGAGACTGGGAACATTTGCCTTAAGTACGATGTGCAAAGCCATTTTAATGTAGATAACCAACCGTTTGTGTTTACTACACATCAACAACCACCTGACTGAAAATATGATGTAACATGACAGTAACTCACCTTCCAAAGCACATTTCTGGGCACTTTTACTGACAGCCAAGAGGGGAAGCAAAGCATTGGCAGCAACTTGTTTCAGCACATCCTGAGAGGATTTTCCTTCATAGCTCTACGAATAAAGCAACACTGGTCACCCCAATGAAAAAATAAAACATGCTGCAGAAATCTCCACATTAAATGTCTACAAATTTCATTTATACATTTTATTTATTTACTTAGCAGATTTCTAGACTGTTCCTCATCACACATAAATTCAAGATAAAATAATAAAATTCAATACTTTAAAACCTACAATTAATATAATAAAGCAGCACAGAAAAAAAACTGAAACATTCATTTAAAAAAGTCTGTACCACCAACATTAAGAAAAAAATATCACAGCGGTGAACAATATGAAACCAACAATAAAATTACATCCATTAAACAAGTATAAAGGCAACTAAACATTAGACAGTATCAAATTATTTCCTCCAAAGGCCTGGGAGAACAGATATGTATTCATATGGGGATGGAAGGTACCAAAAGGCAGGACCATCACAACAGAGAAGGTCCTCTTCTGCATCACTGCACAGTGGGCCAAGGGGGATGACAAGAAGAGCATTCCCCCCAAGCCAGCTGTCCAGGACAGTTGATATGAGAGGAAGTATTTCAGCAAATAATTGGGTCACAAGTTGTGCAGGGCTTTACAAGTCAGTACTAATCTTAAATTGGGCCTGGTAGCATCCATGTAGCCAGCACAGATCCCACAGAATACATGGCTACATGTGGATGCACCAGTCAATATGTTTAGCAGGGGTGGGATAGCATTCTGCAGTAGCTACAATTTCTAAACTTTCTTCAAAAGAAGCCCAACATAAAGTGTATTCAATAGATTAAATGCAAAGTTACAAGAGCATCCACCAACCACTCTGGCAAGGCTATCCTAATCAAGGAACAGCTGTAGCTGGTAATAAGCACTGATTTTCACCAAGGCCACCTGGATGTCAAGTGACAAGACTGGATCTAGTAGTACCCTGCAGACTACAAATCTGCTCTTTCAGGGGGAGTGAAACGCCATTCAGAATAGACTCTGCACAATATCCTGGACACAAGAACCACAGCAGTGCCTCAGTGTTGTCCTCATCCAAACCTGCCTCTTGTCATGTATTCCAAATCCTAATGTGCTATGTTAGGTGTTCCAGTTCTAATTACACTCTTGGCTCCCTTTCTTTAACATGACATATTAAGACAGTTTAGACGCACGCAGATGCTTCATAAGAACTCATTTGCAAGAATGTGGGTTGTGCTAAATTCCTCTGAAGTGTGTGGGGGAGACTATGTAACAAACACATGGATAGGCAAGGAGGGTGTCTCGGAATCTTTCCTCACACTTTCTCCCCTGAAATCTCTTATCCATAACCATGGTTTTAGCACCTCCTCTTTCCCATAGCTTAAAACTGCCTCTGCCACTTCCTTGCTTTATAGGAGTCTTATTAACATCCCACTTATAACACATGGGTCTTCCACATCTAGTTTGCCCCTCAGCAATATCTGCAAATTAATCTAGTTCCTCCTCAAAAGAGACTGGATTGATAGATTTCTTCTACTCTCAACGGCCTTTATTTTTATTCCTGCTGATAACTAGTCAGTGAAAAAGTGATGGCGAGTTAGCTTTTAGCCCTGACACCTATTGGTTCTTCAACATGGATGGTTTCAAACTATTGTTCCCCTTTTCAATATCTAAACCTCAGACCCTCTTTTGTCTCATTGTTCAATATATCTAGCTCTTCTATCAGTGCCGGCTTTGATTTTGCTACTCTAACTGCTTTCCCTACAATTATATACCTTTTTAAAAAGCAGCAACTGAAGTCAGCTGCTGCAATAGTGTTACCTGCCCTTTTCAGGAAACTTCTTTCACAGAGAAAGTTATTACCAAACTGTCAAACAGCCTGTCAGTAAGGGAGGCTATATTTTCATTCCTCCCTCAAATTCCCTTTTTGACCTCTGACTTCTCTGCCTGTTCTGCTCTCAATGCCACAGCGGGTAGGTTTGGCTCACATGCTCAGATGCCACAGCAGATACATTAGCCACAGCTCTCTGGCCAACCAAGTACTAAGGGGAACTTTAACATCAGATTTGAGTTCCAAGACACAGAAGATGAACTGCTGAAGCTTGCTTTATGTAACACAATCATACAGTAGTAATAAAAACAAGTTTTTCAGTGAGGCCTAAAAGCACTTGGGATCTAACAACCAGGATGGCCAAGAAAAGTGATCCTTTGGCAAAACCAGAAGGCAAGGCAAGTCCTCACATTCCTAATATTTATATCTGCATACTGTCTTGCCTGTTTGTTTCCTACTTGATCTTTCATCTATTACTCCTGCTGTATCTTGCCCTCCCTTACACTGGGCTGGTTTTGACATAATATTAATCTTATACAGTATGTGTTATATAGTTTCATATTACAAGAACAACTTGTAGCAAACTCTGGACTCACATACACTAACACCCTTTCTCATTGCAGCTGAGCTGTATGAATGTGGCAGCTTTCATTTCAGTTTTAGATTAATCACAGTTTGCCATGTTGTTAGGAGTGGCCATAGTTTGTCTGGGTTCTAACAATGCTTAGTTGAAACAAACTGACTTCTTTTTTTATTAAGTTGGCTTTTATTCATTCATTTTTATTTAAAAATATTTATAAGCTGATTTAAAGAGCATGCTTGTTTCAACTAAACATTGCTAAGATTAACTGCAGTTTGTCCAGGTTCAGACAAGATACTAAGTGGCAGTTAATTAAAAATGGAAGCTTTCACATTTGTCTTAATGCCCACACTGGGCTTGATGCTCATAAGGCTAAACCATGGTTTAGCATTACATCTGAATGTAGCCAATGTTTCTTCTACCAACCTGTTATTTTCTTCCTTGTTGTTGGGGGGGGGGAAGAGGGAAGGGAATTTTCACAAACTTGGAACATTATTCCTGCATATATGCTAATTCTATGTATACAGGGATTAGGATCACATCATCCCCATATGACATTTACCTGTGCAGTTTAATGCTTTCATAGGAGCCCAACATGTGCAGCTCTATCCATATAGCTTGTACACTGGCAAGTCTTGTCTGAAGGCAGAACATGTCTGATCCCTGACTGTAGATTAAGCATTTGCTCAGGCCTCTCCTCATCCTTCTTGCAGCTCTTTTCACTGATGTTCCTATTTTTATTTCTGCTCTCCTTTACTACTTTCTGTGCTAAATACAGCAGGGCCCCGCTTTTCGGTGGCCTGCTCTTCGGCGTTCTGCTAATATGGCGGCTTTCAATCAGTGTAAGGCCCCACTCATACGATGCTTGTTCCGCTTTTACGGCATTTTTTGGGCGTCGGGCACCATCCTATTGAATGAGTTCCACTTTTTGGCTGGTTTCGCTTTTAGACAGGGGTCTGGAATGTAACCCGCCATATGAGTGGGGCCCTACTGTACATTTATTTTCCTTCTTGAGTTTCTCCTTTGAAAATTGAATTTTTTTGTTAAGTGAAACTTATATATTCTCTTCTGACACCCTTCCCATGCTATTCGATCTATTGTTCTTTCCTCCTTTCCTGTCTGAATCACAGGTTTTCTACTCTCTTCCTCTCTGAATTTCAGGCTATCAATTTAATCTTTGAGGCTCTATTTGAGATACCTGTGCCAGACATTTTTTTTGAGAGATTTTGTGTTTTCTCTGGAAATATGAATTATGAAACATATTGAGGAATCTGATAAGCAATTTGTAAGGCGATTTGAGAGTTTATAATGATATCCCATTTTGCAGTTTTATTTTAATTTTGTTTGTTTTAATACTTTAATTAATACTTAATTGTTTTATATATGTAAAAATAACAAATATATGAAAAAACCTTCTTGCACCAATCATCTTGATATGTTGTTATTCACTATCTGACCACTTGAAAAATGCAAACAAAGAAAGAGGGCAACATGGAACAATGGAAGAATGCACAGAGGGCAGTCAAACAATTTTACATGCAAATCTCAACTAGCAAAATGCAAGCAGCCAGTAATACCTAGATAAAAATATGCATTCACAATAAAATACACTGATCCAGACCTGCTGGAACTAGAATACTAATTCCCATTAAAATAATGTCCTCCTCCAACATGATGAAGGTTTTCATTAGACTGAACATGGCACATGCAGAATGGGTTATTATAGAGGAGGCTATTTTAGCTTTATTTAGACTGAACCAGATCATATTAATGGAAAGGAATCAGAAGAAGAACAGGCTTGAGGCCATAGCCAATTGATGAATATAACATCTTAAGTGAGACTCGCTTATCTTTTGACTTATATTTAGTCCTAGACAGCAATGTCTAGTAGATTTTTCAAACCTATACTTGAGCATTAGAAGTAATATTTTCACCAGCGTCATCATCTGCTGAAAAACTAAATGCAAGAATAAAATGCTCAAAAGAAATGGGTTAGAAGCTCAATCTATTTGGGCACTGAGGGTGGGGGTGAGATAATATATGGACACAGAACTATAGACAGTAGACCTGGTAAAAAGGAGATGAGGAAGTCCTTCAATATTTATTACTATCCATAGCTTAAGAGGAAGATTTAGATGGCAGTAATCAAATAAAAAAGAATGTATACAGTGAAATGGAGTTTCCTAGAAGATATTGATCAGCAATGCACAAGAGGATATTTTACCAGGATCTCAAGGGGAAAAAAAGAACACTTATGAACAGCTATATCATCATTAACAGCACTATGGCCAAGATGAGATGGGATCATTCAGTATTTGATTCCAAGAGACTTGAGAGTCCAAAATTAGCAGACATGGACTTCAATATTTTGAACCACTTGCATATTGCTATTATGGGAGAAAAAACTAATGCAAACTCTTTGTGGTGTCTCAGAGCAAAATCTCATTTCAAAAAGAGAAGAAAGGGAAGGAATAAAAAAGAGATTTTCATCTTAAACATTGGAGGATGGTCAACAGCCATTGAAAGTCAAAGAATGATGCAAAGTGCCCCCTCCACTCCTCAATATAAGGAGATATTCTGAAGACTTCATTCAGATTCAGGCTTCAAACTTATATATACTTATCTGGGAGTAAGCTCCACTGAATTTATGAATTTGCCTCTAGGTAAATATAGGATAGCACTGTAGTTTATGGAGAACTCTGCATTCACAGATTTTAATACAACAATAAGATGTATAAAGAATAAAAGGGCAGGTCAGAATTGGAATAGAAAACACGTAAGGTTCAGTTCTTCTCCTTCACTGAGAAGTATGCTAGACAGCATGTAAAATATAGGAATTAGGAAGTCCCTGACTAAGTTTAGAGGACTGATGTGCATCTCTGGGGGGAAAAAACCCATAAGCAGTGCTTCCCCAATGTTTTCACCCCACAGACCACTTGATAATGGCTGAGGGTCTTAGCAGACCAGTTAATGATTTTTTTGCCTATTCTAGGAATTATAATATCCTGTGCTAGATGCTGTAAGATTTTTAATTGTATTGTTCTAGACACGCTGCAGAATTGCCCGAATTAAGCTCATGGACCATTGGTGGTTCACAGACCACAGTTTGTGAACCATTTACATATTACATTGTTCTCATGCTGGAGACCACTGCCACCAATCCTTATTTCTCCTCCCAGCAGTGTCACTAGGGGGGTGCAGACCGCACCGGGTGACACCATCAGAGGGGGTGACACACAGAGCTGCCCCTAGGCACAGGGAAGTGGGGCAGTTGCCCCAGGCTCCGCACTTTGAGTTTGGAGGGCCCCGCGCTTGGTGATATAGAGAAGCTGGGCTGCGGTGGGTTTTTTTTTCTTTATTTTCAGCCCTGCAGCGGCCATCTCGCCTGCCACTTCCCTCTTGGGGAATCTCTCGCTCTTCGGCTGCAGAGCAGTTTCCCCCCCCCTCCTGCCTGGCCTGCCTGCTCATCAGCTGTGAATTTTAGGTGGGATGTTTGAATCCCCTGCCTGCTCTTGGGCTGTGTACCTGAGTGGCTTCCCAGGCAGGATGAGGGGAAAACGGCTCTGCAGCCAAAGAGCGGCTGCGGGAGATTCAAACCTCCAGTCCAGGTAAGCGCTGCCTCTGTAAACCCGCTGCATGCAGCAGGTTTACAGAGGTAGCGCCAGTGGCGTACCAAGGGGGGGTCGGGGTGCAGTCAATCAGGGGGTGCAAGATGGAGTAGGGTTACCAGGTGTCCGATTTTCCACTGGAGTTTCCGGTTTTGGGGGGGTCCCCTCCGGGTCTCCAGCTAACTTACCTTACTCTCCGGTAACTCCGGTTACTCTCTCAGCTTCAATTTTAAAAAAGCTAAGTTTTTAGGTCATCTAGTTCCTGAGATATACACCAAAACGTCAGCCCCCCCCCGCGACTGTTTAATGTTTTTTAACCGATCTGTATAGCAGCTTTTAGCCAGAGCTTGGAAAAGTTACTTTTTAAAACTACAGCTCCCATCAGCCCCAGCCAGCATGGCCACTGGATTGGGCTGATGGCAGTTATAGTTCCAAAAAATAACTTTTCCAAGCTCTGGCCTCTAATCCCACACTTTCAGGATTGTAACCAATAAGGGGAGCCAGGCTTGTGATTTGTTGACCCAGGCAGTGCTTAGGCTTCATTACAACGTCAAAATGGTGGTTTTGAGGTCTTCAGTTTGAGTAAGTAAGAATATGGGTTAAAGTATTTTTTTCTCTTGTGTGTAGCACGCAGTCAGACCCTGGGCTGTTGGAGAGGGCAGTGCTTTGAAAACCTTTCTAATATGAAAGCTTTAATCCAATACTTGCTTTTCTGGGAGTAAAGGAATGCTGATCCCATGTACCTGGAGTAAACCCCATTGAATTCATTAGGACTTACTTTTGAGTAGACATGGTTAGGATTGTGATTCACAAGTTCGGCGCTTTAAAGGCCAGGAAAGGAAAGTTCTGATTTAGTCGAGATGTTCACTAAGTGCTGAAATGCTTGTGTATTTGTTCCTGTTTCTTTTTTTGGTATTATTTCATTTATGAGTATATTTCCATATGGATTCGTCTACAACTTCTACATTATTTGGGCCGTTATTAATTATGCAAACCTAATCCATTAATGTATCTCCTGTAACGGTAAAGTTTAATGTTAAAAGTTCTTTTCCCCGACCTGGCACTAGAGCAGCCCTAGATGGTTGGCTCTAGCCAGGCTTTGAGCTTTTCACAATGCTCTTGACCAAGGCTTACTCATTGTGGGTTTTTTTTTTAAAGAAGAATGACAAAGTTGAGCTGCCCAGCAGTGCTTGAAACACTATAGCCCTGCCTCCCATTATCCTATTGTTAGTACCCCTAACCCTTGCTGACACTTCTTTTCTAAGCCAGCTTCCCTTCTTTCCAGATCTTCAACTTCTCTGGTCAAATTACTACTTCCTTTTCCTTCCCTCACCCATGGTGACACCAATGTAAATATCAATGATACCTGCACTTCCGATGTCTTTATAATTAATACTACAATCTATGCACACTTACTTAGGAGAAAGATCTACTGAACACAGTGGATCTTATTTCCTGGCAAAAAAACATATGACTGGGCCACAACTTTCTTAATCAACCCCTCCACTGGGTGCTGTGCTGCATTAGGCTTACAGCCTGGGCACCCCTCTCATAGAGTTTCCCTCCCAAAAAAGTTGTTGTGAAATAAGTCATTTAATAAATTAATAAATAAAGGGGGCAAATCTTGCTTCACTTGGGAGATAAATGCCAGGGTAACCAATAAGACCAAAATGCACTATACTGAATTTAGATTATTAGAAATTCATACCTGAATTATTAATTCACAAAGATTAGTTACAGATACTCGGCTCTTCTCATCTTCATCTAGAAGGAAAACCACTGTTGGCTGGCAGCAAGCATTCTCTTTATTGGTGCTCTCTCTCTTCCCTTCTTCAGAAAAAAGGACAGCAAGGAACTGTAAGCAGGCCACATACAAGTCAGGGTGTCTGATGGAGAACTGCACACATTCACATACTGTATCTAAAAGAACAAAAATTGGTTTTATGCTGCAGTAGTTACAGAAATAAATATACTGAGCTACGTATTAGGACATCAGTAAAAAGGGGGGGGTTAAATAAGACAACAGGTAAGAACATAAGAAGAGCCTGCTGGATCAGGCCAATGGCCCATCTAGTCCAGCATCCTGTAAAGGGAGTCATTCCATCCCCTTGATCATTTTGGTTGCTCTTTTCAGAACCTTTTCTACTTCTGCAATATACTTTCTGAGGAGAGGCGGCCAGAAGTGCACACAGTATTTCAAATGCGGCAGCACCATAGACTTATATAATGGCATTATGATACAGGCAGTTTTACTTTAAATACCTTTCCTAATGATCCCTAGCATAGAATGTGCCTTTTTTTTTTACAGTTGCCAGACACTGGGTCGACATCTTCATTGCGCTATCTGCTATGACCCCAAGGTCTAGTTTCTTGTCAGTCACTGCCAGTTCTGACTCCATGAACATATAAGTGAAATTAAGATATTTTGCTCCAATATGCATAACAACTTTAACTTGTTTACATTGAATTGCATTTGCCATTTTACCACCCATTTACTCAACGAGATAAGAGGGTGGCTTATGGTGGTTTACATAAAAATATAGACTATAATCCATATTTCAAATTAAATGTCATTTCAAAGCAAGTTCTTTGGATTGGATTCAGGTTTGTGAGGTGTGGTACTCTCCTAACTGGTTGCTTCCACAGGTGGGGGGAGAGGTGGTTTTTTGCCAATTCCTTCTCCTATCTGCCACCCCGTGCCTTCAAAAAATCTGTTCCAGAGGGCTTAGAAAAAAAGGAGGTGGAGGAGGCTAAAGGGACAATTGGTGGAAGTCACCTCCAATGTGAACCTTCACTGGATCTCGAGCCCCTCCATTTGCAGAACAATCCAACCCATGAACTCCAACAAAAGCTATTAGCAACCTGAAATCCACACCCACCCCTCAAAGAATTGTGTATCCATGTCTGTATTTCCCTACAGCAGCCTTTACTAAACTTTTGCCCTCCTGGAATTCTGGACTACAACTCCCATCAGCCCCAGCCAACAGAACTGTAATCCAGAACATCTGGAGGACACCATAATCATAAAATCATAGAGTTGGAAGGGGCATATAAGGCCACTGAGTCCAACCCCCTTGCTTAATGCAGGAATCCCAATTAAAGCATGCCCGACAGTGGCTGTCCAGTTGCCTCTTGAAGGCCTCCAGGGTTGGAGAGCCCACCACCTCCCTAGGTAATTGGTTCCATTGTCGCACTGCTCTAAAGGTTAGGAGGTTTTTCCCGATGTTCAGTTGAAATTCGGCAATTTGGAAACTATACTTCTGTTAATGCAGCCTAAAATAGCATTTGCCTTTTTTGCAGCTACATCACACTATTGGCTCATTTTCAGTTTGTTACCAATAACAGCCCCAAAATCCTTCTCACATATACTATTGCTGAGCCAAGTATCCCCAAACTTATAACTCTGCATTTGGTTTCTTTTTCCTAAGTGTAGAACTTTGCACTTATCCCTGTTGAATTTCATTCTGTTGTTTTCAGTCCAATGCTCCAGCCTATCAAGATCCCTTTGAATTTTATTTCTGGATTCCAATGTATTAGCTATCCCTCCCAAATTTGTATCATCTGTAAAACTGATAAGCATTCCCTGCACCTCCTCATCCAAGTCATTAATAAACATGTTGAAGAGCACTTGGGCCCAGGACTGAGCCCTGTGGTACCCCACTCGTTACTTCCGCCCAGTTTGAGATGGAACCTTTGAGTATGATTCTGTAGCCAAATGTGGATCCACCTGATAGTTGTTCCATCTAGCTCACATTTAGCTACCTTGCTAATCAGAATATCATGTAGCACTTTTTCAAAAGCTTTGCTGAAGTCAAGATATATTATGTCTCCAGCATTCCCACACTCTACCAGGGAGGTTACCTGATCAAAAATGAGATAAGATTAGTCTGGCAGGATTTGTTCTTGATAAATCCATGTTGGCTTCTAGTAATCACTGCATTGTTTTCAAGGTGCTTACAGATTGACCGCTTTATAATTTGCTCCAGAATTTTCCCAGGGATTGCCTGGGAGATAACTTTCTCCTACAGACTGGTCTGTAGTTCACAGTCCTCCTTTTTGCCCTTTTTGAAGATAGAGACAACATTAGCCCTCCTCTAGTCACCCAGCACTTCACCCATCCTCCAAAATTTCGCAAGGATAATAGACAATAGTTCCAAGAACTCTTCAACCAGTTCCTTCAATACTCTAGTATTCAGTTCATCGAGCCCTGGAGATTTCAACTTGTTCAAAGCGATTAGGTATTCCTTGACCATTTGCTTATCAATCTCAAGCTGCAATCCTGCGCCTTCAACTTCAGGAGAGCCATAGACCCTCTTTTGGGAGAAGACTGAGCCAAAGTAGGAATTAAGGACTTCTGCCTTTTCTTTGTCATCTGTTATCATTTTTCCATCCTCATTGAGTCGCTGTACTGCCATTTCTTTTCTCTGTCTGTTACTATGGATGTACCTGAAGAAAGCTTTTTTTCTTTCGGCTTTTGGCATTTCTCACTAACCTAGGCTCATCCTCGGCTTTAGCCTTCCTGACGTCATCCCTGCAATTCCATGCCACCTGTCTGTACTCTTCCTTTGTGGTCTGGCCTTCCACTTCCTGTATGTGTCCTTGTTTTGTTTTCAGGTCATCTCTAAGCTTTATGTGAAGTCACACTGGCTTCTTCTGCTGGCTTCCCTCTTTTTTCCTTGATGGAATTGTTTGCCATTATACCTTTAGAATTTCCTCTTCTAAAAACTCCCACCCATCCTGGACTCGTTTTCTCATTAGGGTTGTTTGCCATGGAACCTTAGTTACCATTGTTCTGAGTGTATTAAAATCGGCTTGCTTGAAATCCAGGGTACACATGGCTACCCTCAGCATAAAATCAAGAACTCAAGTATGGCATGGTCACTTTCTCTCAGAGTTCCAGTAAGTGCCACTTCTTCTACTAAGTCATCTCTATTGGTTAGAATCAAGTCAAGGATAGCCGATCCTCTAGTTGCTTCCTCCACTTTCTGTAGGAGAAAGTTATCTCCAACAGAAGTCAGAATTTCTTAGAGGGGCCATGTTTGGCAGATTTTGTCTCCCAACAGGTACCAGGGAAAGTGAAGTCCCCCATTACTACATCATGCCTCCTCGAAATATTGGCAATTTGCTTTGCAAAAGTTTCATCCTCATCTTCTCCTTGATTGGGTGGTCAGTAGTAGACTCCAATCACCATGTTCCTTTTATTCCTTGCCCCATTAATTTTAATCCAGATACTCTTGGTGGAGCTACCAAGTTCATCAGCCTGTATTTCTGTGCAGGGATATATACTTTTAACATATGATGCAACTCTGCCTCCCTTTCTATTTTTTCTGTTCTTTTTGAAGAAGTTATATCCTTCAGTCATTGTATTCTAGTCATGGGAGTCATCCCTCCAAGTTTCGGTTATAACTATTAAATTGTATTTACTCTCCTGTATTAAGAGTTCAAGTTCGTCCTGTTTGTTTCCCATACTGTGGGCATTAGTTTATGGCATGATCTGTTCCCTCAGTTCCTCTTCCTGTGCACAAGCCTTTGATAGTCATTAACACCAAGTTTATGTCTCACTCCCCCTTAGGATTCAGTTTAAAGCTCTCCTGATGAATTTCTCCATGCTGTGGCCAAACACATTCTTCCCAGTCCTTGTGAGATGCAACCCATCACTTGCCAGCAGTCAATCTTCCAGAAAGTGTAGCCCATGGTCCCAGAATCCAAATCTCTTGCATCAGCACCAACTTTGCAGCCAGTCATTCACCCAGAGTATTTTTCTTTCCTTTTCCACTCATCTTCTAAGCACCAGAAAGATGGATGAGAAAACTATTTGGGCCCTAAAGTCCTTGAGCTTCCTTCCCAGAGCTTCAAAGTCTAATGTGATTTATTCATAGCTCCACTTGGCAATATGATTAGTTCCTACATGGATGAATAGAAAGTGATATCTGTCAGTGGGCTTTATGAGTGATAGCAACTCTTCCGTCACATGTCTAATCTGTCCTCCAGGGAGGCAGCATACCTGGCGAGTCCATGGATCTTCTTGGCATATTTGGGTTTTAACCCCACACAGAAGGAGTCTCCCACCACTACTACTCTTTTCTTCTTGTCATGGGCTGTGGTTTCATTTCCTCTGCTTGACTGAGCTTCAGCCACTCAGTCGCTGTCACTTGGGGTCTCCTTTAATTCTTCCCCTGCACATTGTCCTCTAGTCTCATCCTCAAGTGCCTGGAGGTGGTTCAGTAGTTCCACTAGTTCTGGAAGTCTTCTCATTCTTCTGCTCCTGTCATCCTTTTCCACGGAGTTTCCTCCACTTTGTTGTTGCTCTCCACAACAGTCTCCTCTTCTGCTTAAACATGCTGTTGTTCTTCCACCTCTTGTAGTTCTCTTTGATATTGCTGTCCCAGCGTTCTATCTAAGTACTCTTCATCTTCTCTAATACTCTTCAGCGTGGCCACCCGCCGTTCCAGACCCCTCACTTTTTCTTCCAACAGTGCCACCAGCTTGCACTTGTTGCACGTGTACGCCATGTTGTTCTCAGGCAAGAAAACAAACATTGCACACACACTGCAGGTCACCAGCACTGGAGTGTCCTTCCCGTCCATAGCCTTTTCTCTAGTGCCTTTTCTTTCTTTCTTTCTTTCTTTCTTTCTTTCTTTCTTTCTTTCTTTCTTTCTTTCTTTCTACTTGTATTGGAATGTCCTGTCCTCCTTCAAGGTAAATAGGAGAGTCCCACTGGTATGTGGTGCACCATACAAGGGGAAAAAAAAATTTTAGTGGCCTCCTCCTTGACCTCCCCCATCAAACTGCCTCGCTTGTACCTCCTCTGGACCAGCTGACACAGCCCCATCTGTTCTGCTCAGTCAGGAGACAGGAAACAGAATGAAAACTCCCAGCACACACAGCTGCTTCTAGTTGCACTCAGCAGATATCAGGCCATGCCCCTTCAGCCATCAGCTATCAGGCCATGTCCCTTCCAACCAAGTTGCTATGGAGCTCTGCAGAGCACACAGTCAGAGCACACAGCTTCAGAGCCCTCTTTGTCTTTGTCTCTTCCTCGCTACATCTCCTCTGCCAAACTCCTGTTAGCTTTCCCCGTTCGCTCACTCTCAGAGCTGGCTCGCTTGTATCTCCTCTGGACCAGCTGACACAGCTCCCTCTGTTCTGCTCAGTTAGGTGTCAGGAAACAGAATGAAAACTTCCAGCACACACAGCTGCTCCTAGTTGCACTCAGCAGCTATCAGGCCACACCCATTCAGCCAGCAGCTATCAGGCCACATCAGGGTGGCAAAGGCTGCTCTAGAGGAAATCATGGTAACATGAAAGCAAATTACTCTGGGATAAACTTGGAAAAACATTTCTATACATTTTGGAACCAAAACAAACCAGCCAACAGTTAATACACCATGAAGAGAACCAGTGTATATGAAGTGTTCGCCTTAGACCAATGTGACCAAAGTTCCTAGCTCTTCTCAGCCATGAAGTTCACTGAGAGACCTTAGATCAGTTGCTCAGTATCTACCAAGATTCTTCTGAAGAAAAAATTGAGAGGTGGAAAGACATATGTACATTGTCCAAAGATCTTTGGAGAAAAGCTGGCATAACAATTTTGTTTCAGTTCTGGCTTCAAAGATCCTACAGGAAAAAATATGACATTGTTGCTTCCATTAGCACCACATCATTCATTCACTCATTCATTCATAAGAATACCCCACACCATTTACCTAAAAGGTTCCAGAGCAGCTTACAATAATATGTAAAACCACATCAATACTTCCCCAGTACCAGCCAATCTGAGTTTTGTAATTTGCAGGGGAGACCTTGCTTGCGGTAGCCTTGGGGAATACAGCCCTGGCTGGCTGGCTGTCACTACAACAGACAAGGCCTTCTCAGTGGTGACACCCTGTTATGGAACACCTCCATAGGGATTAGATCCCCCCCCCACTATGTTCATTCAGGTGGCAGATTAAGCCGTATTTATTCCAGAAAGCTATTGGAGCTTAACAGGCATTACACCAATTTTATAATGTATCATTATTGTAAGTTGCATTTTGTATTGTGGTTCTACTTTTGGTTTTAAAACTGTATATTTACTGTCTGCTGACCTGGAAGAGTGAGGTGGTGGTAATAATAATATAGAAACATATATATTTGTATGTTAGCAGTTGATGAAGGCGGAAGCCAAAATGTTTTGGTAGAACAATAAAAATGGACCATTGGTCTCACCTGAAGGGTGATTTTCCTATGAGGACGGACATCACAACGGGTTTTAGCTCCACCTATCGTGCGAAGGCAAGAATGTCTTTGAAGTCAAGACTAGGGGCGTCAGGCCCCTCCCACTCTCCAGTTCATTCGCAGCGAGTCTAAGGAGAGATATCTAAAAATACAAAAACAAGGCCAACAGGCCTGGCAGCAGGAAAATAACACCATAGTACCATGCATAGTAACATGACTCCAACATAGCGGTATAACAGAACTAGAAGTCTTGACTTCACTTTTAAATTTAAATATAATAGCGTAACAGTAATATAGAACACATTAGAAAATATATAGTCATCCTCCAACTGGGAGGGTTGTGATGTCCGTCCTCATAGGAAAATCACCCTTCAGGTGAGACCAATGGTCCATTTTCCCTATGAGTCCGGCCATCACAACAGGATGTACCCCAGCAGCCCAAACAGGGAGGGACCACCCACGTGTTAATCGTCATTAAGAACCTGTTGCAAAACTCGTCTGCCAAAAGAAGCGTCAGCAGAGGCATAGCGATCAATTTTATAATGCCTTATAGACGAGTGTGGGGTAGACCAGACTGCAGCCCTACAAATATCGGCAACAGGAGCATTAGTGGCAAAAGCAGCCGAAGTGGCAGCTGACCTGGTAGAATGAGCCGTTATACTAGCTGGAACTGACAGCTTCAGAGACTCATATGCTAAAGTAATACATCCCTTAATCAACGGGATAAGGTAGGATTGGAAACTTTATGCCCCATAGACCTTGGATGAAAGGATACAAACAGAGACTCAGTTCGTCGTATATCCTGGGTCCTAGACAGGTAGGTCTTGAGAGCCCTCCGGACATCCAACGAATGCCAAGCCTTCTCGAGAGGATGGGTAGGATTCGGGCAAAAGGAAGGCAAAACAATGTCCTGGTTGCAATGGAACACTGAATCAACCTTGGGACGGAAGGAAGGATCAGTTTTCAGTACAACAGAGTCCTTATGGAAGACGCAGAGATGGCGAGCGGAAGACAATGCGCCCAACTCCGAAACTCGTCTAGCAGATGTGATTGCGATCAGGAACAGGACCTTGAAGGACAGTATACGAAGAGGCACAGTCCTGATGGGTTCAAACGGAGAACGTTGCAAAGCCTGCAGAACCTTCGGCAAACTCTATGAGGGAAACCGATGGACAACAGCCGGAGAGCATAGGGCGACTCCCCTCAAAAAACGTTTGATGAACGGATGTGAGGAAATATGATCTCCAGGAGGACACTGAGAGAATGGACGACAGAGTGGACGCATGTCGACGTAGAGTGTTGGGTCGAAGTCCCATCATAAAGCCGCTATGGAGAAATTGGAGCACCTGATGCACAGTGGCCTGGGATGGATCATGGTGGTGGGACTGGCACCACTTGGAGAAAGCCACCCAGGTATGTTGATAAATACGGGTGGTAGATGGTCTTCTCGAGGCCAAAATAATATCAATCACAGCGTCAGACAGTCCAGCTGACCTCAAATGTCCCCGTTCAAACGCCACGCTGTTAGATTGAACCAAGTAGGGTCCTGGTGCAGTACCGGACCCTGGGATAGAAGGTCTGGCCTTACTGGAAGTGTCCAAGGATCCATCATTGACATTGCCAGAAGATCTGAAAACCACGGTCGGCGTGGCCAAAATGGTGCTATCAGAACCAGCTGTGCCCTTTCGGTTCGTGCCTTCCTCAAGGTTTTGGCTAACAATGGTATGGGAGGAAAGGCGTACAATAGACCATCTGGCCACGGTGTTGTCAGAGCATCCACTGCTTCTGCTGTTGAGTCCAGGTATCGGGCAAAGTACCTGGGAAGCTGGCAATTGCGACTGGAGGCAAACAGGTCGACTGATAGGGCGCCGAACCGACACTGGAGACGATGGAAAATGGCTGGATGAAGTTTCCATTCTCCCGGAAAGACCTGTTGTCTGCTGAGCCAGTCTGCTGTCACATTCCAAATCCCTCTGAGGTGCTCTGCTTTCAGGGATTGTAGATGTTGTTCTGCCCAGACAAAGATGAGGGAGGCTAAGTCCTGCAGAGGACGAGACCTGGTGCCCCCCTGTCTGTTCAAATGTGATTTTACACACGTGTTGTCTGTTCGAATGAGCACATGATGCAAAGGGAACAGAGACTGAAAATGACATAGAGCTAAGTGGACAGCCTTTAGTTCCAGCCAGTTGATGCTTTGGAATTGTTCCGTGTTGGACCAAACCCCCTGAACGTACTGGGAGTTGCAGTGGGCTCCCCAACCTATGAGGCTGGCATCTGTGGTTACAACGGTTCTGCGGGGTTCTCTGAACGACGTGCCCTTGGAGAGGTGTTGAACCTTGGTCCACCAGCGGAAGGAGAGGCGCAGTGCGGGGCTCAAGCGAACTTTGCGATGGTTGGAGCTGGCAATGTCTTTTTGAAAAGGCAACAGAATCCATTGAAGGGGCCGAGTGTGGGCTCGAGCCCATGGCACAATGTGGATTGTAGATATAAACATCCCGAGCGCTCTGGCGAGAAGCATGACGTCTGCGGATGTTTGTTGCATCAGGGACCTTGCGATGCTTGTGATGGCAGTGATGCGATCTGGAGCCAAGAAGACCATTGCCTGCAGGGTGTCCAACATTGCCCCTAGATGTAGTAGGCGTTGGGTTGGTTGGAGATGGCTTTTGTCGAAGGTGACAAGCCAGCCGTAGGCCTGCAAAACATTGAGGGTGATCATTAAGTGATGATGAGCCAGTTCCTCCGACTTGGCCCGTATTAGCAAATCATCCAGATATGGGTAGATATGAACCCCTTGGGTCCGGAGGTAAGCCACTAGGATGAGTAGCACCTTGGTAAACACTCTTGGAGCAGAGGAGAGGCCGAATGGCATCGCTCTATATTGAAAATGCTGGTGGCCAAAAGCAAACCGAAGAAACTTTCTGTGGGCTATGCAAATGGGCACATGGAGATACGCTTCCTTAAGGTCGATAGAAGCCAGGAAGTCTCCTTCATGCAGACTCTCCGTAATGGAGTGGAGTGATTCCATTTTGAACCTGCGATATGTTACAAAACGGTTGACAAACTTGAGGTCCAATACCGCCCTCCATGATAAATCTCGTTTTGGCACAGCAAATAGGAGGGAGTACACCCCTTCCGACCTCTCAGTTGTGGGAACTGGCTCTATCGCCGCTATGTCCAAGAGGTGGTGTATAGCTGTCTGCATAATGTTGTGGCTGGCTGGTGCCCTTGGGCAAGGAGACGGGTGGAATCTGTCTGATGGGGTTGCCCAGAACTCTATGTTATAACCATAACTGAAAAGGTCCCTGATCCAGGAGACCTTAGTAAGGCGCAGCCATCGACCTCCAAAATTAAGTAATCTGCCACCTATGGGGAGGGCGTTAAGACTACTTGCGTAGGCGAGGGCCTGCCTTATATGAGGACGATGAGTTGCCCCTGCGCCCTTGGTACTGACCTCTGCCCTGGAAGCGTCGGTTCCAGGAGCCCCTGAATGCGTTGGGGTCATAGGGTCTGAAGTCGCGGCCTCGTCCTCCTGGCTGCGTTCCTCGAAAGGGCTGGTTAGAACGGAAGGAAGGGAATCGCCTGAAAAGCCTGTGGTCGCTGTTCTTGACTGTGGCCAGAACCGGTTTGTGGGCGTCTTTTGGATCAACCAGCACTGCCTTTAGAGCTTCCTCGCCGAAGAGTAGAGATCCGAAGTAAGGAGCCCTGGACAGATTCAATCTGGCCGCTGAATCAGCTTGCCAGTGGCGAAGCCAGAGGGTGCGACGAGCGACTATTTGAGCCGTCATGGCTCGTGCCCCTAATTGAGTGGCATCCAAAGTGGCATCGGCCACAAAAGCTGCTGTCTTACGCAATTTCAATAGTGCTCTTCTGAGGGTGACAGGATCAGGGTTAGCATCCTCTAGAAGGTCATCCAGCCACATCATAGATGCTCTGGAGAAGATGGAGGCTGAAGCGGAGGCACGCATGGCTAGGGCAGTGGCCTCGTGATTCTTGTGGAGGGCGAAGTCTATTTGTCGCTCAGTAGTGTCTTTTAGGTGGGATTCCCCTTCCCTGGGCAATCGTGAAACGAGGCGAGCGATTGGTTCATCTATGCCAGGGACATCTAACTTGGTGGCAAAGTCCGGGGCTAGGGCGTAAAGTCTGTCAGCCAGGTTCTTGAAGCGTCGAGCTTTGAGTGGATGGGCCCATTCTTCAGAGGCTAATTTGGTAATTAGGTCCGGCACCGGGATGTAGTGTTCAGTAGGTGCAGGGGATTTGAGGACCTTGGCCCCTTTGATAGCTGGGGCGGGCGAAGTTGAAGGCGCAGTCTGGAGACCAAGGGTATTAACTACCCTGCGTGCTAGCGGCTGATAGTCTGAGGTATTAAACAAGCGATACGATGTATCCTCCTCATGATCTGAATAGTCGCTCCAGTCGTCTCCTTCAACATGGTCAGTGAAAGTTGACTCCTGCGCATACGAGGCTTCATCCGTACATCTGCCTCTGGCTACATCAAAGGGATCTGGTGAACCGGAAGAATGAGCTTCATGGCACGCACGTTGGTCCATGTTAAGTGGAGGTATGGCAGGAACTTGTGGTAGTGACTGCATTTGGGTGAAAAATGCCAGCATGGCTTGAAGTTGGGAGAGGAAATCAGGAGACAGCTGCAGATCGGATGTGGCAGATGTATGTGTCTGAGGAACTATTGGAACAGATGTTTGGGGCGGTAAAACGGAGGAAGGTTCGTTAGGCGAACACAGGGGAAAGCCAACAAACTCTTCCTCGTCAGAGGCAGCAGCAGGGGAATGGAGAATATCGCTTATGTGTGCCTGTGCTGTGGTTGGCACAGAGACATAACGTGGGCGCTTTGGTTTACTATGGCTGGAAAGATGTTTTGTCTTAGCCAGTGCTTTGGTATGTCTGGTCTTAGCCGTGTTAGGATGTTGTGGCTTGGCTGATTGTGGCATGCCTGGCTGATCTGGCACCATATGGGTTGATGGCGACATGCCTGGCTGTTCTGCCATCTTATATTAACTTGGGTGCAGTACACTGCCACGGAGGGGGCAGAATGTAAAGACCCGAACTGGCACAGCGTACTACCACGGAGGGGGTAGAATACACTGGCAGATGGCAAATTGCACTGCCACAGAGGGGGCAGAATGCACTGAGGTATTAATATTACATTAATATAGGCTGTTTTAGAGTTGGTACACTCAGATTAGTGCTGTAGGCTGGGTTTCAGGTTTGGTTCACGACCTCAGAGGGGGCAGGACCAATATAAATCAGATTTAGTACAAATCAGCCACTAAGAGTAAAGCTCCAGCCTTGATAATACAATCCAGCCACTAGGATTAAAGCTCCAGCCTTGATAATACAATCCAGCCACTAGGATTAAAGCTCCAGCCTTGATAATATAATCCAGCCACTAGGATTACAGCCACAGTAAAATTGTGTGTAAATCAGCCCTGTGTAAGTCTGTCTGCAGCACGTATACAACACACATACGGATAGATAGCCTGCAAGGTAGGTATCCGATGGTTAATAAGGGTAACAAAAAAGGCGGGAAATTTGAATTCTAAAAATGGCGCCTGGAAAAAAGAGCGGGAAAAAAAGATCCAAAAATGGCGGAGGAAGAAGAAGCAATGGCGGTCATCTGGTAACGAACTGGGGGAATGGCTGCCCAGCACAGTCTCGCAGGGGGAGGCGCGGGGTCGTTAGCCGCACTAGCGGCTCTAAAAAACCCCAACAAGAAGATTGCCTAGAGAAGCCTGTGTCGGAAGAGGTAGCAGAAGGCAAGCCGCTGTCGCCGCCGAGTGAAGAGCTCTCCGCGGCGAAATCAAAGCTCTCTGTGGCGAAAATCAAAGCTCTCCGCGGTGAAAATTAAATTCACGGAGAGAGAGGGAGAAAGGGAGCCGTAGCACCAGGCTGCGGTGAGGTAGTACCCCGGCAGGCTAAAGATGGGTGGCGGGGGAAAAACAAAAAAGAGAGCAGGAAGTCGCAGCCGCAAGCTCCCGCAGGGGAGAGAACCGCAGCAGTGGTCTCTCCAAGAGCTCCTCAGAGCGCTGCTTGGGACCGCGCGGCACAGGAAAAAATAGAGCCACGAGCTCCCGATGGATGCAACAGAGCCAGGGGAGAAAGCTCAAAAGCAGCCGAAAAACGAAGAGAACCGCAGCCGCGGTCTCTGTGGGAACCCTCAAATAAGCCTCAAACAAGTAAGGGAAAAAAGAAGCTTAAAGAAAAGCTCAAAATTGGCCAAAAAACATAGATAACCGCAGCCGCGGTCTCTGTGGGGAACTTCAAACTTAAATGGGAAGTTAAACACAGACAGGGAAAGGAAGGACTTGAAGACAAATAAACAGACAAATACGCAAAACTTAGCTAAACGCTTCTTGCTACGCTATAGATCCAATCTTGTTCGTATGAAGGCAAGAATGAACTGGAGAGTGGGAGGGGCCTGACGCCCCTAGTCTTGACTTCAAAGACATTCTTGCCTTCGCACGATAGGTGGAGCTAAAACCCGTTGTGATGGCCGGACTCATAGGGAAAACCTCTGTTTTGTTAATCACAATTACGTGTGTATATATACACGTATATGCTGGTTTATATATAAACCAGTATAAAGCCATCACAAATCAGAAAATCTAGCAACATCAAAATAAATAAAAAGTATGCTCAAATAGGATGTGTTCACATTCAAAAATACAGAGAACTGAACCTCTTGGAGTAAAAGGGAACTATTACTGAGGATGTCCAGTTATGCATACTCTCCTTCCATGCTTCATGTAGCAAAGGAACATGCAAATAGGACTAGTTCAAGATCTCAGCATAGGGGCTGGCTCATGAGGGCAGAGGCAATCCTTCAGTTATCTCAGTCCCAAATAAGTTAAGGCTTTTATATACGTATCATGTTATATGTTAGTCTTATATGTGGAGGAACATGTCATTTACAGCAAACTACAACCTTGTTGTTTATGACTTCTATCATGATCTGAAGTGGAAGAATCCTCAGAGATCAGGACAGTGTCCAGGTGGGATACACCCACCATAAGCTTTTCATCATTCAATATTCTTTTCATGGCAAGGCATAGTCAAATTTTTGGCTATTGTAATAGGAATTTGCTGTACAGAAAAGGGAAATGCTACCCAGTACAGCATCAACTTTTTTTTTTTTAACAAAGTCAATACCACAAGGCTTGTGAGGATACAGTGTTGGCTACATATAAGGCAAAAGTGGCTCTAGCACAGAGGTGGGCAACCTGTGGCCCTCCAGAAGTTGCTGGGTAACAACTCCCATCATCTCTGACCACTCTGGCCATGCTGTCTGAAGGGAACTGGAGTCCAACAACATCTGGAGGGCCACATGTAGTCCACACCTCTTCTATCAACAGGAGTGACAAAATGCACCTGCCTTCCAAGGTATACTGCTCACCTGTACATTAGTCATGTTGCCCTTCTGTGTATGCAAAGGATGACAGGGCTCCTATATCTTTAACAACTATGTTGAAGAATTTCAGCAGTGCAGCTTTCTTCATCCTTGCATGGCAAGTTGCACCTATCAGAATTCTCCCTTCTATACAATTATTAAATGAAACTGAAGTGCTATCTTCCTTGCATTTGGTCCTTATTCCATTTGGGGGTGGAGGATAGAAACGGCACTGGCCCAGTTCATTCCATTATCACCGAGAACTAGGTTTGCTGTACACACACAAAAAAACCCTCTGCTCATCTGTTTAGCAGCTAGAAAGTGGCAGACAAAAACAAATGAAGTATATCATACAGTGAAATACTAGATATTTATTATTTATTTAAAATATTTCTATCCTGCCCTTCTACTCTATATTAGGGCACTCAGGGAGGCTTACAATAAAATTGAACATGTACATAATAAAAATTGTACACAATAAATATCACAAAAACATTAAAATAAATTAAAATACATAAAATACTACACACACACACATATATATATAGGGAGTGGTACTGAAGGGACTACAGAGGTAAAAATTAAGATACAAGGCACAAAATCAGTGTCAGGTTCTACCCTCAGTCATTGACTTCAACTGACACACACACATTTCTTTGAACACTTATTATAATCATATGTTATCCTTGCTGCTACACACTGTGCAGATATCCAGGCATGTGAAAAACAGGTATTACCTATCACTGCAGTCCAATGCTTTGCAAGAGCTGCAGCCACAAATGGCAGAGATGTATGGCCACATTTTCTTAACAGAGTGGTCAGAAGGCTGAATGAGTTTTCCCAAGTTTGGTGAACTGCAGCAGTTATCTCTGGCCCTGTCAATTAAACATACACATAAAAAACTACACAGATGTGAACAAGTAAGTATCTATTTAGTGCAAATACAGCAAAGTGAGAAGGCATTTCTAATTTCATACTTTGGCCTGGTTCACATGCAAAACTAAGCCAAATTATGTCTTAGTGCAAATGACCAAAGTGCTGGTGCAGTGAGAAAATTGCAGCCACTTTGCTCCTGCTGTGTTACTAGAATCTAAGCTATGGTTTGTCTTGGTGTTACGTCCAAACCTGGGCTCATGGTTTGTCTCCCTCCAATTAGTACGTTAAGAACAAACCTTGGTTATAGCTTGTGGTTTGTTTAGAGCAAGACAAACCACGAGTCTGGGTTCTGACATATCTCTAAGCCAAACTATGGCTTAGCTCCCTGTAGCAGGGGAGGAGCAAAGTGACCATGATTTTCTCACTATGCACCAGCATGCTAAGCCAGGGGTGTGGAACCTCAAGCCTGTGGGCCTAATTAGATGAAGCACAGGTTCCAATTTGGTCTGCAAGGTAGTTTCCCCCAAACCACACCCACCCTGCTCCACCCTGATGTCATGTGACATCAGGAGTGGGACGAGCAGAGATGCAGCTGCCAATGCATAATTAGTGCCTTAAAGTGTGTTCCCAATTGTGCATTGGTAAAAGAGCCTTGGGAGGTAACTTCACGCCTCACTTGGCTTGGCTTTTGCTTTGCAGTGTGGCATGCCATACTACAAAGGAAAAACAGATCACCTGTGTTAGCAGAGTGACTTGAATAAAGCAGGCGGAGTCCAGAGAGAAAAGAAATCCTGATGATACTTTTCTGAGGGAAACGGAACAAGAACAGGATATAACCTGAGGAGAACAAACAAAGAGGTTTGTCTTTCTTAGGTCAGGCCTTTTCATAGCAGGAAGATATTAAACTACTAAACACATAGGGGAAAACTCAGAACTACACAGCCAATCAGATCACAAGTTGCCTCTGACTGGTTGCTAGGCAACACCTATACCATCCTCTCTTGGCTAGTTGACTTTAACACTAACAGAAATGACTCTTAGTTTACTAACTGAATGATCCCTGCTGTTATGCTTCCAACAACCTGGTATCAGAGTGATAACAGGTAAGTGATACCCTGCTCATCTGTCAAAGTGCCCCATTGGGGGTGGGAAAACCAAGGATGCAGTTCCCCATGCCTGTACTAAGTCATAGTTTGGCTTAGCATTATGTGAGGATGAGGCCTTCATAAGCCTGCTAAGATAAAGGCAAATGACGATATTTAAAATTCCAATTTATAGTATTATGACTGCCACAGTTAAAACATCAAACTGGATGATATTCACCTTTAGTAGTACTGCTTTACTCATAATCTGTGCAATTTCTAGTTAAGAAACCTGAAATGAGGAGGAGCAGTTGGGACAATCCTTTTTGCTGCTTGATAGGCATGCAAAATCTCAATTTCCAGGCACTAGTATACAACGATGATGCCATTGACACTGCTAGGGCCTGGTTAGGATAAACAGCAGTATGTACAAACAGGGAGATTTCAGGGATCTGAATGTTAAAATTAATACCACTTTGAGATCAACCAATTTTGACAGATCTCATGTTCAAAGCATTTCAGTAATATATTCCTTATCACACATAGTTACCTAAGCCATCCTTACAGCTAATGGAAAGAACCACAAAGGTATGAGCCAAGACATGTGTCAATAACTCATCTTGCATCACAAGGCGAGCATCTACCAGCAAGCATGACTGCAGGAGTCGGGACAATGATGAAACAAACTGCAGTAGAAATAAAACCTGTTTCAACAAACAAAATGATTTGGTTGATACTTGCAGCACATTTCTGCAATAATTATTTGACAATAACAAGTTTCAAAAACAAACTCAAATAAATATAAAGAGATCTGGAAAAGGTTCTTTTTTAAATGAAAAATTTTAAACCATGCACATATTTCCCTGGTAAAGATGTGATATTCTTAGGCTGCAGTCCCATGCTCAGTCACCTGGGTATAAACACCACTGAACAGAGTACAACTTGCTTTCGAGTAAAAATGCATAGGATTGCAGGGTCCAACTGAAGTATGTAGATGGCAATTCTATGCACTATGTATTTGAAATCAAGTCCCATTGAATTTTGTAGACACTTACAGGGTTGGGCTATTATGACAGGAAATCATTTAGCAGAAGGCTGAGTGATTTTTTAGTCTACAGAAAGCATAATCAGAACCTGACATTACCACATCAGTGTTTGCAAGTTTATAAAAAGGTATAAACTGAAGATGTTAATGTTAGTAAAACCTGAATAACTGTCATTAGTCACTGAGAACAAGAATCAAGGTATCTCTGTTTTTTTAAAGTTATGATCTGTTCCACATTGGAAGCAAAGGAGCTTCTTTGAAAATAGTAGCACCATTATGCACTTTAAGAAATTGTACAAAACCCATCTTTTTATCTTGGTTGATTGGTATGCCATGTACAGTGTCAAGAATTTGATGGCTTACTTCCTGTGGTTTTCTTAAGTGCTGTGAGAAAACCAGGCCACCCATTTCTCAAAACGTTTCTTCTCCTGTGAGAGAAGTTTCATTTTTCTGCTTCTTTTTCAGGGCATTTTAGAATTTCTTTACAATTACACCAATGAATATTTCACACACAAAAATCTCCCTTTGTTAATTTTCAAATGTACTTTCTTCTCCTCATTTAATTGATGGAAAATGGCCAGAAAAAATGAGAAAAATTGTCACCACAGAGCTAATTATAGATATTTTTTCACAATGTTAGATTTTCAATACAACAAAAATGGGAGTACAAACAGGCCCCAACTTAGTCATCTTTCATTTTTTTACACGTGCTGTTGCTTGTGTGCCATTTTTAGGAGCACTTCTTTGTTGCGTGATCCGAGCCAATCACGGTTCACATCACAAACATAGCATGTGCTCACATACCTAATTAGCTTTGCTTATATAACCTTCTAATTGCCTTCTCTCTGAATAGGAGTGAGCGCATGCATATGCAAAAAGGAAATATGGTTTCCTTGGCTGCATTGCTCTGGTAGTTTCATGCATGGGATTTCTGCAGGACTCTTGCCCCAGTCTGGCTATAGTTATACATGACTAGCTAGATCAGAATGTCTGTGGAGATATGCATGCATGCAGATGCATCCACCTACATTGCATTAATTTAATGGGATGTGCACATGAATGCACATGTGCACTGATATTCTGCACCAATTACTCAGTGAATGACTGCAAGAAGGAGCAGAAACCTGACTGCTTTGGAAAGGGAGACAAATGGCCAGGCACAGCATCCAACGCAGTTTTGAATAATTTATAGATCTGAGATTTTATGGGATGTAAATATCCAAGCATGCTAGCTCTGTCCTTTTCATCTACAGCAAGCAAGTACTTTTGTGCCTTTTGGGGGGGAGGCTTTTTAAGCCAGAGGTCTGTATTTCCCTCACGGGCAACCTTCTGGATGTTGCATGTCAATGACTGGTGTGGGCTAGAGGCAAAAGGTGGGTGGAGCAACAGATGCAACTCTTACCTTAGCACAGTTGGCTACATTCTAGCTATGCAAACGTAGGATGTTACTGCACACACCCCTTCCTTTCCACCCTTTATCTAGGCAAACGAGGAATATAGGAAGCTGCCTATTACAGAGTCAGACCATTGTTCCATCTAGCTCAGTATTATCTGCAGTGACTAGCAGTGGCTCTCCCAGGTTTCAGAGAGAAAATATTTTCATCCCTACCTGGAGATGCCGGGGAATGAACCTGGGATCTTTTGCATGCAAGACAGATGGTCTACCAACTAAGCCACGGTCCTATAGAGGCATTATCACAGTTCAAGGACATGTCCTTCTCAAGTTCTTGCTGGAACATGGAGTAAGGATGGACAAAGGCGAGGCAGAGAGGAAGAGGAGTGGCCACAAGAGCCACATTCAGACCCTGGGCCTGAGATTCCCCATTTTGTCTTTCATGATAAAACTATTATTGTTTTCCTTCCAGAAGAAGCAACTCTGGTAACTTTGGCCAATAGCTGCTAATTACATTATTTTAAACCTCTATTTTGAACAAAACTGGTAAGTAGAAGGCAGCAATAATATCAGTAGGTGGAGACAGAGCCAAAAACAGGTAGAGTTAACTCATTCTAGCTTTGTCTCCATCCTCCTCCCTGCTCAGTTCTACACAGAGTGACAGTGAGACCAAGGAGGAGGAGCCTGACAGCCCCCCCCTGGACTGGTTATAAGTAGGGAGGCAGACAGGTGGGGGCTGACTGAAATTGCTGGAGCACTTCCCCATTTGCCCAAATGGACCAGCCTTCACTGACCAAACAGCATCTAGCACAGCACATTACAATTGCTACAACAGGCAGAAAAAATATTAAGTGGTCCACTGAGACACTCAGGAATTTTCAAGTGGTCTTTGGGGAAAAAAAAGTTTGGGAACCAATGATACAACTTATTTGAGAGTACACTCTAATAGTCTTTTTTCCAAGAGTCAACATGTATTTGTTTTTCTAAGCTAATTTAGAGCGCAATCCTATACCTTTCAGTAATTAGAACAGTCCAAATACAACACAGAATGTCACAGAAAACAAATGTGCATGCATCTAACCTGAGTTTTTGTGTACTCCATATGAAAGGGCTGAGGCAGAGGTGCTTTCATTTCCAAGATACATCTCTCTATCAAGCTGGAATTTACTAGACTAAAATGAAACACAGACATGAACTCAGAATTTTGACAGAATATGAAACTATAGTCTAGACCAGGTATAAACAACATGGTGTCCTCCAGAGGTTTTGGACTACAACTTCCACCATCCTCAGCCAGCATGGCCAATAATCAGGGATGATGTGAGCTGTATTCCATAACATATTGAGGGCACCACGTTGGCAACCCCTTGTCTAGACTGTCTGCACATTTTAAGATTTTGAGATACAATAGCTATTCCAAAAGTAAGCATTTCCACACTCAAAACAGTGCCCTGACTCATGTGTTACCAAGAGTCCTTGGCTTGGGGGAAGACTAGTGCACCCCTTCCCTCCACCATATAGATGGCATCATGAAAGTGGGTCTTCCACATTAATGTGACAAGCTGAATATGCTAAGAAATGCAATTTTTCATATATAATGAAGAGAAATTTCATTTCTTCACATATTCAGCTTGTCACATTAACACATATATACATACAATATACATATACATCATATATATATATACACACACACACACACACACACACACACATATACACACCCACCCACATTAATGTGACAAGCTAATATGAAAATATATATTATCTCCATATATATATGGAGAGGGAAGAGATGGGATGGGATTTGTAGCCCAACATTAGGAGGGCTACAGATTTCCCAGCCTTGCTTTTAGTGATTCAGTGTTCATCTGGAGACCACAGGTTATACATTATGTCATCAGCATAAGGAAGGTCTGCAGTCAGCTATGGGATGTTGTTTCCTTGGAGACAAACCTGTATGCTACTATGATTCGCCCAGGATGATAAAAATAGCAGTACTCCCACTAGAAAAGCATCTAGTCTTCTCACGAGTCTGTGGTCCGTGGTAGATTTGAACTGGGGACTTCTGAGCTGATCACTAGTATCAGCTCTAGCATCTATAGCTATCTTATTAGTGGAGAGACTGAACAACCAAGGCTTTTCTTTCACTTCTTGTTTAACAAGAAGGGCGGGAGGAAGGGTGGGATATAAATCAAATAATAAATAAATAAATAAATTAAAACAATGCTAATATGGTATAAACATATCACAAGCACATTTAACATACAAAACAGCTCTCACTGTATATAAACACCTTAAACATTTGCATCAGTATTATCTGTCAATGCTTCCAAATGTACTATTTTGCCAGTGTTACAATTCACATGACCTGTGCATGTTGCAGGATTGGGACACAGTTAAACTTTCCACATATGAAATACTGAATAGTGGATAAGGAATACAAATAGAGTACTTCCATTTCTGCTCTGTCAATCTCACTTGAAGAAATAACTACTTAGAGTTTTGGTAAAAGACAAAGTACAGAAAACGTGGCTAAACTATTAGAAATCTGAAGTCTGCTCCATTTTCTGCAAAAAGCAGTGGTTCTCCTGGTTCGATTTAAAATGATCAGTTTGAATTCTCAGAATACTTACCAGTTGGATCTATATCTGTAACAAAAGCTTTGGGAAGCACATGTCCTATTCAGGCTCTCACTTGTGACCTCAATAGTTACTGATCTCTTACCTACTGAGAGCAGTTAATGTATGTGCTTGCTGAAGAGCAACCCCAGTATCTTTTGGAGTGACAATCAGCAGGTTGTCCAGCAAGCTGCAGACAGCTGACAGGAGAGGGGGTGAGACCACTGCACTCTGTTTAGGCCTAATGGTAGACTGTGGGGAATCATGTGAACTTGAAGAAGCTGTTGTTGTGTCACTCTGACCTACAACACACAATTCAAAGAACATATAATAGCATTACTACTTGGAGTTGAATTTACATATAATACCGTGATCTATGTCTCATCAAATATGAGTAAAGGAGATGGTCAGTTTCATTAGGTATGTGAACCTTCACACAAGAGCTGTTGATTTCACACATATGTGCCAGATGTCCTATTGGTCAAAACTAAACTGATTTCTTCTGGTTTAGGACAAATATGAGAATATGTAGCAGTCCAGATAAGAGACAACTGGAGTAGAAATGGCAGGGCCTTTGGCAATCAGGAATGCCCAAAATAGGGGTGGAGAGCAATATAGGTAATAGCTCTTCAAAATGTAATTGTTGATGGGTGCAATTTTGAAATATTTGAAGGATGGCCTGTGTATTCAGCTACATTTTATCATCCTCTCCACACCTTGGATCATTGTTTCAAAAATGAGCAAGATTGTGTTGGTGCATGGAAGTTGCTGTTAGGAATGGGGTTTCAAGGAACAGCCCCTGGTGTGCATGCAGATGACACTGTGAGCCATGGCCATGATCAACCATTTATTCCAAATGATTTTTTTCATAAGGCTTGCAATATCCACCTACCTTGTGCCGTGAGTCGATTAAGTGGCACATCACACATTCTAGCTATAGGTGGTGAGGTGGGTGGCTGCAGTTCAACAGCACAGCCCGGCGATGGCGAGGAGGAAATGATCTGGCAAGGAGAACCAAGCAAAGTAATTACATTATCCCCTTTACAGGGGAATTTGTCTTTACAGGCAATTTTTATTAGCTAAAATCCAAAGAGCACTCCATAAAGCCAACAGAGGGCTCTAGATTAAATGCAGTCAATTCTGTGCAGGGGATCTTTGAAGACATAGTGTTAAAAATATAAGAGCCTGCTGGATCAGGCCAGTGGCCCATCTACTCCAGCATCTTGTTCTCCCAGTGGGTAACCAGATGCCTATGGGAAGTCCACATGTAGGATCTGGGTGCAACAGTGTTCTCTCCACTTGGGATACCCAGCAACTGGTATTTAGAAGCATACTACTTCTGACAGTGGAGGTCGAACACAGCCATCTGGGTTAGTAGCCACTGACAGACTTATTTTCCATGAATTTGTCTAAACCTCTTTTAAAGCCTTCTAAGTTGGAGGCCATCACTGCCTCTTCTAGCAGCAAATTTCAGAGTTTAAAAATGTGCGGTGTGAAGACACACTTTTTGTCTATCCTGAATCTTCCAACACTCAGCTTTATTGGATGTCCACAAGTTCTAAGGTGAGAGGGAAAGAAAAACGTTTCTGTATCATGCATAATGCATAATGAAATAGACATTAGTGTTGTGACGCGTACCCTCTGGAATTCCCTCTCCTAAATATTAAGACAGGCACCATCCCTGTTGCCTTTTCGAAGCCTATTGAAGACCTTTCTCTTTCATCAAGCCTTTTAAGTAGAGACCCTATCCCGGTATGCATTTATGTTGGAATTGCTTTCAGACATTGTAAAGATTTGTAAAGATGTTTTAAAGATGCTTTTAGTGTTTTTGTTTGCCACCCTAGGAAGAAGGGTGGGTTACAAATATTAATATTGATATTAATAATAATTTTATACACTTTTATCATCAAAAAGACTAAAGTAATGACAACAGAAGAGTTATGTAAATTTAAAGTTGACAATGAGGACATTGAACTTGTCAACGATTATCAATACCTCGGCACAGTCATTAACCAAAATGGAGACAATAGTCAAGAAATCAGAACAAGGCTAGGACTGGGGAGGGCAGCTATGAGAGAACTAGTAGAGGTCCTCAAATGGAAAGATATATCACTGAACACTAAAGTCAGGGTCATTCAGACCATGGTATTCCCGATCTCTATGTATGGATGTGAAAGCTGAACAGTGAAAAAGGCGGATAAGAGAAAAATCAACTCATTTGAAATGTGGTGCTGGAGGAGAGCTTTGCACATACCATGGACTGTGAAAAAGGCAAATAATTGGGTGTTAGAACAGATTAAACCAGAACTGTCACTAGAAGCCAAAATGATGAAACTGAGGTTATCATACTTTGGACACATCATGAGAAGACATGATTCACTAGAAAAGAGAGTAATGCTGGGAAAAACAGAGGGGAGTAGAAAAAGAGGAAGGCCAAACAAGAGATAGACTGATTCCATAAAAGAAGCCACAGACCTGAACTTACAAGATCTGAGCAGGGTGGTTCACGACAGATGCTCTTGGAAGTCACTGATTCATAGGGTCGCCATAAGTCGTAATCGACTTGAAGCCACATAACTACAACAATCATGTTGCCTTTTACTCGTCTTTTCTCTAAACTAAAACAGTCCAGAGGTTGTAATCTGTCCTCATAAGGGACTTGCTCCATCACCTTGATCATTTTGGTTGCACTACTTTTTTTAACCTTTTTCAACTCTACAATGTCTTTTTTGAGTTGAGGTGATGAGAACTGTACATATGCATAGGATCTGTAAGGCTTGGCTATGGGAACAAAAGGATTCTCATGTGTGTTGGTTAGGCAATCTTTGGACAGCAAGAGCAGAAGTCAACTGTATTAGTATCTCAAGCAGAGAAGGCAGCAGTCATGTCTGTCAATGATGGAGAGTTTATCACTGCAACTGTGGCATTTTTAAAGAAAAAGCCATAGGCACATGGAGTGAGAAGAGAAAAAAGAGATTTTTTTTTTATTTCAGTCAGGTTAAAACACCATGGAGAAACTGGGAAAAGATAAAGAATGAAACTCTGATTAGTTCCAATGTAGTAAAATGGACTTGTAAACACTTCCTCAAAGAGGAAAACCCTCCAATACATAAGGAAAGGCCATAGGTCAGTTGTAGAATAACTGCTCTGCATGCAGAAGGTCCCAGGTTCAATCTTTGGCATCTCCAGGTAAGACTAGGAATGTCCCGTCTGAAACCTGGAGAGCCACTGCCAGTCATTGTAGACAATGCTGAGCTATATGAACCAATAGTTTGATCCAGTATTAGGCAGCTTCCTATGTTTGAGGCCATGAAAAATTATTTTAAATTATTTCAACTTTTTGGTACCTTTTGTTTTGGGTCTCTCACAGGCTTGCATCTCTCTAAAAGACTGTGCTCTTCCATACAACAGTGACCCCCTTTCTTCCTAGTGTGGTGTAATGGTTATGGTGTTGGACTATGACCTGGGAGACCAGGGCTAAAATCCCCACACAGCCATGAAGCTCACTGGGTGACCTTGGGCCAGTCACTGCCTCTCAGCCTCAGAGGAAGGCAATGGTAAAACCACCTCTGAATACCATTTACCATGAAAACCCTATTCATAGGGTTGCCATAAGTTGGAAGCAACTTGACGGCAGTCCATTTCGATTTTTCTTCCCCCTATTGGTGGGAGCAAGGAAAGGATTAACATGTTCTACAGATCTAAAGTTGCTGGCAGTAAGCCAGTCACATTCAAGTCTAATGAACTTCACCAAAAACAAAAGGATTGCCCAGCTGAGAAGACTCCACCCCAAAAAGCATTCCATTACACTACAAGAAACAAACTGAATGCATGAAGAGCTGTGACAATCTTAGCTTCATAAAGTGTGATGCAAAATTCAGCAGCAGTCCAGAGGCTCTGAAGAGGAAAGAACTACTTACTAATGCCCAAAAAGTCAAGATCAGTGAAGCCCTATATCACATGCAGACCACTGCAGGCCAGAAGATTCAACCATTTTATTTATTTAGATAAAAGCATTTCTAAACTATTTAACGTTTTAAAAAATCTGTAAGCAGTATACAGAATTACAACATAAAAATAAAAAAAGAAGAAACAAACTTAAAAACCAGTAAAACAGTATAATAAAAACAGATAAAAATAGGAATAATAGGGTCCAATCTTATGAGTCAGGGAAAGAATGGGCAAAAAGGTATGTCTTCACAAGATGTCTGAATAAACTGATGGATGATGTTTCATAGTTGGCAGATTACAAGTGTTGCCACCACTCACCATATGGTCAGAGGCACAGGTTACCAAATTCTTCCAAGCTACACAGGAACTGGACTGGACTGGACTGTGAAAGACCAACCCAAATTGTGTCTGCATTTTGACAAATTTGTAGGGCAGTGCAGTATCTCAGAAAGGTGGTCAGGTCTCCTGCTCCCCTGGTGCATTTACTATAGCTGCCCAATTTCCCTGCTTTTTAAAGTTTGATAGAAATATCTGTTGGATAGAGGTACATTTTTAAACCGCAAGGTTTTTTCGTCTATTAGTGAATTATAACTAGCTCTGCCCAGCATCACCTTGTGCTGTTAGTAGTTTGCAGAACTAAAAAGAGAAGGATAAGATATAATAATCTGGAACTTTCAGAATTTTTTGCTGGAAAAGACCTATTACCAGAAAATATCATGGATGCTACTGAGTTCTTTATTCCTAAATTGTGCTGCCTAGTTGCTTTATATTTTTAGAGCTCAAGAAAAACAAGGTCTTAGACATGTAAAAAATCAATAATAATTTCAATTAGTTATAAAAAATATAGCTTGTCAACTTCTCAGACCAACTAAGCCTTTTCCAATAATGGCTTCCCAGTGGGACAGAGTTTGAACATAAACAGTTTTGGATATCTAAACTAGAACACTCACAACAGACAAGCAAATCCTACATACCAGAGGTAAATTAAGAGTTGCCTCCAGGTAAGTAGTTGGAAAGGCTTTCAGGAACTGGCTGAAAATAGATTCTTTTGGGTTTTTCAGGTTCTTGATATGCCACAAATGACATAGTACATTATCTATAAAAGCACAAGCTGTTTGTAGATTTCTTCACAGGACTGCTATATAACAACACAATTAACCCATTTTCAGAGTGAGCTATGTTTCAGGAAAAGAAAGCACTTTCCATTAACCCTTCCTCTCAGAAATTCCTGAATGTCTTGAGCATTGTAAACCATGTGATATTTTTACTATTGCCGAGTGAAAATTAATAGCTTTGAATGCGTGAAAAGATGAACAATAAAATAAATAAGCCTTAATCTTTAAGGAAATGCGACAAGAGGTTATATGACTGACAAAGAACAGAAGGATCTCAGCTTCTTGGACAATTAGACAATATTTAGCTTCAATTACAGTGGTAACTCATTACTTTAAAACTCACCACAGTGTCAGATGTTGACTGGGAACTTGGAGATTGGCTTTGACTAGATGGAACTCTCCAATGAGAAAGGGAATCATCAAAATCTACGGGTGGGGTTAGGGGACAAGTGAGAAAGACAGAGAAACAGCTTTTTAAACAATTCATATGTCGACCTCTTTCTTCTTGTAATGAGGAACAAAAGCATAAGAAGATGTCCTACATGTAGGCCTGGTTTGTACATCACAGAAAGCCAGGACCATGCAGGCTCCCAGAAAGGAGCTCATGACCACTTTGCTCTTCCCCAATCTTTTTTGCTCCTGCACTGAGCTAAGCCAAATGTCATCCCAACCTGGGCTTGTGCTGAAACTCTCTCCTTGCTAATCACGAACTATAGCTACATTTTTTTCTTAGTTCACAGTTTGCCTTACCATGACATGAGAATGAAACTGTTTAACAAAGACAATACAAATGAAGAATTAGATACAGCAAAGTTTGTAACAAAATTATATAGAGTAGGACATGAATGGGAGGCCAAAGAGAAGTTAATGGAAGACACAGGATCTCTAACCCAGATCATGAGCCATCTAAACACTGCCATATACATTCAAACAAAGAACTGAAATCATGAGGACTGATCCTTTACTGATGTTGATCCTTTACTGAGGACAAGATTTTCAGGTTTCATCATCTATAACAAATTCCACTCAAGTATCAAATATTTCTTCCGCTTTTACTACTGAACATCTTTGGCAGGAGTGGAGAAATTTTTTGGCCTGGTGGGCCAGAACTTTATCTTCCCCCAACTCCGTGGGTCAACTTTGACAGGTGGCTGGAGCCACCCCATCTCTCAATCATCTGATATCATGACATCAGTTGCTGATAGGTAACCAGTCCCACTCACCTGTCAATGTTGATCCATGGGGGTGGGAGAAGGAATGTGCTTCACCAATATGGAAATGCCCTGGCAAAACAGCAACCAGCAGGATGGAATCCTGCCCCCACCCATAAGCTAACATCAACCAATGATGTCATCTAATTGACAGGTGGGTGTGGTTTGGGGAAAGTGGCCTCACTGACAAAATTGGACCCCCTGGCAGGCTAAGTTTGGCCTGCGGGCTGGAGGTTCCCCATCCCTGAGCTATGGCTTGGATCCAACAATCTTGCTGCATATGTGGAAAGTAGTTCCATTTACATGACTGAGCACACACTAAGACCATCTCTGCTCCCCATTTGCACCCCACAATATAGCTCGAGAGTTAGGGGCACTTGTCAGAGGAGTTTTTCAGAAGATTGCACACATGGATGTAGGACAAATAGTGATTGCTTCCCCCTATGCAGGCAGTGGAAACTTTGGATACAAGCCATTAAATATATATTGTCACATTTACAGTAGAAAAAAAAGAGCTTGAAGATGAAAAAAGTGAATATAATTTTTAAACATACATTGCTGGTAAATCCATTACTAAAGAAAAGTTACAACAAAAACCCATTTCTTGTTTTTAAGAATGAAAGGGAAGAATCTCCACAACACTCCACAAACACTACAAAATACAAATATTTTGCTGTAGAGCAAGGAAGATAGGAGAAACCACTATACAACATACAGCAATGCTTCAGGGGGGCAAATGAATGCATTTAAGTTAATCTATGTTGAAACTATGTGGATCAAGAGGATTTTGCAAATTGCCTCTTCCATTTATTAATCAATACCTCTAAGAAATGTGACAAGTAAGTGCATGGGTTTTCTTTATGACATTGTGAAGTCATCAGGTTCTGGAGAGAGAGAGAAAACCCAATAGATCAGGGGCTGAGAAATATTGAGTCCCTTCTTCCCTATATTTCCACCCCCTGCCTCCACCAAGCGACAATCTACAGAAATCTCTGTACTAATTTTTGATCACATCCAATGTTGCACAGCCGTAAGGGCTAGAAATAGCTTCCACATTTTTGCTCACTGTCACAACTGTGCCCTCATCTAGCCTTTTTTTTCTACCTAGGAGCTTCAAAAGATGAGCAGAGATTATCTAGGCAGTTGCACAATGAGCCGTGTCTCCTCCCAAGGGTGGTAGAAAGACTCCAGGTGGTGCCTAGAGTTCCTAGTGTCCACAGAATGGACAAAGCAGCAAGCTCTTCACCACCCTTTCTTGCAGGGAAACACAAGAGGGAGCTTCCTTAGACACCAACCCCAAGGTACCTGGAGCTTCCTAGTTGCAGGTCACTCAAACCAGGTCCATGCAATTACAATTTTATTGCTTGGCAAGCCAAAAATTATTCACCCCTGGCCAGAAAGAACTTTGAAATGAAAAATGGAAATGGACTGCTTTCAAGTCGATTCCAACTTATGGTGACCCTATGAATAGGGTTTTCATGGTAAGTGGTATTCAGAAGTGGTGTACCATTGCATTCCCCTGAAGTTGAGAGGCAGTGACTGGCCCAAGGTCACCCAGTGAGCTTCATGGCTATGTGGGGATTCAAACCCTGGTCTCCCAGGTCATAGTCCAGCACACAGTCATAGTCCACTATGCCACACTGGCTCTCGTAGAATTTTAGTTACTTTAAAGCAATAAAAAAGTGATTTTACAAGGCATTCCATATTGGAATTATAAAGATTTTTCATTATAACTATGGAAAAATCATTAGCCAACTTTTACATTGTAATCTGCCATGATAACGTGAATGGAAGGGTAGTATAGAAAGTTAATAAATTACAAGGAAGTAGTTCTTTCTGATTTAGATCCTTCATAAAATCATAGAATAGTAGAGTTGGAAGGGGCCTACAAGGCCATCGAGTCCAACCCTCTGCTCAATGCAGGAATCCAAATCAAAGCATTCCCGACAGATGGCTGTCCAGCTGCCTCTTGAATGCCTCCAGTGTCGGAGAGCCCACTACCTCTCTAGGTAATTAGTTCCATTGTTGTATGGCTCTAACAGTTAGGAAGTTTTTCCTGATGTCCAGTCGAAATCTGGCTTCCTGCAACTTGAGCCCATTATTCCGTGTCCTGCACTCTGTGACGATCAAGAAGAGATCCCAGCCCTCCTCTATGTGACAACCTTTCATGTACTTTCATGTACCCAATACATCCAAATCTTGCATGCTAAAGCTCAATCACTACAGGTATCATAAATCCACACACATATTCACCCTATGGATTATATTAAGACACTGGTGCCACCTCCAGAACTGTTGTTTATAACCACATGTCCTTGAGATACTGATTTAGGTAACAGTTTACCATTTTATTTTTTTTTACAGATTTGAAATGAAGGTATACTATCCTGTTTTTGAAACTGGGTAAAGGAGCGAAGCCTCAAGGCTTCTACAGTCATTTCACACACACCACAAGAGACCTGGGGTCACCCCCAAATATGCTCTCAGCAGGAAGCTGCAGGCAGCCTAGTTCTTCAAAGAGCATATCTGTAGGATGGACATTTTCAATTACCCATTTTGCTGCATTCACATTTTAAATATTTTAGCATATGGACTTCAAAAGTGTACATATGAAGCAGACTTCATTCCCTGTGGAGTTTTAGCAACACTTTCTATGAGCTGAAAGAATGCTTCATTATCCCAATATGGAATTCCTCACAATGCATCACTAAGACAACCGCTTAAAAACAGAAAAGTGAAATGCTTGCATATAGTCATAACAACCCACTCATTTCCTTTTTTCATATTATTCTTACAATTGCACTAGAGATTCATCCTTCTTGATGTTCTAATTAGATTTATTTTTACATTTCTCCTACATCCCATTATTTATCCTTCACAACAAAAGGGATGGGTTATCTAATACTCTTCTTCCATCTCTGACTATGAACACATTATGAAAAAAACATAATTGCTTCTTGGATACTGAACCAGATAAAAGACTGACTATTTATACACAAAAGGATAACACTTTAGAACAGTCACATTGTTTAAAGGAGCAATCTATAAGGAGAAACTCATCGAGCCACAACCAAAATTCAAAAGAAATGAATTCTTTAAAGTGTCACTTACCATTTACACTATTTTTTCCTGCCACCTGGCTGTCTCCCAAGGAACAATTCAGATCAAATGTATACCGACCTAAGTAGCACTGTTTCACCATCTCATTCAAATGATCATAGAAGCGGCAATGATATAATAGGGCCTGCAAGGCAGGTTTTCCAGTTAGAGATAGACCAGATTCTTCATCATGCACACAAGGTCCCTGGGGGGAAATATTCACAACATTGTTTCTCAATTTAGAGTTTGTACACACCTCCCCTCAGAGCAGGTAAGGGCAAGAATATATGCCATGAATCCATGAAATAGCAGGAAAGCAACAGTATGAAGTATATCCACAGAATTCACCTATTTGAGACTCACTGTTGGAGAATTTTGTATTTCTTCATTGGGATCTTTTGCTGGGGGTCCTTGATTAAAATTTTAAATTTTAAACAAAGTAAGATTCTAGTCCTATTGTTCCTCAGATATACTGGGGTGGATAAAAAAAATCAGAGGAGCTGATGAACAAGGTTTCCAGTTATCAGAGTTAGTGTTTCACCCGTATAAATTCATTGTTCCCATTCATCAATAAATGGAAGCAAGAACTGTGCAAAAAAGAAGTCTGTCGAAAGGTATGAGAAACCAATCAAATTTTGACAGCTTATACAGTTTGCATAATTCTTCTTTCCCAACAACCCTCTCCCCAACCTGCCTTTATTTTATTTTTATTTTTAAACCACACACGGTACATAGTCCTGGGTGTGAAAGACTTCCAAGAGTATATACGGACATCTTTTTAGTAAAATATGCTTGGTGAACTCACTTGGCATGCACTGATTTTTGAGGCTTTGAGACTTTTGAGGAAAGGAGGATGGGCACAGATGCACACTTCTTGAAGTGCCATCTGTTCTTCTCAATTTTTGCAGATACAGAACATTACTTATTTCCATTACTTTTGTCTGAGATGAAGCATAATCAGAATAAAAATAGTTTTATAATTCTGTAAAGTTCTTTTTAAGTAAAGTTATCCTACAGCAGTAGTTCCCAGCCTGGGGGCTGTGGACAAAAAAGAATTTATTTATAAAATTCATTCCCTGGACACTGTCTGCTCCCCATTGCCGCTGCAGATGACACCTCCCCCTTGCTCTAAATGAGAGGACTTTTGCTGAGGCCCCAGAGCATCTTTCAGGCACGCCGAAGGCAGGCATTTGCCTATAAAACATGTGACAGATGCAAAAGGAGGTTGAGGGCGGATATACCAGGAAGAAAAGGGAATTACTATCACCAACTTCCGTCTCCTCGCTTTACTACTTATGATACCCTTACTCAGAACGAGAGGAGGCTTTTCATGAAGCAAAAAGAAACAAGGCTACAAGGAAAGGCTGCTTTCCCCCTTCCTTCCTGGCAGCCAGCCTTCCTGCCTTTCTTGGCTCCTGATTCACTGCCATCTCCTCTTAAAAATTATTATTTGTGAGGCCCCCCAGATCTTGCCTTCAGCCCAGACGGAGCCAAAAAGCAGTGAGGAAGCTCAGGAGACTTCCTTGCCTCTAATCTCTGAGGCTAAGTATGTGTGCCAGCTTCCTCTCCTTTCTTCCACCTACACGGAGCTCCCCCAGTCTCTCCCTCCAAGATGCTGCAGCAGTTGAGGGGCCCCATGTGCCCATATGCATGCTTGCCTGCAGATGCTTGCAGGAGAGGCAGATGTGGTTGTGTGTGGGCACATGCTGATCTGTCTTCTGCTCCACTCTCATTCCCCAAGGGCACGCTAACCAAGTTATCAGTTCTAATGATCATCCCAAGGCCTAAAAGCACTAACCCACCTACTATCCACTATTTCGTCTTCACAATCCAGCATCCCCACCACTACCACATTGCTTCTTTATTATTATTATTATTATTATTAAAGATCAGCAGGTTGGCTGAGGCTAGGGTCCACAAATTGCAGCTGAAATGTATTTATTTATTTATTATTACATATCCCACCCTTCCTCCAAGTTGCTCAAGGTGGTGCATGTAATCCCACCAACTATCCATTTTATCCTTATACCAACCCTGTGAGATAGGTCAGGCTGAGAGACTGTCTGGCCCAAGGTCACCTAGTGGGCTTCATGGCTGGGTGGGGATTTGAACCTGGATCTTAACCCAACACTGTAACACACTGGTGTTGGGAGACAGGAGACATCTCCAGACTATGGGGGAAGGGGGGGATATCAATTTGATGAACCTTTGCATTAAGAAAAGAAAACACCACCTCCGTCTGCAGGGAGCTTTTTATAGAAAGGGATATTTGGAGATATGATTTTGCCACACAACATTTTTTCAATTAACAGAGGCTAAAATTATAATTAGCATGGAGGGGGGGTCACAAAAAAATTCAGCTTATAAAGGTGGTCCCATACTCATAGGACCCACTGTACTTTATTTCATAATATCTCACTCACAAATAATTTGTAAAATCATCCTGCACTATCAAATACTAATACATGGCATTTGTTTACAATGATGGCAGTTGCCTCAACATCATTCCAGATAAATAGCTCTGAAAAACTGTATACTTTCAATCTGCAATATATAGATTTCAATTTCAGGATCAACTAAGACCAATTGTACCATTGGTCTCACCTGAAAGGTGATTTTCATAGGAGGTATCCCATCACTGCGGGTTGTAGCTCCACCTATCGTGCGAAGGCAAGAATGTTTTTTGAAGTCAAGACTAGGGGCGTCAGGCCCCTCCCACTCTCCAGTTCATTCGCAGCGAGTCTAAAGAGAAATATCTAAAAATACAATAACAAGGCCAACAGGCCTGCCAGCACGAAAATAACACAATAGTAACATTCATAATAACATGACTCCAACATAGCGAAATAACAGAACTAGCAGTCTTGACTTCACTATAAAATTTAAATATAATAGTGTAACAGGAATAAATAACACATGAGAAAATATCTAGTCATCCTCCAACTGGGAGGCTCGTGATTGGATACCTCCTATGAAAATCACCCTTCATGTGAGACCAATGGTACATTTTCCATAGGAGGTATACCATCACTGCGGGATGTACCAAAGCAGCCCATACAGGGAGGGACCACCCACATGCTAATCCTCATTAAGAACCTGTTGCAACACTCGTCTGCCAAAAGAGGCGTCAGCAGAGGCATAGCGATCAATTTTATAATGCCTTATAGACGAGTGTGGGGTAGACCAGACTGCAGCCCTGCAAATATCAGCAACAGGAGCGTTGGTAGCAAAAGCAGCCGTAGTAGCCGCTGACCTAGTTGAATGAGATGTTATGCTAGCTGGCACTGGAAGCTTAAGGGATTCGTAAGCTAAGGCAATACAAGCCCGCAACCAGCGGGATAAGGTGGAATTAGCTACTTTATGCCCTATAGAACGTGGGTTAAAGGATACAAACAGAGACTCAGTTCGTCATATATCCTGGGTCCTAGACAGGTAGGTCTTGAGAGCCCTCCAGACATCCAACGAATGCCAAGCCTTCTCAAGAGGATTGGTAGGATTCGGGCAAAAGGAAGGCAAAACAATGTCCTGGTTGCAATGGAAAACTGAATCAACCTTGGGACGGAAGGAAGGATCAGTCTTCAGTACAACAGAGTCCTTATGGAAGACGCAGAGATGGCGAGCAGAAGACAATGCGCCCAACTCCGAAACTAGTCTGGCAGATGTGATTGCGATCAGGAACAAGACCTTGAAGGACAGCATACGTAGAGGCACAGTCCTGATGGGTTCAAATGGAGGGCGTTGCAAAGCCTGCAGAACCTTCGGCAAACTCCATGAGGGAAACTGATGGACAACAGCCGGAGATCGTAGGGCGACTCCCCTCAAAAAGCGTTTGATGAACGGATGTGAGGCAATAGTCGCACCAGAAGAAGAAACTGATAGAATAGATGACAAAGTCGAGGCATGTCGACGTAAGGTGTTGGGTCTAAGTCCCATCATGAAGCTGTTATGGAGATATTGTAGCACCTGTTGCATGGTGGCCTGGGATGGATCGTGGTGGTGGGACTGGCACCACTTGGAGAAAGCCACCCAAGTATGTTGATAAATCCGAGTGGTAGATGGTCTTCTCGAGGCCATGATAACATCAATAACAGCGTCAGACAGGCCAGCCAACCTCAAATGTCCCCGTTCAAACGCCACGCTGTTAAGTTGAGCCAAGTGGGGTCCTGGTGCCATACTGGACCCTGTGATAGAAGGTCTGGCCTGACTGGGATTATCCAAAGATCCATTACTGACATTGCAAGAAGGTCCGAGAACCACGGTCGGCGTGGCCAAAATGGTGCTATCAGGGCCAGCTGTACCCTCTCGCTTCGTACCTTCCTCAAGGTTTTGGCTAACATTGGTATTGGAGGAAAGGCGTACAAAAGACCTTCTTTCAGGGATTGTAGATGTTGTTCTGCCCAGACAAAGATGAGGGAGGCTAAGTCCTGCAGAGGACGAGACCTGGTGCCCCCCTGTCTGTTCAAATGTGATTTTACACATGTGTTGTCTGTTCGAATGAGAACATGGTCCAAAGGGAACAGAGACTGAAAATGAAGTAGAGGTAAGTGAACAGCCTTTGGCTCCAGCCAGTTGATGCTTTGAGTCTGCTCTGCGGTGGACCAACCCCCCTGAACGTACTGGGAGTTGCAGTGGGCTCCCCAGCCAATGAGGCTGGCATCTGTGGTTACAACAGTTCTGCGGGGTTCTCTGAACGGCGTACCCTTGGAAAGGTGTTGGGCCCTCGTCCACCAGCGGAAGGAGAGGCGCAGTGCAGGGCTCAAGTGAACTTTGCGATGGTTGGAGCTGGCAATGTCCTGTTGAAAGGGCAACAAAGTCCACTGAAGGTGACAAGTGTGGGCTCGAGCCCATGGCACAATATGGATGGTAGAGATGAACATTCCGAGCGCCCTGGCTAGAAGCATGACGTCTGCGGATGTTTGTTGCATCAGGGACCTTGCGATGTTTGTGATGGCAGTGATGCGATCTGGAGCCAGAAATACCATTGCCTGCAGGGTGTCCAACATCGCCCCTAGATGTAGTAGGCATTGGGTTGGTTGAAGATGGCTTTTGTCGAAGTTGACAAGCCAGCCGTAGGCCTGCAAGACATTGAGGGTGATCATTAAAGGATGATGAACCAGCTCTTCAGACTTTGCCCGTATTAACAGATCATCCAGATATGGGTAGAGATGAACCCCTTGAATCCGGAGATAAGCCACTAGGATGAGTAGCACTTTGGTAAATACTCTTGGAGCAGAGGAGAGGCCGAACGGCATCGCTCTATATTGAAAGTGCTGGTGGCCAAAGGCAAACCAAAGAAACTTTCTGTGGGCTATGCAAATGGGCACATGGAGATACGCTTCCTTAAGGTCGATAGAAGCCAGGAAGTCTCCTTCATGCAGACTCTCTGTAATGGAGTGGAGTGATTCCATTTTGAACCTGCGATATGTTACAAAACGGTTGACGAACTTGAGGTCCAATACCGCCCTCCATGACAAATCTCGTTTAGGCACAGCAAATAGGAGGGAGTACACCCCTTCCGACCTCTCAGTTGTGGGGACTGGCTCTATTGCCGCTATGTCCAAGAGGTGGTGTATAGCTGTCTGCATGATGCTGTGCCTGGCTGGTGCCCTTGGACAAGGGGACGGATGGAATCTGTCTGGTGCGGTTGTCCAAAACTCTATTGCATAGCCATGACAGAAAAGCTCCCTGATCCAGGAGACCGTAGTGAGGCGCAGCCACTTGTCTCCAAAATTAAGTAATCTGCCACCAACGGGAGGTGCATTAATACTGCTTGCGTTGGCGAGGCCCTCCCCTATATGAGGACGATGAGGTACCCCTGCGCCCTTGGTACTGACCTCTGCCCTGGAAACGCCGGTTCCAGGATCCCCTGAAGGAATTGGGGTCATATGATCTGAAGTCGCGGCCTCGTCCTCGAAAGGGCTGGTTAGTGCGGAAGGGAGGAAGTCGCCTGAAAGGCCTATGGTCGATGTTCTTGACAGTGGCCAAAACCAGTTTGTGGGCATCTTTCGGATCAACCAGGACTGCCTTTAGAGCTCCCTCGCCGAAGAGTAGAGATCCGGAGTAAGGAGCCCTAGACAGATTTATTCTGGCCGCAGAGTCAGCTTGCCAGTGGTGAAGCCAGAGGGTCCGTCGAGCAACTATCTGAGCCGTCATGGCTCGTGCCCCCAGTTGAGTGGCATCCAAAGTGGCATCAGCCACAAACGCCGCTGTCTTACGCAACTTTATCAGTGACCTTCTGAGGGAGACAGGATCCGGGTTGGTGTCCTCTAGAAGATCATCCAGCCACATCATAGCTGCTCTGGAGAAGACGGAGGCTGATGCGGAGGCACGCATGGAGAAAGCAGTGGCTTCATGATTTTTGCGGAGGGCGAAGTCTAGTCGTCACTCAGTAGCGTCCTTTAGTTGGGATTCTCCTTCCCTGGGCAAAAGAGATCGTGAAACTAGGCTAGCGATTGGTTCGTCTATGCCAGAGACGGCTAGCTTGGTGGCAAAGTCCGGAGCTAGGGCGTAAAGCTTGTCAGCCAGGTTCTTGAAGCGGCGAGTTTGGAATGGATGAGACCATTCTTCAGAGGCCAGTTTGGCAATGGGGTCCGGCACCGGGATGTAGTGCTCGGTAGGTGCAGGGGATTTGAAGACCTTGGCCCCTTTGATAGCTGGAGTGGTAGATGTTGAAGGCACAGCTTGGAGACCAAGGGTGTTAACTACCCTGCGCACCAGGGGCTGATAATCTGAGGCATTAAACAGGCAATACGATGTATCCTCCTCATGATCCGAATAGTTGCTCCAGTCATCTTCAACGTGGTCAGTGAAGGTTGACTCCTCCCCATACGAAGCTTCGTCAATACATCTGCCTCTGGCTACATCAAAGGGATTTGGGGAACAGGAAGGGTGTGCTTCATGACACGCACGTTGGTCCATAGTGCATTGAGGTATGGCAGGGACTTGTGGTGGTGACTGCATTTGGGTGAAAAATGACAGCATGCCTTGAAGTTGGGAAAGGAAATAATGGGACAGCTGCAGCCCCGTTGCAGCAGATGTTTGTGCCTGAGTAGCTGGCTCCGTGGGTTGAGCCGGAGGATAAGCCCTGGGCGGCAACATGGAGGGAGGCTGGTTAAGCGAAGGCTGAGTAGGAAAGCCAGCAAAGTCCTCCTCGTCAGAGGAAGCAGCAGGTGAATGAAATATATCTCTTATGTGTTCCTGAGCTGCTGTGGTGGGGGTCGGCACAGAAGCATAGCGTGGACGCTTTGGTTTGCTATGGCTGGAAAGATGTTTGGTCTTAGCCAGTGCTTTAGCATGCTTAGTCTTAGTTGCCTTGGAAGGTTGCGGCTTGGCTGTTTGAGACATGCCTGGCTGTTCTGCCAACTTATATTCACTTTGGGTGCAGTACACGGCCACAGCGGGGGCAGAATGTAGGGACCCGAACGGGCACAGTGTACGACCACAGAGGGGGTAGGATACACTGGCAGATGGCTAAGTACACAGCCACAGAGGGGGCAGGATGCACTATGGTATCAGCGTTAGTATTGTAGGCTGGATTTCAGGCTTGGTACATGGCCACAGAGGGGGCAGAATGTACAGTATAGACTTCAGGCTTGGTACACGGCCACAGAGGGGGCAGAATGTACAGTATAGACTTCAGGCTTGGTACACGGCCACAGAGGGGGCAGAATGTACGATTCAACAGCTTGTGCAGATTTTCACAGTCTCAGCACATGGCCACAAGTGGGGCAGAATGTACAGTTCAATTTGTGCACAATATCAATATTCTCAGTACACAGCCACAGCAGCAGTATAGAACACAGCCACAGCCTGAAGAGACAGCCACAGAAGCAGATTGCAGACAGCGTAGATCACAGTCACCGCCTTGAGATACAGCCACAGAGGCTGTAGAGATCAAATAGTAGCAAGGAGCAGCAGCAGTGGCCGCGTGGTAAAAAAAAACCCTTGTATGTTTACAGGTTCCTAACTGCCCCACATTAACAGGTAACCCTGGCAGCTCTCTATTTATTAGTACATGAGAGGGAAAGAGGACAAACAAAATGGCGCCCGGGGCAGGTGCGGGAAAATACAATCAAAAATGGCGGACAATGGCGAAGGGGCAATGGCGGACTGAGGTAGAGCAGCTCGTGCTGAAGCCGCAGGGCCGATAAGCGAAGTCGCGGCGCAGAACACAAAGAGGGAATGGCTAGGAAAGAGAACAAAAAAGCCGCAGTCGCTAAAGCAAAGCGGGAAGCAGCCGCAGCCGCCGTCTGCAGGGACCGTTGCAGCGTGAAAATGCTAGAGCGAGGCTCAAGAAGACAAAAGACGCAAAAAAGAGAGAGAGCCGCAGCAGATACCCCAAAAAAGGTACTGCCGTGAGGCGAGGAGCCGCGGCAGAACCCGGGATGGGAACGACTCAAACGGCCAGGTACTGGAGGGAGTAATGCCGGGAGCTGCAGCCGCAAGCTCCCGCTGGGAATAGAGAGAACGCAGCCGCGGTCTCTCTGACAGCCGTTGGGCGAAAGGCTGGGAAATCAACGGCCCGGGAGAGGGAGAACCCCCCCAAGGGAATTCCCCAGGAATGAAAAACAACGTTAGATACAAGACAGAGGGAAGGGAAACACTCGGTAAACACACAAGTAACAATACCTCCACACCCTGTCAGACAAATACAGCCACAAAAAACAACACAGAAACTTAGCTAAAGCTACGCTACAGAATATCAGACTTGTTCGGTACGAAGGCAAGAATGAACTGGAGAGTGGGAGGGGCCTGACGCCCCTAGTCTTGACTTCAAAAAACATTCTTGCCTTCGCACGATAGGTGGAGCTACAACCCGCAGTGATGGTATACCTCCTATGGAAAATAATGCCTTTAAACTATGATTTCACATGAAAGCCTTGAGCAATATTTGTGTAGATTGTAAAAAAATATTTTTTAAAAACTATTTCTATACCATCTTTCAGTCCAGAGAGTTTCAAAGTGGTGTACAACAAATCAAGAATAATAAATCATAAAAATGCATAATGAACTTGTATCTGTAAAAAACATATCCTTAAAATATTATCAATTATAGCAATAAGAGTGCTAAAAAGTGGAAGTTTACAGGAATGGCATGGGGGAGCAAACATTTTGGAGCAAAATCTATTCATGAAAGTGAAATGGTGACTTTTGTCAATATTTGGAATCTTTTTAGATGTTTCTTAGAACATAGTACTTATTAAAGTACATAAATGGAACTTTTATTGAAATGACTTACTTATAACTGAATTACACCATCTCAAGGTATAATTATGGATCATTTAGGTCTAAAAAGTATTGAGCATCTCATCTCGGCTACTTCAAAGTCGTCAAATTACCTTTTAATCTTTTTTACAAGAATGTAACATAACAACTTTGAGTGCATTTTGTTCTTAAATGAAAAAAAGATTGCAGTAGCTCACTTTGAACTACCCCTACGTCTTCTAAGGCACTTTTGGTATATTTGACAATCCTTTGAAATGTGTAAACTGCAATTGGAAAAAATAGATTTGTCTTGATATAGCAGCTCTAATATAAACTAAACATTACACGAGGAGGTGCTCTTCCCCCAGCCCCCACCCAACAGACTTAGTATGCTAAAACTGTACATTGGTTGTAGGCATATACTCATGAACTGAATGAGTAAAGTAGCATTAGAGAATGAATCCAACAGAGCCTCCTGAATCTTGGCATTGATCTTGGAATTAGGTTACAACCCAACAGCTTGGATTCCAAGTAAGTTCATGGAAGAAGTCCATTCCCTTCTCCCTTAAAAGCTTCTCCAAGGCATTGGGGAGGGGGCTCTCCTGGACAATATGGAGAGAAGGGAGCTACAGGCAGGAAAGGAGAATCATTCAAAACCAGGTAGAGGCACCTTCTGTGAACTTCCTCCCATTCACTTATCTTAGGATCCAAGCCAGTGAATACTTGAACTTGTCTGTGCAATTTAATTGGTTATATTATTAGTTAAGCTGTAACACCAGAAATAGAATGTTTATTAAAATATATTATTCATTTTATCTGTTGGATACCTAATACTAATACTCTAGGCAACAAACAAACAGAATAAAAATGCACAGTTAAAAACATAGTAATCATTAATACATTAACAAAAAACACTACACCCAAGCATCCCATCAAAATAATCAAAGAGTAAAAAAATCAGCAATATTGGACCATGGGAACTTGTCACAATCCACCAAATGCCTGGGAAAAGATGAAGGTCTTAACCTGATGACAAAATGTTGTTAAAAGACAACACTGGATCACAAAAACAAAGAAACCCAAACTCATCTATTGCAGCGAAAAGCAGCAGAACTATCATCAAGGAGAATGAGCTTTCAAGGAACTGAGAATTCATTCAATCAGACCTCCATTTGAGAAAATCCTATGTCAGTTCAATAGTATCCCATGGAGGTATTTAATACAGGTTTTCAGAACTATGTTGATCTTCTTTCAAGTTTAAAATAATATCTATCTTCATTCTGCCAGATCAGGTAGGTTCTAGAGATACAGTTCACATAATTGTGGATCTACTGTACAAGACTGAGCATGGTTTGCTTGTTGCAACAACCTCCGGAAGAAATTCTAAATAACTCCTGCCAAGTTCATTCTTCTGCCTTGGCTAATATCTAAGCCAGTGATAAGTGTTTGAAATTAGAAGCCATTTTAAGGCCTAGGCTTGACATCTGCTGCTCACAGGAGGACTATTCCACATTTCACATTAGTGTGCCAAGTGAGGAAAAAAATGAAATGAAACCCAAAGATGTTCCTTTACTTGCGCAGGTCTTACAAAACTGTGAGAAATGATATAGCGCCTGCACAAGTACTTGTAGGCCACACCACCAGTGGCTATTTCCCTTCTGCTCAGTTATTTGGATCCAATCCATTAAAAATTTCAAAAAAATACACTTACTACTGAAACAGGTCTTTTTAAAAGCATTCAGAAAACGTTTAAAAGTTATTTCAAAAACCTATTAAAAAGCATTAAGATGCAACTTGAAAAAACCAACAAACTCAAACAGGCAATTTACCAATTTTTCTATACTAATCCATGTTGGCATTGTTTCCTTCTACAAACAGGAATTTCACTTCCCTAAATTATCGTTCTAGTCCATGATGCAGCTATATTAAGATGCTTTAACATCAATTATTCGATCAGCTATTTAGAACACTGAGTACCTGTAAATTCCAGGTTCCCTTTGCTGCCACTGCCTTTGAGGGGAGCACTGGCAAGAGATACAGCAGTTGGCGCATAGCCCGGGTAAAGAAGTCCCACTGCTATGAAGATTGAAAACAGGGCATCTACTTATGGCTGTCTCATTTTTTTTGCCATAGCTGTTGCTGCAGATGCTGGTGAGGCATCAACATCAGCAACAGGACTGTGGAGGGAACTGTGCCCCCCCATGCCCTCATTGCCTCCAAGAGTTTCAAGGGCTGGGAACAGTTGATACCAGCTGCTCAAGGCAGCAGCACTAGTATTAGAAGCAGGAACATCTGGTGAACTGAGGAGAGGTCTCTGAAGACCATATGTTCCCTAGTACCTCCTCTTTTCTGTCAATGGCTTTCAGGGAAACAGAGGCAGGAGCCACATCATTTGATACCACTTGAGGACACCCAGTATTCTTAAGTCAGCTGTGAAGAGGACACTTCTTTCTCTTGGGTCAGGAATTCTCTCAGACAAGCAAGGTAACAATATTCAAGAAGCATCTTTCCTAATGCCTGGATACATTTTATTGAATCAGGGTAATTGTGAAGGCTGTATCATCTCATTCACTTATAAATCAGACTTTACTTTTGTGAACAATTTCAAAACCATTTTAGTTGAAAATCCATATACAAACATTGCCACCCTGGGCTCCTGCTGGGAGGAAGGGCAGGTTATAACTCAAATAATAAATTAAAAAAACACATCAATAAATTACATGCATCATCTATCCAAACAAAAGTTAAGCACCTTGATCCCATTTTCTTGATGGGAAATATATTAAACACATGCATGCCGCACATGATGAGTGGGATGGGCAACGCTCTTTAGCTAGGTGATACCCCAGGTTAAGTTGCAAGTCCACTCTGTAAGGTTAGCATAATTCAACAACTCTGATATTTTTGTTTTGTCCAGTAAGACAGAATGCTTGGGGGGGGGAGGAATCATTTTGCTTGAGCCCTGACTGTTATTGAAAACCAGGTAAAACATTCCTTTTTTCCACATCTAAAATATATCTAAAGCAGCTTGTGTGCTTTCTTTCCTCTAACAAGGTTATAAAATACACAATCATATTGATGAATAATGGCAACATATCAAGGCAACTAGTCACCTGCCAAATGGAGTCTTTAACCTCTTCAATGGGCAGCGGGATCACCAAAATATTTTGAAGAATAAATGCCGCCTACAAAGAGAAATCAAACATCAACAGTGCCATCTGGCTGCAGCTAAATAATCTAAGGTACTGTAGCTTCAAACACATACTAAATCGTCGTAAGTACTGTTCAAGCCACTATCACCTTCTATTTTAAGGGCTTCAGAAGCTATTTTGACTAAAAAAAAAAAAAAAAAACCCAATGTTATAATGTATTGTAAAGTTGAGGAAGGAGATTGCCAATTTTTTTAGAATAAATTTTTACTGAGAACAAAATGTAAAAAGCTTGAAACATCCATTACACAGAAAATACACAGGTGCATGCATTGGACTTATTTTTAGAATAAAAATTCTTTAATTGCTGAGACTTCAAGCTAACTCTCTGAAAATAGCTTTCTGCATATTTCTTTCCCTTTCATCATGTCAAACTTTGCATAGTACAGAAGCAGTAGGTTTTCTTTGTGTTGGAAAAGATTATGGGGACTCATGTTCATTATTCTACATTTTACTAAGGACATTTCCTTTGAATCACACATACAAAGAAGTGGCTAATAGCGTAAGAGGTTCTACTTTGATAACTTTTAACAAGAACCCTCTACAACCCTCAGCATACGAAATCCAACCTAACATATCTAGAAAAACCACAGCAGAAGTAGGAGTGAGAAAAAATATGGGAAAAGCAAAAGTGGATTGGTTTTGGAATCCGACTGACCATTCTTGAAGCAACCATCCATGTAGATAACGGGGATATCTTGTGCTAGCGGCATGATGACAACTAGCGCAAGGGATCCCCCTGTGCCATCCCCAAATCTCCTCAGGAGGGTTGGAGGAACCCCCAGAACCGATACAGAGGGCAAAGGGGGAGGAGAGGAGGAGAATGGACCATTGGTCTCACCTGAAGGGTGATTTTCACAGGGGGACTGCCATCAAGCGGGTATCATAGCTCCACCTATCGTCCAAAGGCAAGAATGTTCTGAAGTCAAGACTAGGGGCATCAGGCCCCTTCCACTCTCCAGTTCATTCGCAGCGAGTCCAAAGAGAGATATCTAAAAATGCAGGAAAAAAGGCCAACAGGCCTACCAGCAAGGATATAACACAATAAAAATATTCATAATAATATGACTCTAACATAGCGATATACAGTATTAGCAGTCTTGACTTCACTAGTAAAACTAAACATAATAGCGTAACAGAAATGTATAAAAAGCCGGAGAAAAATAACTAGGTATCCTCCAACTGGGAGAGTCATGATGGCAGTCCTCCTGTGAAAATCACCCTTCAGGTGAGACCAATGGTCCATTTTCCACAGGAGGCCTGCCATCAAGCGGGATGTACCAAAGCAGCCCATAACGGGGAAGGACCACCCACATCCTAATCATCATTAAGTACCTGTTGCAACACCCGCCTGCCAAAAGAGGCATCGGCAGAGGTATAATGATCTGTGTTGTAATGCCTTATAAATGAATGAGGGGTTGACCAAACAGCAGCTCTGCAAATATCAGCAATAGGAGCGTTGGTAGCAAAAGCAGCTGAAGTGGCAGCTGATCTAGTGGAATGAGCTGTTATGCGAGATGGAATTGGAAGCTTCAGGGACTCATAAGCTAAAGTAATACATGTGCGCAACCAGCAGGATAAGGTGGAATTAGCTACTTTATTCCCCATAGAACATGGATGAAAGGATACAAACAAAGACTCAGTTCGTTGTATATCCTGGGTCCGAGACAAGTAGGTCTTGAGAGCCCTCGGAATATCCAACGAATGCCAAGCCTTCTCCAGAGGATGGGTAGGATTAGGGCAAAAGGAAGGAAGAACAATGTCCTGGTTGCAATGGAAAACTGAATTGACCTTGGGACGGAAGGAAGGATCAGTCTTCAGTACAACAGAGTCCTTGTGAAAAATACAGAGATGGCGGGCCGAAGACAAGGCGCCCAATTCCAAAACACGTCTCGCAGAGGTGATCGTGATCAGGAACAAGACCTTGAATGACAATATACATAATGGCACAGTCCTAAGGGGTCGAATGGAGGACGTTGTAAAGCCTGCAGGACCTTCGACAAACTCCAGGACGGGAAACGGTGGGATACAGCTGGTGAACAGAGAGCGGCTCCCTTCAGAAAGCGTTTGAGGAAAGGATGCGAGGTGATAGGAGCACCTGTGGAGGTAACTGAGAGAATGGATGACAGAGTGGACGCATGTCGACATAAGGTGTTGAGTCTAAATCCAATTATGAGGCCCCTATGAAGGAATTGCAGCACCTGTTGTATTTTGGCCTGAGAAGGATCGAGATTCTGGTAACGACACCACTTGGAGAACGCCACCCAAGTATGCTGATATATACGAGTGGTAGATGGTCATCGAGAGGCCAATATGATGTCAATAACAGCTTCAGACAGGCCAGCAGACCTCAAATGTCCCCGTTCAAAAGCCACGCTGTTAGGTTGAGCCAGTTGGGGTCCTGATGCCATATTGGACCCTGGGATAAAAGGTCTGGCCTGACTGGGAGCATCCAAGGATCCGTCACTGACATGGCAAGGAGGTCCGAGAACCACGGTCGACAGGGCCAATATGGGGCAATCAGAACCACCTGGGCCCTCTCACGTCACGCCTTCCTCAACGTTCTGGCTAAAAGTGGTATTGGAGGGAAGGCGTACAATAGGCCATCTGGCCACGGTAGTGACAGAGCATCCACCGCTTCCGCTGTCATGTCCAGGTATCGTGCGAAGTACCTGGGTAGCTGGTAATTGTGACTGGAGGCAAACAGATCGACTGAGAAAATGCCGAACCGACGCTGGAGAACATGGAAAATGGTCGGATGAAGCTTCCATTCTCCCGGAAAGACCTGTTGTCTGCTGAGCCAGTCTGCTTGTACATTCCAAATTCCCCTGAGATGTTCTGCCTTCAGGGATCGTAGATGTTGTTCCGCCCAGTCGAATATGAGGTAGGCTAGGTTCTGCAGAGAACGGGACCTGGTTCCCCCTTGCCTGTTTAAATGCAATTTCGCGCACGTGTTGTCCGTTTGAATGAGAACATGGTCCAAGGGGAACAGAGACTGAAAATGGAGCAGAGCTAAGTGGACAGCCTTTAGTTCCACCCAATTGATGCTCTGAGTCTGCTCTGCTTCGGTCCAAACCCCCTGAGCGAACTGGGAGTTGCAGTGGGCTCCCCAGCCGAGGAGACTGGCATCTGTAGTGATAACAGTCCTGCGGGGTTCTCTGAACGGAGTGCCCTGGCTGAGATGTTGGACCCTCGTCCACCAGCAGAATGAAAGGCGTAGTACGGGGTTCAAGGGAATTGTGCGATGATTGGACCTGGCAATGTCCTGCTGAAATGGTAACAAAGCCCACGGAAGAATATTTAGAATGCAGAATGGAGAGGCAACTTATGTCCAAAGAACCGCTGGAAAAGTTGGGATTTAAAGACCTAATAGAAGAGAAATCAGAAACCCAACCTAAGACATTGTAATGAAGAGAAAGGAAAAGGGAGAAAATCCTGACCATCTCTTATGGAACGCAGCAAATCTGCAGTAGTACATATTGTGCATTGTATATTTCAAATGTGATTGCAACATGAAGTGCGCCTTCAAAGAAAATGCTGTAACTGTTGGCCAAATAGAAGAGTTACAGTGCAAACCTATATGCTGTCTACTCAACAATAAGTCTCATTGAGTTTAATGGGGCTTACTCTCAAATAAGGGGATAGGATTACTGCAATCCTATCACCAATTTATTGGGAGTAAGCCCCAGTGAACTCAGTGAGAAGTACTTCTGAGTAGACATGTGCTGATACAAAACAAGCCTCCCCTCTGAATAATGAAGTTTTGTAGGAGATACAGTAAATGGTTTTCTTTAGGGGTTTGGGGTGTTAATGGTTACTTTTTTGTTTTTAAATAATTGTTTTATTATGTTCATAATGTTGAAAAGTTGTTTTTGGTTATTATATTTGTTATGTCACTGTTTTATTATTTTTTGTTATTAGGAAATTGTTTTTGCAATTGTTTTTGACATGTATTTTTGTTCACCTTGTTGTAAGCCGCCTTGAGCACAATTTTATGTGGAAAGGCGGCATACAAATAAAATGATGATGATGATGATGATGAAGTCGGTGAGTATGAGCTCGAGCCCATGGCACAATATGGATGGTGGACACCAACATTCCGAGAGCCTTTGCTAGTAGCATCACGTCTGCGGTTGGGCGATGCATCAGAGACCGTGCGATGTCTATGATGGCGGTTATGCGGTCTGGAGACAGGAACACCATCGCCTGCTGGGTGTCTAACATTGCCCCTAGATGTTGTAGGCGTTGGGTTGGTTGGAGATGACTCTTGTCGAAATTCACTAGCCAGCCGTAGGTCTGCAAGACGTGGAGTGTGAGCTTTAGATGGCAATGAGCCAGCTCCCTGGAACTCGCTCGTATTAAAAGATCATCCAAGTAGGGGTAGATATGCACCCCTTGAAGCCAGAGGTAAGCCACTAGGATGAGTAGTACCTTGGTAAATACCCTCGGGGCGGACAAGAGACTGAACGGCATCGCTCGATATTAAAACTGCTGGGGGCCGAAGGCAAACCGAAGAAACTTTCTGTGGGCTGTGCAGATAGGCACACGGAGATACGCTTCCTTGAGGTCGATAGAAGCCAGGAAGTCTCCTTCGTGAAGGCTCTCTGTGATGGAGTGGAGGGATTCCATTTTGAATCTGCAATACTTTACAAAACGGTTGATGAACTTGAGGTCCAACACCGCCCTCCATGACAGATCTCGTTTCGGCACAGCAAATAGGAGGGAGTACACCCCTTCCGACCTCTCTGTTGTAGGGACTGGCTCTATCGCCGCTATGTTCAAGAGGTGATGTATGGCTGTTTGCATGATGCAGTGCCTGGATGGAGCCTTGGGACAAGGAGAGTGATGAAATCTGTCTGGAGGGATTGCCCAAAACTTTAGTGCATAGCCGTAACAAAAGAGATCTCTGATCCAGGCGACCTGAGTCAGACACAGCCAATGGTCTCCAAACAGAAGCAGCCTGCCCCCGACCGGTATCGCGTCAGTATTGTCTGTGCTGGCGAGACCCTCCACGATATGAAGACGTCAAGGCACCTCTGCATCTCTGGTACTGTCCTCTGCCTGGGAAACGTCTGTTCCAGAATCCCCTGGAGTAACGGAGATCATTAGTTCTGAAATTGCGGCCTCTTCCCCCGGGCCGCGCTCCTCGAAAGGGCTGAAACCTGCAGGATGGGGTGAAACGTCTGAAGGGCCTGCAATCAACATTCCTGACAGTGGCCAAGACAGGCTTCAGAGCATCCTTGGGATCCACTAGTACTGCCTTTAGGGCTTCCTCGCCGAAGAGTAATGAGCCCGAAAAAGGTGCCCTTGACAAGTTAACCCTGGCCGTAGAGTCTGCTTCCCAGTGACAAAGCCAGAGGGTCTGCCGAGCAACTACCTGAGCTGCCATGGCTCTTGCTCCCAGCTGAGTTGCGTCCAGGGTGACATCAGCCACAAACTCCGCCGTCTTGCGTAATTTCACCAGTGACCTTCTCAGAGAGACAGGATCTGGATTGGGATCATCTAAGAGGTCATCCAACCACATCATAGCTGCCCTGGAAAAGATGGAAGCAGATGCAGAAGCTCGCATGGTGAACGCAGTAGCCTCATGGTTTTTACGTAATGCAAAGTCCAGCCTCCGCTCAGTGGCGTCCTTTAAATGTGAGTCCCCTTCCCTTAGCAAAAGGGATCTGGAGACTAAACTGGAAATCGGCTCGTCTATGCCAGTGACGGGCAGTCCATTTGTAAATTCCGGAGCCAAAGAATAAAGTTTGTCCGCAAGGCTGTTAAAATGGCGTGTTTGTAACGGGTGAGACCATTCGTCCTTAGCCAGTTTAGCAATAGGATCTGGCAGAGGAAGGTAGTGTGCCGCTGGTTTGGGGGATTTCAGGACCCTGGCCCCTTTAATAGTGGGAGTGGCAGCTGCAGGTTGTGTACATTGTAGACCAAGGGTGTTCAGTACTCTGCAAGCAAGGGGCTGATAATCGGAGGCATCAAACAGACGATAAGATGTATCCTCCTCTTGTTCCGACTGGTCACTCCGGTCGTCACCTTTGGCTTGCATAGCATATGGTGGGTCTTCCCCACAAGAGACGTCACCGACAAACCTGCCCCTGGCAATGTCAAAAGGGTTTGGAGAACATGATGGATCTGCCTCATTGCGTACATAGTGGCCCAGATCATCGGGTTGTCTACAAACACTCCGCTGAGGCATGGCAGTGACCTGTGACTGTGACTGCGTCTGAGAGAAGAATGACAGCATGTCTTGTAGTTGCGATATGAACTCCTGAGACAGCTGCAGCCCCGGTGTGGGAGATGGTTGCACGTGTAGAGGCAAAGCTATGGGTGGCTCAGCAGGCTGAGAAGATGAATGAGCCCTAGGTGGTACTATGGGGGAAAGATAGCTGGCTGCTGGCTGGTCAAGAAACCCTGCAAAGTCAGACTTCTAGGAAGGGTTGCTTTGCCTGTGCTGCCTCTGAGTCGAGCTCTCGTCTCAGAAGAAGCTTTTTCAGCTCTAAAATCAGTCACAACTTTTTTTTGACTGATAAAGATTTTCTCCCGGGCAGGGAGAAACGTAGAGATCAACCCCAAAGCCTGTTTTTGTGGGGAGGACTGGATTTCATTTATTTATGAGAGAAAGTTCAAACTGCAATGCCGGACGGACTTTCATCAAGCTCTAGCTGATTATAGCGACAGGTTTATCTTTTCTTTAAAGAAGACGGACTCTAACAGGCAGATAAGCATCCTTCTTTCTATCTTCTTTTTTTACTTGGCTTAAATTGGTGCAGCAAAAAAGAGATTTGTCAATGAATCAGCTGTGAAGAACTCTTAGGTGAGTTTTGGCTTTTCTCTTTCACTAACGAAATTAAGGAGGAAAGAAATCGAAAAAGCTTATCTTTGTTTTTATCGCAAAAAGCTGTCCTGGAGGTGCATTCTAAAGATATCAACGGAAGAGGGATTTCTATTTCGAGGAGGGGGGGGAAATTCTTTTTGGTCTATTTCATTTTGACGAATCTACTTGTTCACGACGCCACTAATTGTTTTGATGTTGGGAACTAAGTTTGTTTTGTATTCCTGAACACATAGAGATAAGGCAGGCTGTATTGTCTACACTGATACAAGCAAGCCTGAAATATTAACCCAATTGTGGCTGAAATAATTTTTGTCTCTGTGGTTTTAAGAATGACAACCAGGAAAGTGAATGAGACCATGGAAGAAATTATGTTTCAGAAAATAATGGGTGAGATTGAGATAACGAAACAAACCCTGAGACAGGGTAGACAGGAGATGAAAATTGAACTTAACAAAATGACGCAGGAGCTTAAAGAAATAGTGGATTCTGTGAGAGAGGAGTTTGATGGGATAGGGAAGCTACAAGCCCTGGAGATTGGAACAAATGTGAAATTTGAAAAAGATTTGGATTTTATGGATGTTAGAAATAAAGTTGACTGTTTGGAATTCAACATTGTCTCTGAAGAAATTAATGAAGATTTTGGTGGTAAAGTTATCAATGTCTTGGATAATTTTCTGGACTGGAATGATGTGATGGAGTTTGACAAAGAAAAAATCTATGGAGTTGGCTACAGATATGTGACAGTGGAGAAACTCTTAAGAGATGAGCCAGTGCATTTTGTAAAAAAGAATAACAGAGATATGACTTTGCAGCAATACTTCAGTAACATATTCAGAATTCTTGACTGGAATGATGTGATGGGGCCTGACATGGAAAAAATTTATGGAATTAACTACAAATATGTGACAGAGCAGAGATGCACCCAGAAGAGAGATGTGACTTTACAACAATATTTCAACAACATATTCAGAATTGATGGCAAAGACGTATTTGTGATGGGGGAAATTCCCATCAGACTCTTGTTATATGACTATGGCTATGACAGCAAGATCATCATGGGATACTGATAATGGATGAATGGATACTGAAACCACTGGATTTAACAGGACTATTGAAGATGGATGATGGAATTAATATTGATAATGGAAGAATGGTTATGGAAATTATTGGACAACAGATTTGACGAGATGGATTAATTGATATGTTTACTTGGACTATGGCTATGACAACAAGATTATTATGGGATATTGATAACGGAAGAATGGCTACTGAAATTACTGGACTTAACAGGATTATTGAAGATGGAAGATGGAGTTAATATAGATAATGGAAGAATGGCTATTGAAATTATTGGGCCTAACAGATTTGAATTAGATGGATTAAGCGACATGTTTATTTGGAGAAAAATTGAAAGATATATCTTTCAAGAAATTGAAACCTCTCTTTGACTTTTTGTGGAAAGAATAAAATAATGTTTATGAGATTTGATGATTAATTAAGATAATTACTGGAGGAAAGTGATTTTATAATATAATTTTAGAGATAGGATTGTTATATATTCTAGACCTATAACTGATCTGTGACAAATCGAAGTCGACATTTTATTTTATTGTTTAATTGTTTTTGTTTTGTTTTGTTTTTTTTGTCTTTGAAAATTTGAATAAAAATTAATGATAAAAAAAAAAGAAACCCTGTAAAGTCCACCTCGGAGGATGCGGCCGGAGAATTAAACAGATTTGTTAATGGTTCCTGGCCCGCCTCCTCAGAAACTGGGACAGAGACGTAGCGTGCCCGCTTGGTTGTGCTGTGGTTGGATATATGCTTGGTTTTGGCAACTGCTTTGGAGTGCTTGTGCTTGGTTGCCTTAGATTGTTTAGGCTTGGTTGCCTGAGCTGTCACTGGCTGTTCCGCCATCATATATTTTCGAGGGGGTTCAGTACACGGCCACGGATGGGGCAGAATGTACAGACCCAAACAGGCTCAGTACACGGCCACGGATGGGGCAGAATGCACCAGCTCAGATGGCTAAGTACATGGCCACGGATGGGGCAGAATGTACAGTTCAAACAGCCTTGGTACACGGCCACGGATGGGGCAGAATGTACGGTTCAAACAGCCTTGGTACATGGCCACGGATGGGGCAGAATGTACAGTTCAAACAGCCTGGGTACACGGCCACGGATGGGGCAGAATGTACAGTTCCAAATAGGCTTGGTACACGGCCACGGATGGGGCAGAATGTACAATTTCAAAGTGCTTTAGTAGTCAGTCTCAGTCAGCAGTTTAAGTTGAGGAACCTGTGCAGGATTATAGGGAGCCTATCCTGCCACACACACACAGAAACGTAGATCTTGCTGTGGGATTTGAACTGCAAACCTTGGCTCTGCTACCCACAGCTCTTCTCAACTAGGCCCCCCTTCAGAATTGAACAGGCTAAACAGAAAAGGCGGGAAAGGAGGAACAAACAAAATGACGACCGTTAAAAAAGCAGGAAAAATATACGAGGAAGAAGCAATGGTGGACACTGAGGAGCACCAACAAGCTCAAACAGGGCTGACCGGGAGAAACTGCCTCAGCAGAACGGCCTCAAAATACGCTCTACAGCCACGGGGCTGAAAAGTGCAATCGCGGCTTTAAGGGTAAGGTAGAAAATCTCTGCCTAGGAGGCAGAACGGCCAGATAATCCCTGCAGCCACTGGGACAATCGCAGAGGGGAGAAGCCGCAGCCGCAGGCTCCTGAAGGCCGTTGAAAGGTAAAAGGAGCCGCAGCCGCCGGCTCCTGGAAGGGAAAATTTTAAGGGATCCTCCACGTTTGAAACGCTGCAGCACGAGCCGGGGGAGGCGGGGCAGCCCAACTAAAAAGGTCCGCTGAAGGCAAAAGAAGCCGCAGCCGAAGGCTCCTGGGGTAGGCGGCTAGTTGAAAATGCACGAAAAAAAGTGGCGGCGTAGAGCAGGAAGCTGCAGCTGCAAGCTCCTGGATTAAGGCTGCGTCCGCCGCCTGAGGGAGAACTGCAGCCGCAGTCTCCCTGAATTGTCAATCAGCTAGGGAATGAGGAAACAAGGGAACAACCCCCCAAAGAAAATCCCCAGGAAAATACAAGACAAACAAAGAACAGTCAGTCCCACAGACTCTGAAGACAAAGACAAAGGGAAGGAAACGAATAGGAATATGCACAAAAAACCTCTCCACCCTGTCACACAGATACAGAAAACTTATCTAGAAGCTATGCTATGAATATACTCGAACTTGCACGGACGAAAGGCAAGAATGAACTGGAGAGTGGGAGGGGCCTGATGCCCCTAGTCTTGACTTCAGACCATTCTTGCCTTTGGACGATAGGTGGACCTATGATACTCGCTTGATGGCAGGCCTCCTGTGGAAAATGTTCTTCTGTGTAAGGAAAAATCCTTGCACTGATGCATCATTCAGCTTAGTGTTACACTGAATACAACTTGACTTAAGCCAATCAAGAAACATGGTCCTTCAGGTCACTGCTTCCAGGCACACCCAAACACAGCAAACTTTTTATCATTTTGCCTTGGCACATCCGCATGTAATCCAAAAAGTGTTACAATTCTTTGGAACATAACCTCTCTATCTCAACAAATGGGGGAGGGGATTAAGAATAGAAATGGGAAGAAAATGAATAAAAAGAAAGAGTAGGGCTCGCTTTTAACAAAATGTTAACATTTCATTTATATCCACCTTTCCTCCAAGGAGCTCATGGTGCTGTTCACACACAGTTCTCACCTTAACAACTAAGGGTAACAACTAAGGGTAACAACTAATGACAAGTTACAAATTGGGAAATATATAACCACTAGCTATGTAGAAAAGCTGTGTAGAAATGTATCAGGGAAATGGTAGAATCACAGCTGCCAAAGTGGTGCTATCTCACAAAGACAAGAGTATGCAGGTTTGTATTTCAAAAGGGGTTACAACTATAGAACTGTTTAAACTCAGCTTAAGAGTCTAGATGTGAACCTGACTTAAGTTTTACCAAAATAGTATTTAGCTTTCAGATGACAAAAGCAAAAATATATTTGCATGTATCTTGTTGATGCCAAATGTTTCTTCTTCCTCTCCATAATCTACTCAAGGTGCAGACTCAAATGGGGAGTGAGAACAGCAAGACTATGCACATTTATTGGATCCCCTCTAATTTATGTTAGTTATCTTGAGGTTTCCTCAAGAAAATTGCTGAAAAAACAAAATAGTGTTATAGGATGGTTCACAAAAAGGGATATAAACTTATAACCCTATACCCACTTATCCTGGAATAAGCACCACTGAACTTAATGAGAATCGCTTCTGAGTAGACACACATAGGATTGTATTGTAAATCCAATTGCAATTAGTCTTTGAGAGAACTGTCACAAAACAAAACATTTTGACAGGGAGCAGAATTTACATACCTCTCTTCGGACCATGCTGCATTCAGACTGATCCAGAAGGATGTTGATCACTGTTCCCCATAAGCCTCCTGATATGTTTTGGCAGCTTTCAGCTAATGCAAAGCAACCTACTTCAAGTGATGTAAGTGCTGATCCTATGGCAAGTGAGGTGAACTTTACCTAATGTTGATGAAAATTAAAACCATTTACATATTAAAAATTAACATTTCACTAACCTACTCATTAAATTTTAGAGCATATTCTCCACAGTTGTTCTCCAAACATAATGAATTCATTTTTAAGACGACTAATATGGCTTTAAAATGTTTTGCCTCAAACCAGTTGTTGTTCTTATGTGCCTTCCAGTTGATTATGACTTATGGAGACCCTATGAATCAGCAACCTTCAATAGCATCTGTCATGAACCACTCTGTTCAGATCTTGTAAGTTCAGGTCTGTGGCTTCCTTTATAATCAATCCATCTCTTGTTTGGCCTTCCTCTTTTTCTACTCCCTTCTGTATTTCCGAGCATTATTGTCTTTTCTAGTGAATCATGTATTCTCATTATGTGTTCAAAGTATGCTAACCTCAGTTTTATCATTTTAGCATCTAGTGACAGTTCTGGTTTAATTTCTTCTAACGCTCAATTATTTGTCTTTTTTGCAGTCCATAGTATGCCCAAAGCTCTTCTACAACACCACAGTTCAAAGGAGTTGATTTTTCTCTTATCCGCTTTTTTCACTGTCCAACTTTCACATCTATACATAGAGATCAGGAATACCATGGTCTTAATGATCCTGACTTTAGGATTTGAGGACCTTTTCTAGTTCTTTCATTGCTGCCCTCCCCAGTCCTAGCCTTTTTCTGATTTCTTGGCTATTGTCTCCATTTTGGTTAATGACTGTGCCAAGGTATTGATAATCCTTGACAAGTTCAATATCCTCATTGTCACCTTTAAAGTTACATAAATCTTCTGTTAGTCTTCTTGACATTCAGCTGTAGTCCTGCTTTTGTGCTTTCCTCTTTAACTTTCATCAGCATTCGCTTTAAATCATTGCTGGTTTCTGCAAGTAGTATGGTATTGTCTGCATATCTTAAATTATTGATATTTCTCCCTTCAATTTTCACACCTCCTTCATCTTGGTCCAATCCCACTTTACGTATGATGTGTTCTGCATATACATTAAACTAACAGGGTGATAAAATATACCCCTAACTCACACCCTTTCTGATGGGGAACCAATCGGTATCTCCATATTCTGTCCTTACAGTAGCCTCTTGTCCAGAGTATAGGTTGCACATCAGGACAATTGGATGCTGTGGCACTTTTTTTAAGCATTCCATAGTTTTTCATGATCTACACAAACAAAGGCTTTCCTCTAATCTATAAAGCGCTGAAATTCCTTGGCCCGTTCCATTATCCAATTTATCTTTGCGATATGATCTCTGGTGCCTCTTCACTCTCCAAATCTACCTTGGACCTCTGGCATTCTCGCTCCATATATGGTAACAGCCTTTGTTGTAGAATTTTACTTGCATGGGATATTAAGGCAATAGTTCGATAATTACTGCATTCCCTGGGATCCCCTTTCTTTGGAATTGGGATATATATTGAATGCTTCCAGTCTGTGGGCCCTTATTTAGTTTTCCATATTTGTTGACAAATTTGGACAGATTCAGTCTCAATAGCTCGTAGCAACTCTAGTAGTATGCCATCCATTTCTGGTGATTTGTTTCTTCCAATTATTTTAAGAGCAGCTTTCACCTCACATTCTAAAATTTCTGGTTCTTCATCATATGGTTCCTCCATGAATGAATGTGTCATCCTTGTATCTCTTCTATATAGTTCTTCAGTGTATTGCTTCCATCTTTTTTTTATTTCATCTCGGTCAGTCAGTGTGAACCCCTGTTGATTATTCAACATCCATACTCTTGGTTTAAATTTCCCTTTAATTTCTCTAATCTTTTGGAATAGGGCTCTTCTTCCCATTTTGTTGTCCTTTTCCATTTCTAGACAATAACTATTGAATAACTATTCTTCAGCCATCCATTGAGGTCTTTCTCTCTTTCTAACTAGAGGTATTGTCTTTTTGCATTCTTAGCTGATAATGTCTCTGACTTCACTTCATGGTTCTTCTGGTTCTCTGTCAACTAAGTTTAAAGCCTCAAATCTGTTCCTTATTTGATCTTTATATGCTTGTGGGATGCTATTTAAATTGTGTTTTGGCATTATGATTGCTTTGTTCTTCTTCTTTAGCTTTACTCTGATTTTCAATATGATCAGTTCATGATCTGTACCGCAGTGTGCTCCTGGTCTTGTTTTTGCAGAAAGTATGGAACTTCTCCATCTTCTGCTACCAATTATATAATCAATTTGATTCCTATCTTGACCATTCTCATACCAGTTATGGAATATTAAAAAGTTGCTAGAACACAAAGACCGAACAATTTATGGAAACTTAAAATTCACACATGAAAGTCTTTAGGATGAGTGTTAGGCTTTTCACAATGTAAAAAAAAAGAATAATTGTCCTATATAGTAATATTGGCATACAAAAAATGAACACAAAACCATTCACTTCAAACACAACTGAACCAACAAGACTAAAACAAAACAAAACTTGGTTTGTCCTATCAAACTAATCTCCTCTTTTCCCTGTACTATTGCTAAAATATGATGGGGAAAAAAGTGTTTCTTGGATCGATTCACCTCTTCAGCAATACAATGAAAGACTGTCTTATCCTTTTTATACCCAGTCAATCACTACGCTCTGCAGGTGAGGGCCTCATGCAGATACCGTCTTATCAGGAGGCCCGCTCTGCACAACATAGGAAGCAGACCTTTAATGTTGTGGCACTGACACTTTGGAATTCCCTCTCCTTAAATATTAAACAGGCATCTATTGAAGGCCTTCTCCTTTCAACATGGCTTTTAAGTAGAGGTGTTATCCTAGTCTGCACCTGTGCTGGAATTGCATTTTAGGATGTTTTTAGTGTTTTTTGAAGATGTTTTAAAGATTTTTTAAAATATATTTTCAAGTATTTTATTTTTAAGATGTTTTAAAGTGTTTTTAGTTGCTTTTGTTTGCCACCCTTGGCTCCTTCTGGGAGGAAGGGTGGGATATAAATTTAATAAATAAACAAATAAAATTGGTCCTTTCCGCAAAGATAAAGATAGAAGAAAAAATAGCAACCCTTCCTCTAGAAACTGTTGAGGAAAAATGGAAATTCTTGCCGTGAATTTCTATACCCGGGGGTTCCTGGAGGATGGTCATTGGTCTCATGATGGCACCTCCCCCTGCTATAGCAGGCAGAGTCCACTTCAGATGACCTCACCCTGGGGGGAGGGGCCATTCCACTCTCTCCAGACCGGCTGGACAAGCAAAGACTGCCCCTCCACCCCCTTGATTGCTCCAACCAAGTGTTGAGGTCAACCATTTTGTCAGTCCCTGACTTCAACAGAAATGAAGGAAAAGTAATAGATACCACAACAGGAAAGTGCCAGGAAATCCCCAGGTGGCCCTAGCTACCCACATGTTTGGTGCTGGCATAAGCCACTTAGCACCAATTTGCATAGGCAGAATACCCGGAATGAAGAGGCGGGGACTGTCCTCCAGGAACCCCTGGGAATAGAAATTCACAATAAGAATTTCCATTTTTCCCCAGAGGTTCCTAGAGGCCAGTCATTGGTCTCAGGACGTACCAGTGCCCTTAAGCAGGGTGGGATTCCAGAAATACAGGTCATGTCCTAACCACTCTCTGCAGGACTCAAGGACCGAAGGCTGCATCAGCAAAGGCCCAAGTGTCAACCTTAATAGTGCCTAGAGAAGGTGTGAATTGAGACTCATGTAACCCCTCTACAAATGTCTAGGATGGGAAAACTACCTTTGTACGCTGCTGAGGTAGAAGCCCCCCTCAAGGAATGAACTGTTAAACTCCAAGGAGGAGATTTCCCCAGAGCCTGGTAGGCCTGACCTATAACCTCTTTAAGCCAGTCAAGGAGGAGGTCTTACATCCCTGGGATGTCCCCCCAAAAGACACAAATAGTGCCTCAGACTTTCTGAACACTGATGTCCTATCCAAGTAGAAGCGAAGAGCCCTACACATGTCCACACTGTGCCAGGCCTCCTCCCTAAGAGAAGGAGGATTCGGACAAAACGACAGCAAAACTACCTCCTGTGCCCTATGAAAGAGGGAGTTGATTTTGGGAATTGTCATAAGAACATAAGAAGAGCCTGCTGGATCAGGCCAGTGGTCCATCTAGTCCAGCATCCTGTTCTCACAGTGGCCAACCAGGTGCCTGGGGAAAGCCCACAAGCAGGACCTGAGTGCAAGAACACTCTCTCCTCCTGAGGCTTCCATCAACTGGTTTTCAGAAGCATGCTGCCTCTGACTAGGGTGGCAGAGCACAGCCATCACGGCTAGTAGCCATTGATAGCCCTGTCCTCCATGAATTTGTCTAATCTTCTTTTAAAGCCATCCAAGCTGGTGGCCATTACTGCATCTTGTGGGAGCAAATTCCATAGTTTAACTATGCGCTGAGTAAAGAAGTACTTCCTTTTGTCTGTCCTGAATCTTCCAACATTCAGCTTCTTTGAATGTCCCCTTCTTGTATTATGAGAGAGGGAGAAAAACTTTTCTCTATCCACTTTCTTAATGCCATGCATAATTTTATACACTTCTATCATGTCTCCTCTGACCCGCCTTTTCTCTAAACTAAAAAGCCCCAAATGCTGCAACCTTTCCTTGTAAGGCAGTCGCTCCATCCCCTTGATCATTCTGGTTGCCCTCCTCTGAACCTTTTCCAACTCTATAATATCCTTTTTGAGATGAGGAGACCAGAACTGTACACAGTATTCCAAATGCGGCCGCACCATAGATTTATACAATGGCATTATGATATCGGCTGTTTTATTTTCAATACCTTTCCTAATTATCGCTAGCATGGAATTTGCCTTTTTCACAGCTGCCGCACACTGGGTCGACATTTTCATCGTGCTGTCCACTACAACCCCAAGGTCTCTCCTGGTCGGTCACTGCCAGTTCAGACCCCATGAGCGTATATATGAAATTCAGGTTTTTTGCTCCAATATGCATAATTTTACACTTGAATTGCATTTGCCATTTTTCCGCCCATTCACTCAGTTTGGAGAGGTCTTTTTGAGCTCTTCCAATCCCTTTTTGTTTTAACAACCCTGAACAATTTAGTGTCGTCAGCAAACATGGCCACTTCACTGCTCACTCCTAATTCTAGGTCATTAATGAACAAGTTGAAAAGTAAAGGTCCCAATACCAATCCTTGAGGGACTCCACTTTCTACAGCCCTCCATTGGGAGAACTCTCCATTTATTCCTACTCTCTGCTTTCTGCTTCTTAACCAATCCCTTATCCACAAGAGGACCTCTCCTCTTATTCCATGACTGCTAAGCTTCCTCAGAAGTTTTTGGTGAGGTACCTTGTCAAAAGCTTTTTGAAAGTCTAAGTACACTATGTCCACTGGATCACCTCTATCTACATGCTTGTTGACACTCTCAAAGAATTCTAGTAGGTTACTGAGACAGGACTTTCCCTTGCAGAAGCCATGCTGGCTCTGCTTCAGCAAGGCTTGTTCTTCTATGTGCTTAGTTAATCTAGCTTTAATCATACTTACTACCAGTTTTCCAGAGACAGAGGTTAAGCTAACTGGCCTGTAATTTCCGGGATCCCCTCTGGATCCCTTTTTGAAGATTGGCGTTACATTTGCCACTTTCCAGTCCTCAGGCACGGAGGAGGACCCGAGGGACAAGTTACAATTATAGTTAGCAGATCAGCAATTTTACATTTGAGTTCTTTGAGAACTCTCGGGTGGATGCCATCCGGGCCCGGTGATTTGTCAGTTTTTATATTGTCCATTAAGCCTAAAACTTCCTCTCTCGTTACCACTATTTGTCTCAGTTCCTCAGAATCCCTTCCTGCAAATGTTAGTTCAGGTTCAGGGATCTGCCCTATATCTTCCACTGTGAAGACAGATGCAAAGAATTCATTTAGCTTCTCTGCAATCTCCTTATCGTTCTTTAGGACACCTTTGACTCCCTTATCATCCAAGGGTCCAATCGCCTCCTAGATTGTCTCCTGCTTTGAATGTGTTTATAGAATTTTTTTTTGTTGGTTTTTATGTTCTTAGCAATGTGCTCCTCAAATGCTTTTTTAGCATCCCTTATTGTCTTCTTGCATTTCTTTTGCCAGAGTTTGTGTTCTTTTTTATTTTCTTCATTCGGACATTTTCCATTTTCTGAAGGAAGACTTTTTGCCTCTAAGAGCTTCCTTGACTTTGCTCGTTAACCATGCTGGCATCTTCTTGGCCCTGGCGGTACCTTTTCTGATCTGCGGTATGCACTCCAGTTGAGCTTCTAATAGAGTGTTTTTAAACAACTTCCAAGCATTTTCGAATGATGTGACCCTCTGGACTTTGTTTTTCACCTTTCTTTTTACCAATCCCCTCATTTTTGTGAAGTTTCCTCTTTTGAAGTCAAATGTGACCGTGTTGGATTTTCTTGGCAATTGGCCAGTTACATGTATGTTTAATTTAATAGCACTGTGGTCACTGCTCCCAATCGGTTCAACAACACTTACATCTCGCACCAGGTCCCGGTCCCCACTGAGGATTAAGTCCAGGGTTGCCGTCCCTCTGGTCGGTTCCATGACCAACTGGTCTAGGGAATAGTCATTTAGAATATCTAGAAACTTTGCTTCTTTGGCATGACTGGAACACATATGCGGCCAGTCTATGTCCGGGTAGTTGAAGTCACCCATTACTACCACATTTCCTAGTTTGGATGCTTCCTCAATTTCATATCTCATCTCAAGGTCTCCCTGAGCATTTTGATCAGGGGGACGATAGATCGTTCCCAGAATTAAATCCCTCCTGGGGCATGGTATCACTACCCACAATGATTCTGTGGAGGAGTCCACTTCTTTTGGGGTTTCCAGCTTGCTGGATTCAATGCCTTCTTTCACGTATAGTGCGACTCCGCCACCAATACATCCTTCCCTGTCCTTCCGATATAGTTTATATCCAGGGATAACCGTATCCCACTGGTTTCCTCCATTCCACCAGGTCTCGGTTATGCTCACTATATCAATGCTCTCCTCTAAGACCACGCACTCCAGTTTTATTTTATTTATTTATTTTGTTCAATTTTTATACCGCCCGAAGCCAGAGGCTCTCTGGGCGGTGCACAATAAATACAATACAATAAAAATACATTAAAATGACAATAGTAACACTGAGCATATATTTTAAACAATTAACAGCCTGGTCTGTATAACAACAATAAAATGTAAAAATTTTAAAAAGCCTGGGAAAATAAAAAGGTTTTAACCTGGCGCCGAAAAGATAAAAGTGTAGGCGCCAGGCGAACCTCGTCGGGGAGACTATTCCATAGTTCGGGGGCCACCACTGAAAAGGCCCTAGATCTCATTACAACCCCCCGAGCCTCTCTGTGAGTCGGAACTCGGAGGACGGCCTTTGATGTTGAACGTAGTGAACGGGTAGGTTCATATCGGGAGAGGCGTTCTGCTAGGTATTGTGGTCCTGCACTGTGTAAGGCTTTATAAGTCAAAACTAGCACTTTGAATTTGGCCCGGAAACCGATAGGTAACCAGTGCAAACGCGCCAGAACAGGTGTTATATGTGCGGACTGTCTGGTCCTCGTCAACAGTCTGGCTGCTGCGTTTTGCACTAGCTGTAGTTTCCAAACTGTTTTCAAAGGCAGTCCCACGTAGAGTGCATTGCAGTAGTCCAATCTAGAGGTTACCAGAGCATGCACAACTGAGGCGAGGTCATCGCTGTCCAGATAGGGATGTAGCTGGGCTACCAACTGAAGGTGGTAGAACACATTCCGTGCCACCGAGGCTACCTGAGCCTCAAGAGACAGGAATGGATCAAACAAAACCCGCAAGCTACGAACCTGTTCCTTCAAGGGGAGTGTAACCCCATCCAGAACAGGTTGAACATCCACCGTCTGGGCCGAGAAGGCACTCACCAACAGCATCTCAGTCTTGTCAGGATTGAGCCTCAGTTTGTTAGCTATCATCCAGTCCATTATCGCGGCCAGGCAACGGTTCAGCACATCAACAGCCTCACCTGAGGAAGATGAAAAGGAGAAATAGAGTTGCGTGTCATCAGCATACTGATGACAACGCACTCCAAACCTCCTGATGACTGCGCCCAGCGGCTTCATGTAGATGTTAAAAAGCATGGGGGACAGAACCGATCCCTGTGGGACTCCACAATGGAGAGTCCAGGGTATCGAGCAATGCTCCCCAAGCCCTACCTTCTGGAGGCGGCCCACCAAGTAGGAGCAGAGCCACTGCCAAGCAGTACCTCCAACTCCCAACTCCGTGAGTCTCCCCAGAAGGATACCATGGTCGATGGTATCAAAAGCCGCTGAGAGATCAAGGAGAATCAACAGGGTTACACTCCCCCTGTCTCTCTCCTGACATAGGTCATCATACAGGGCGACCAAGGCTGTTTCAGTGCCGAAACCGGGCCTAAAACCGGATTGAAATGGATCTAGATAATCGGTTTCATCCAAGAGCACCTGGAGCTGGCTGGCAACCACCCATTCCAAGACCTTGCCCAAGAATGGAATGTTCGCTACTGGTCTGAAGTTGTTCAAATTATCTGGGTCCAAGGAAGGTTTCTTCAGGAGTGGTCTCACCACCGCTTCTTTCAAACGGCTAGGGACCACTCCCTCTCTCAAGGAGGCATTTATCACTTCCCTGGCCCAGCCGGCTGTTTCAACCCTGGCAGCTTTCACTAACCAAGAGGGGCAAGGATCTAGTACAGAGGTGGTTGCACGCACCAGTCCAAGTACCTTGTCAACTTCCTCAAGCTGTACCAACTGAAACTCATCCAACAAATGAGGACAAGACCGTGCTCCGGATACCTCACTAGGTTCAACTGCCATAATATTGGAGTCTAAGTCCTGGCGGATGCATAAGATTTTATCTTGGAAGTGCCCAGCGAACTCATTACAGCGGGTTACCGATGATTCTCTGATATCCTGAGGGCTGTGATGTAAGAGCCCTCGGACAGTTCTAAAGAGCTCCGCAGGGCGGTTGAGGGATGATTTAATAGTGGCAGCAAAATATCACTTTTTCGCTGCCCTCACCGCTTCTGTATACAATTTCATAGAGGCACTTACCAAGGCATAATTGCTTCCGTCAGGAGTACGCCTCCATCTGCACTCAAGCCTCCTCCTCTCTTGTTTCATCGCTCTCAGCTCCGGGGTATACCACGGAGCTGCATGAGCTCGACATGGGAGAGGGCGCGCAGGAGCGATCGTGTCGACAGCCCGGGTCATTTCCGTGTTCCACAGTTCGACCAGGGCTTCAACAGGAGCGCCAGTCTTATCAGCCGGAAAATCCCCCAGAGCCCTTTGAAAACCCAGAGGATCCATTAGTCTCCGAGGTCGGACCAACTTAATAGGTCCCCCACCCTTGCGGAGGGAAAGGGTCACTGTAAGCCTAAACTTCAGCAAGCAGTGATCTGTCCATGACAATGGAGTCGATGAAAAACTCCCCACTTCCAGATCACCATCTCCATGTCCAGTGGCGAAGATCAAGTCAAGAGTATGCCCCGACACATGCGTTGGGCCAGTAACAAATTGAGACAGCCCCATGGTTGCCATGGAGGCCATGAAGTCCTGAGCCGCCCCAGATAAAGCAGCCTCGGCATGAATGTTGAAGTCTCCCAGTATCAATAGTCTGGGGGACTTCAGCAATACCTCTGAGACTACCTCTGTCAGCTCAGTTAGGGAAGCTGTTGGGCAGCAGGGTGGGCGGTACACCAACAGAATTCCCAGTCTGTCTCCTTGACCCAGCACAAGGTGGAGGCACTCCAAGCCAGTTGTCACCTGGACAGGGTGCTTGATGAGCAAGAGAGAACTCCTATAGACCACCTCTACCCCGCCTCCCCGACCCTCGGATCTACCACAGTGTTGAATCTCATACCCAGGTGGGCAAAGCTGGGAGAGAGTAACTCCTCCCAGATCACCCACCCAGGTCTCGGTTATACATGCCAGGTCGGCGCCCTCATCAACAATTAAGTCGTGGACGAGGGAGATTTTATTATGTACCGACCTGGCATTTAGGAGCAACACTTGGAGATCCGAGAGCTGGCTGACAGGACAACCAACAGTCCTGCAGATATGAGGAGAACCGGAACAAGGCACAGGCACAACTTGTCTGGGACGAGTTCCCCTTATCTGGCACGTTCTCCTCACAATACCATACCTCCCATTACCCGTCACTACATTAATTGGGTCCCCCAGAAGTCCCCCCGCTCGGCACAAGGTCCTCTCTCCCAGTTCTCCCATCTTGGTTCAGAGGCTCCTAGCATTGGCGTCTGTTCTAAGGACCACTCTATATGAGTGAAAAATACGTAAGTGGGCATCAGAAGAAAAGGCTCTAAGCACTGACACCCAACGAGTGGAAGTAATTGCCACCAGGAACACCATCTTCAGTGTAAGGAACTTTAGCTCACATGTAGTTAATGGCTCAAATGGAGGACCCATAAGCGCTTCAGGACCCAGTTAGGATTCTAAGAGGGAAAACGATGAACCACTGGAAAATTCCTCAGGCTCACCCCCCTGGTAGACCATCTAAAACATGGGTGTGTAGAAATGGAGAAATCTCCTCTGCACCCCAAGACACTGTCAATGGTTGCTGCTTGTCACTTAATTGTATTGGTGCTGAGGCTTTTGTCCAAATCAGACTGCAGAAACCTGAGGATATCTCATGTTTCTGGAGGAGGGATCCCTCCCCCTAGCCTGATACAAAGTAAGGAAGGCCCTCCATGCAGAGCAGTATGCCCAATTACTATCTTCCAGAAAGGTTTCAACTAAAGTGTCCAACACCGTACCAGAAAAAAAAAACTAGCTCTGTTAACCAGAGCTGCCCAACACCATACTGTCAGTCGAAAGAACTCCAGCCTGGGATGAACCACTGGACACTGCCTCAACAAGTCCTCCTGGTAAGCAGAGTCCATGGGTTCCTTGAGACCAGATGCATGATTTCCAGGAACCATGGCCTCCTTGGCCAGTAAGGGGCTATCAGAATCGCATCTGGCCTTAGTAGTCTGATCGCCCTGATAGTTTGTAGTATGAGACTGAAGGGGGGGAGGCACGACCAGACCCTCTGGCCAAGCCACCACTAAGGCATCCATGCCCTATGTCCTTTGGGACTGATAACGAGGAAAAAACCAGTCGACCTGGAAGTTGTGTGGGTTTGTTAAGAGGTTGATGATCGGGCAACTGAACCACTTGGTCACCTGGTGGAAGACTTCCAGATGCAGCTGCCACTCCGAGTCGGACACCATAGTCTGGCTGAGCCAATCTGCCATCACATTCTGAAGTCCCACCACATGCTCTGCCATCAGGGACAACAGATGCAGCTCTGCACATCTGAAGAGGCGCTGAGCCTCTTCCATCAAGTACCTTGACCTCGTACCTCCCTGATGGTTGATATATGCTTTTGCAGAAACATTGTCGGTCCTCATGAGGACATGGCAACCCCTGATGTGTGGTGCAAAGGCCAGCAATGCTAGTCTCACTGCCCTAAGCATCAGCCAGTTGATACTACACTTGGTCTTGCTGACAAACCACACTCCTTGAGACACATTCATTTCCAGGTGTGCTGCCCAGCCTACCATACTTGCATCCATCATAATCCATTGTAATCACTTTGCAGACTGGAGTATGTAGGCTCACCCCCATATCAGTCAATGGGATTCCAGCCACCACCTCAATTGCTGACGTAGGACCAGTGAAACCGGTATTGTCATGCCCCCCTCAGAGGACTCATCCGAGGAGGAAGCGGAATGGGAGACCACAGACCCAGGAGAGGGGACAAGCAGGGAGACAGCCCAGGACCCTTCACTAGACCACAGACAAGCCCCAAGGGAGCCTGTCTGCCAGAATCAGGAAGCAACCAGGAGGCTGCCCCTTTCTCAGCAGAGAGAAGACCCCAACAGATGTTGCAGGAATGAATAATAATAATAATAATAATAAAATTTTATTTATGAGTCGCCTATCTGGCCGAATTAACGGCCACTCTAGGCGACGTACATTACACAATAAAATACAATATAAAACCACAATCAATGAGTAATCTAAAAAAAACCCTTCCAGTTAATAGCAGCATAAAAATTAATCCACTCCAGAGATCCTGTAAGCCTGCCTGAATAGCCAGGTCTTCAAGGCCCGGCAGAACCCCATCAGGGAGGGGGCATGGCGAAGGTCAGAAGGCAGGGAATTCCAGAGGGTGGGAGCCACAATTGAAAATGCTCTCTCTCTGGTCCGCACCAGTCTAGCAGTTTTAACTGGCGGGACTGAGAGAAGGTCTTGTGTGGCTGATCTTGTCAGGCGGCATAACTGATGATGCTGGAGGCGCTCCTTCAGATAAACTGGGCCGAAACCGTATAGGGCATTAAAGGTCAACACCAACACCTTGAATTGGGCTCAGTAAGCGACTGATAACCAGTGTAGATCTACTAACACCGGAGTGATATGATCACGGCGGCGGCTGTTCTTAATCAGACGTGCCGCCGCATTCTGTATCAGCTGTAATTTCCGGACCGTTTTCAAGGGTAGCCCCACGTAGAGCGCATTACAGTAGTCTAAGCGGGAGGAGACCAGGGCATGTATCACCCGTGAGAGTAGATGGACAGGAAGGTAGGGTCGCAGCCTCCGTATCAGATGTAATTGATACCAAGCTGCCCGGCTCACTGCTGAAACCTGAGCCTCCATGGACAGCTGGGAGTCAAGAATGACCCCAAGGCTGCGGACCTGTTCCTTCAGGGGTAACCTCACCCCATTAAGCACCAGGTCTATATTTCCCAACCTCCTCTTATCTCCCACGAGCAACACCTCGGTCTTATCGGGATTCAGCTTCAGCCTATTCCCCTCCATCCATCCACTTACTGATTCCAGGCACTTGGACATGGTGTCCACAGCCAACTCTGGTGAGGACTTAAATGAGAGATAGAGCTGAGTGTCATCTGCATATTGGTGACACTGCAGCCCAAATCTCCTGATAGCCCCAGCGGCTTTATATAGATTTTGAATAGCATGGGGGAGAGGATAGAACCCTGTGGGACTCCACAGTTGAGGGTCCAAGGGTCTGACATCTCATCCCCCAATGCCACCCGTTGATGCCTGTCTGAGAGATAGGAACGGAACCACCGTAAAACAGTGCCCCCTATTCCCAATCCCTCCAGGCGATCTAAAAGGATACCGTGGTCGACGGTATCAAAAGCAAGGCAATCAGTGCGATTAAGGAGCAGGAGAGCTTGCAAGAACACAGGCTGATTGGAAGCACCTGGGCTAGCATGCAGAGTACAAAAGGCTGGAAGGAAAGGGAAACTCCTTGCTAGAGTCAACGTCAAGCCTTGCTGCAGACATTACTCCAGCTCTCCTTTTAAACCCGTGCCTTGAACCCTGCCCTGCCTGATCGGACCTCTTTGTTTGTGGACATTTGGACTCCCTTAAGCACGTCTCTGCTTCCTCCTTTGGCACTTCCCAAATGGTAAAACATGCTGGCTGACCCCTTGGTTCCTCCTGCCTGGCAGATTTATGGTCTGGCCTTATCTGTTCATTAGCTGCATGCCTCTGTGAACCCCTGCATTTGACAGGTCTCAACATGTGTCTTGACTTGGAAATCTGGGATTGTAGCGGAATTAGCCTTTGAAGCAACAGCTGAAATTGGAACAGAGACCAGCTTACTAGGTCCTGACAGGACACTAGCATGCCCTGGAGTTTGGCCAAAACCATCAGGTCCATCGAGCTCAAAGTGATCACCTTCTGTGTTAGGGTCTGAACCTTGGCGACCCTCTCTTTAGTAAGCTGGATCCAGAGACTCCTCGAATCTATCACTTGTGACGGTTCCAGCACACTCTTGTTCATGTTTACTAAAACTCTGAAGGCACACCAATGTGGTTTCCATGTCTTTCTTGCACTGCACCTTTGACAGGGTCATGATCAGCAGATTGTCTAGGTAAGGATGTACCCTCACCCCCAGAGTCCTCAGATGCATCATCAGTGCTATTAGGACCTTGGTGAAAACCCTGGGGAAGGAGGTGAGTCTAAAGGGAAGTGCTCTCTACTGAAAATGGTGCTGACAGTAACAGAAACACAGGTACCTTCTGTGTTCCCTCTGGATAGGGATGGGAAGATAAACCTCTGACAGGTCTATGGACGCCATCCAGGCATTCTGAGCGATGGCCTCTGAGATGGATTTGAACATTTCCATCCAGAAACATTGTGGGCCACCCTCCTGTTGAGCCATTTAAGTTTGAGTATGGCTCTGGTACTCCCATTTTTCTTCAATACTAGAAAGAAAATGGAGTATACCCCCTTTCCCCGTTCAGGACGGGTTCAATTACTCATATCGTCAGTAGGTGGCTAATGGCCATGCTGAAATTCTGGTGCTTATCCAGTTTCCTGGACCTTGGTGCGGCCACATATTTATCTCTTGGCTGTCTGGAAAACTCTAAGCAGTAGCCGTAAGAAACATTTTAGGACCCACCTGTCTGTCGTGGTCCCAGACCAAATGTGTGCAAATTGGAGAAGTCTGCCCTCAATGGCTCTCTGTAATGCTGGGAACCTGACATTATGCCGACTGATCCTTCTTTGCTCCTTTCTGGAATTTGTTTCCTGATGAATAAATGGATGTGTGTTGGGGGTGTGAGAAAGATGCTCCCAATGATCTGTCTGACTTCCCCCAGCATGACTTACAGCCATCAGACAGCGTTGTTTGTTATAAGGTCTGGAACCGCCGAAGCACTGAGGTTGCCTGTACTTGTGGTCATCTTTCCTGGCACTCAGGAGGACGTTCTGTTTGTCTCTTGTTTCCACCAGCACCTTATCAAGAGGATCCCCAAACAGCCTGGAACTGCTAAAGGAGTAGCTTGCCAGATGACTCTGGGACCCTAGATCTACATCCCAGCTGGCAGCCAGATATTGTGCTGCGCCACTGCACTAGCTGCCATCACTCTAACATTGAACTGTAAGGCATCCCTGGAAGTGTCTGCTTGGAAAGCCAATGCTATAGAAAGCGTCTTTAGTCTGTCCTTGATGTGTTTGGGAACATCCTCCCTGGAAGTGAGCTCTTCTGCCCAGAGCTTGCAGGCCTGTGTAATCACAGATGTAGCTGCCAAGGCCCAGAAGGCAGCTGCATCAGCCTCAAAGACCCTTCGCAGTGCCATTCCTAAGCGCTTGTTGCAAGCATTTCCAGGACTCCCCTCTCCCTCCAACAGGATGACTTAAGATGATAAAGCAGCCATGGGTGGGTCCACTGCTGGAGTCTTCAATTGTTCCATCACTTTGACTGGAAAGGAGTAATGCTTGTTGACAAGCCTATGTGCTGGTTTATGTTTTGTGGGGGTCATCCATTCTTGCCTCTACAGGTTGTGAAAAGAATCCAGAAAAGGAAGGGTGGCCATTCACGGTTGACCATCTGGAAACGCTGACCTGGAGCCTTTTGAAACAGATGGTGTTGAGGCTTCTGGGTCCTTCTTCTGTTGTTCTGGAAGTTCCAGGATATGCCTAGCCTTAGCCACTAATGCTGGAAAAAATTCTGCCTGGAAGTATCTGCCTTTGGCGGATGAAGTCTCTAGCTCTTCCTGAGAAAGCTCCCCCTCCTCCCTGTCCTCAGAGGAGTATGCCCCCCCAATCAGACAGTAACCCCAGAGCAGTTGCCACTGCCTTACTATGCCTCCTTTTCCTATCCATTCCCCCCTTGGCTGTTGATTTGCCCTGAGCAGAGAGCTTCTGGCCTTTGCTGTGGCCTCTCTTGGGCTCAGGGGACGATTGGGAGGGAGAGGGAGGAGAATGGGAGGAGGAAGAAGATGACGAGGAAGAAGAGGAGGAGGCTAGAGAAGGAGACCTAGTTCACATCCTCTTCGCCTGTGCCCTTTTCTGGGAAAGATTCCTCTTTCCACTTTTCTTTTGTTTTTGCTTTCCTCGTGGGGGGACATTGGACAGTAAGCCCACCTTGGAGGAAGGACCCACGGACTGTATGGATCCCACTCCCTGTATTTCCCTGGCCACCATGCTTTTAACTAACTGAAGAAACTTAGGAACCTCCTGTTCCCCTGGGAAAGGCAACAAATCAGTACTCACCCCCACCATTTGCTATCTGTACATGTTTGGAGCCAAAACCTGACCATGCCCCTCTTCAAGAAGGCTATGGGCTGAGGCCTCTGGTTCCTCTGAGAGGCAGCCCAGATCCTCCTCCACCATGGCACCCCCATGTGCTGCAGCCCCACCCGACGGTGGGCACTGGGGGGGCAAAAAGACCACTCACTCTTCCGTGGCTGCAGAATAGCACTTCTTCATGCTTTGCACAATGGCGGGAGAAGGCTTGGTGGCACAGCAGCAGCTGCTTGTCCAGGGAGCGGTCACGCCTCTGCTGGGGAAGAGACTTGACCCGCTGCAAAACTCCCTCTATGCGTCACCGCACCTATGCGATTCCCGCCCCTGTGCTCTGCTAAGGACAGGCGGGTGGGAGAGGTAGGGAGTTCAGGGCCAGGAAAGAAAGAACAGAGAAAAAAAAGTGAGGTTTGAAAAACTAGTGAGCCCCTAAGCTCAGCAGGACCTGACCAATCGCTACAGCAGGCAGGGCTCGTCTGGAGAGTGGCATGGCCCCTCCCCCAGAGTGAGGTCATCTGAAGTGGACCCTGCCTGCTGTACCAGAGGGAGGCGCCATCCTGGGGCCAATGACTGGCCTCCAGGAACCTCCGGGGAATGACCTGTCCAATCATGTTTTAGATATCTATTCTAGCACAGCACCCATAGGCAGACATACACCCACAGAGACCATCCATAGTAACTTTAAGGTCCCACCCCCACCTTGCTGAAATTAGGTATGAAAGCAGAATTTTACTGTAATCAATAGAATATTGTTGTGGTGTTTGGTTGTGCTGTGTGGTGCCCATGTTCATGAAATTGGTAGCATGGTTCAGAGTGGTTCAATGTAATATAGCTCTGACGCAGGGAATTGTGGGGATTTCATCTTGCGTAGAGATGGGCCTCTGAGTGAGTGGAAAACTCCAAGTTTTGTTTCTCAGCTGCAGCTAATTAGGAGGCTTGAGAAGCAGCACCTGTTTATCTGCTGTCTGATGAGAGCCTGGTACCAAGGTCAAGCAGGCCTGAGAACAGTTGAGATCGGGGGGGCGGAGGATGGGCCTGTTAGGCGCGAAGAATGGAGGAGCTTCGGGAAGCATTACCAAATTGGAAAGCCCCATGATTCACCAAAATAGTATGGACTGTTGCTGGGGACCTTTTGTTAAGTATAGGGGGTGAAATCTATAGCCTTTGTTCCCCTGGGTTCCATCTAGACAGGTGGTTACCTGAGTGGGGTCCCACTGCCTTCACTACCCAGTTTATACTTCTCTGGGGAGAGGTGAGACTTACAACAACTACCTCTTCCAAGTAAGTAGAATAGGCTAGTTAGTTTTGTTATTTTGGTTTGTGTCTGAACTCTCTTGTATGTTTTACCCAAGCCCATTTGGGTATGGGTTTTAAGGAATTGTTTTGCTATTAATTGTGCAATTATATTTTATTCAATAAAGCTACATCTTATTTACCCATGTGTGTTCTTTGCAGGAGGGGAAATTGGTCCTGAATCGAGTTCCTTGGTCAACGACCACTGACTATCGTGTTTTGGGGTTACTTGGGGCTTCAGGATGAGGAGCGCTTGTTTAGCTCGTCTTTGGAAATCCCTGACAGAACCATATCTGGGCTCTGTGTTTCCCTTGACTCAGAGTGGTTACTCAGATCAAGGGGTGGTGGCAGCCTACTTCCTACCTTGCAGGGTTGGTGTTGGTTTGCACAACCTTGGCAAGGGGAATTAGTTTGTCAGGATCAATTGCCCTGTGTTGGGAATTGGTTCCTGGAAATGCATCTAGTGCCTGTGGAGTGGCTCTAGGGCATGACATCCATACGTTTCTCCAGTCTGCAAATGTACCACAGGTCCAAAAAGGTTGGTGACCCCTGGTTTAAGCAATAATGTGGGCCATCCCCTCCCTATAACTGCCAAATTCCAATTTTCAGATGTTTTACCATTTCAATAGCTGTTTAACTTCAGATTTTTTTGGGGGGGAAGAAGCTGAACAACTATGGATCTTTACAAATAAACTGTGTAATTGTCTGATTTTTCTTCCCTTTGGATACAACTGTACATTCCTATTGTATTAGATTCCTATGCTTAGAAAGAATGAATAAGGAGCCATTAAGGTGCACAATAACACTGACATCTACTAGAGGGGCCTAGCTTGTGCTACAGCAAATATGCAAGATTCCTTTTCCAGACACAGGTAATGTATTATAGCAGAAAAGGTGCAAGAAGCTTTTGTTCCATAGTTCATGTTTCTCATACTGATCCTTGCACTGAAAAGAAAAGAAGCTTTTAACAGCTGCTGTTCTCTTGAATGCCATTTTAGTTTATAAGTATGCAAGGTACTGTTGGAACAGAAGAGATTATTTCACCCCTGCCCTCTCCATTTCTCCTCCCTCCTGAAAATTATTGTTATTGTTTTGTTATTGTATTATTTTGTTGTTATTACATTGAAAATGGTTATTTCTCCCTCCTGCTGCCTCCCTTTTGTCCCATGTTCAGTTTACCCAGGGAAGTAATGTTTTCAAGAACCAAAATGTAAAGCCTTTAGCCTTCATGACCCATTGTTGTTAAACTCCAGGGTTGATCAATTTGTTAAGTGCGAAAAGCCATATAAAAAATATATCACAAGCCAGAAGGCTACAGCAAAATTATATAATTTAACCACTAGCTGTATGCAATTAACAAGGTTACATATCATTTTCATAAATATCCAGAGATGACATAATACAGCTTGTTGACATGCTCCACTTATTTAACAAAGTACTTATTCATTCATGTCCTATGGCAGTGATTCTCAAATGGCTCAAGAGGTGACTAGGTGTGCCGCGAATATTATGAAAGTATATTTTAAAAATGAGAAGAAACCCATTTGTGTAGATTTATTACATCCATGATCAATTAATATATTAATTTATATATATGTATAATTTTGTACACGAAGTGCGCCAGAAAATTTTTGTTTTACAGTGCACTGCGGACCAAAAAAGTTTGAGAACCACTGTCCTATGGCATCTTTACAACTAGGCCTGGAGACCCGGCCCAGTACAGGTGAGTGTATAGTTGGTTTTGAAGTTCGTTGGGTGTCAGCCTTCTACTACAGCTTCCAAGCTGGAACTGCAATATAATTTTGGCCAGTGGAATAGCTTGTACAGCAGGGATGAGCAAACTGCCACTCTCGTTTCATTTCATGTGGGTGAGAGGAAAACGGAAGGAGAGAAGGATGGTGGAAAGGGAGTAAAATGGCTGGAATATTGCACTTAACAGAAATAAGGTTCCCCACCACTGCTGTACAGGAGGAGAGTTGGACATGAAGAGATAAAGCATAACGAGTGAAACATTCCTTGTACTCCAACAGAAGCTGGCTTTGGTAGAGCAAGGCAAGGCATTTCCTCCCAGTTTTAGCTCAGATGGAAGAGACCTCCTCTGCCAGAGCTCTTTATGATCCATGGAAATCTAGGCAGAGGACACAGTGTTTCACGTTGTACTGGGCATCCAGGGGTAAGGAATCACTAGAGCGATTTATAGTCACCACTGGTGATGGCATTTCTGGATCCTTAATTCTCCATCTTATCTAGCTGGCCCAGAGCAAGAGACAGTCCACATCTATGATGAAATAAATGCCTTTATTTCAGGCCTTTTGAGCAAATAAGACCCAACTGACTATAACCTAAGTGAGATGAAAATGCCGGGGTGGGGGTGGAGAGAGAAACATAGTGTAGAAATCTTTGATGAGTGGATTATCCCTTTCTCCATCCTGAGAAGTCATAAATAGAGCCCTGTCACCATTTCAGGTTTTCCAAAATACGTGACCAAAAAAAAATAAGGCAGCAAATATAGCTTAATAACTATTGTGCTATCTTATACTAGTGTGTACCATGCAGCCCTTGAGTAAGAAATATTCAGTTTAACAACAGAATTCCAAGGAGAAATATCAAACTTGTATCAAAAAAACATGTGCACGATTGAGGCTAGCCTTAACAACCAAACCAAATTAGGCTATTCTTTGGACATTGTTTCTCTCATCAATGACTTCTATGCAGGGACAATCCCTGTTTTTGTCTCCTCCCCCCCCCCACTCCAGAACTGGAGTTAGGGCAGGAGGGTACTTGCTGCCATGGTTGCCACATGCCTGAAGTGTTCATTGACCAAACAACCCTCACCCTTCCTCCAAAACATGGAGAGTGATAGGGGAAAATCACTACCCAACTGCCTGGACAATCCTCACCTGCCTCTGCAGTTCAGACATTGAGATCAAAGCTGGTTGCTGACAGTTGCCATGGCAAGTGAAAAATGTGTAAGCTTGGCAAGGTTGATACCACAATATCAGATTTGCGGTACTGGAAATATAAAGAAACAATTCAACCAAATAGGATTTTACTGACCTCTGGATCTCTGTCTACCCATAATGGAATCAGCCATGCTAAGCCTTGCCGAGAAAGAATTTGTTCTTCACTGTTATATGGCAAGAACCAAAGAGATATCCAGTCCTAAAAAGAAATTATATATATTTTTGGTAAAAACTGAATCCAAAAGTTAGTTTTCATATTACAAATTCTATTCATTTTTTCTTCCAGCATTTAAAATTGTGGTTTTTAATATACCAACTACTAAGACACAAGGACAATAGTCTCTATCTGAATGATATGGACACCATAAGTTCATAGTAACACAATCTCACAACGACAGGAACATTGAAAGGAAAAAATAAGTAGTCCTCACTCACTATCCATCTTTTGCAATGCAGAATTTTCATTTGAAATCTAATTACCAACTCAAAGTTTAAACCTGTCTGAGTCATATGAATGCCAAGAGCCATTTGACTGGCTATGGCTGAAAGTCACTGCTGATCAGACTAGACTGGATATACAATTTAATGTCAGAGGAAGAGCAGAAAATAAGAATTCTGTACCATTACAAGGACCTGAAAAGCTCAGCTGTTCCAGCCCAATTTCCTCCAATGTAGGAATGGTATAACACAAGGAAACCATGTTAAGTATTAATTTGGATCTCAAGATGCATTTCTCAGGGGACTGAGCGGCTTGACCCCTAACAGATCAAGTGCTACACAATTGATTTCTAAGGTTTGCACTTTCCTACTTCAACTCCAGTGGATTCATGTACAGGGCAAAGAACACAAACTAGACATATCAAGAAGCAAGGTGTGCCACCTTCCCTAAGTAAAGAAACTTTTTAATACTTCAAGTATATGAGCAAAACCTCTTGTAGAAAAACAAACATACCAATTCTCTTGTTTCTACAATTGTCATGACCTCACTGGGGTACTACTGCTGCACTGCATTCAAGTCTTTTAATAAAGCTAAGGACAGTTTTTGTTCTGTGGACACACTTGTGTGCATCTTCACCAAACAAACATTGATCATAGTGCTCATGTTAATGTTCAGACTTGAAAATCATTCTCTTACCGCATTTGGAGCCTGAATCATCATTTCATGGGACAAGTGAAGCAAACAAAGGATGGCACTCTTTGTGACACCTTTCCCCATGAAAGACATGGCATTTCCTCCCCATTCAACATAAAAAGATGAGATGACCTGAAATTAAAGGGAAACAAAAACACAGAACAACCTGGAATGAAGAGGAAAGAAGGGACAGAACATGACAGCTTTATCACAAATTATACTTTGATGTACGCAAACTGAACTGTAGATGTGAGCTGACAACCCCCCACAAAGATGACAAGTTCTTAGATTCACTAAATATACTTTCCCATCCACTTATCTCAATCTGGTTCATAATCAGCCATGTGTAGATCTTGATCCTGTTTCATGCAACCCACATTCAAACTTTATGTAATCTCTTCTGTTTCTTCTGGATTGGTAACGCCCTCCCCTCTTATTACCTTTGACAAGTCTCCATTACTTTTTTTAAAAAAACTAATTGTAACTAAGTAAGGTCAGCACATCAGGGGCGAGGGGATCTATTACCTAACTCAGATCATACTGCCATCTTGGGCACAAACATAAAGAAGCAGTGTGCAAGGCTCTAGCAAGTAAAACACTACAATGCTGTTACTAGTCATGGGAGGAGTAAACTGTATGCTTAGAGCAGAAATATTACACTTCAAATCTATATTTCTTTTGAGAGCTTTGATATTGCCTCTTGGCTAGACACTTTGGCAAGAGACTAGATTACTTTTGTGATAAAATCCTGAGTCTGAGCAGAAAAAATGATGGCAGAAAGAAAAGCTACTTGACTATTTTCCCTTCAAACTTGAATCCTCAAGTGGCCTCATTTTCTTCTTGCTGGGAAAAAAATAAGAATCCCATATTTCGCCCCTTTTCATGAGAGATTTTTGAGGGGATAAATGGCAGAAAGGCAAAGAGTTAAACAGACCCCTGTCACCCCCCAAGTGAAGCCTCTGGGTTGCATTTCAGGAAAAGCACATCAAACCCCACAATTATGTTTGATTTAACAGTTCAGCGTTATCAGATGGGTCCCTACAGAGACACCGTTCCTAAGAGGTAATTCTTCTTCCATGTGACAGCATCAGTAATCTGGAGGCAAATTTTTTAGTCTAAATTGGAAAAAAACCCTCAGTTAAATGACTTTTTTCTATCACTTCAGAAGCTATGCTACACTGAGATCTCATCTGATTTAGTAACCAAACAGAGATGCAGCATGACATCCCATCCCATTTCAAATTTCTGTAATCAGCCATGTGCAGGACTTCCACATCTGCACTCAGTTTTGAAGTAACAATTAAATTGCATAGAAGGACAAACCTTTCTACAAACAACCCTATTATCAGTTGACAATGACATTTTAAGAGCAGATTAAAAAAGGAAAAAGAAAAATCTATAATTTGTTTTTAATAAACCACCTGACACAGGACCTAATTTCAGGTTGAACCTTAAACTCAATCTCACTCCCCATTCTATTATAATAGCGTATAAAAATTACATCTTTGTTACAGTATGACAATGGCAATATTTCTGCCCTATAAAAGCACTTGCTTCATAATAAGAACTCAACAAAGCAGTGGGGCACCTAAAAAGTCAGGGTTGGGCAGCTGGGAAGCCCACATGTAGCTGAAACTTTATTCTGTTGCATTACTTACAAATCTCTGTCTAGCTTTAAAATGCCACAAGAAAAGGTATAGCAGAAAACATCAAAAAGAAGCTATCATCCGCATTTGTGCTGCTTATCCATAGCTTTATCTGTCTTATTTCAATTGCAACCTAACAAATTAATTTTATTATACGTTTTCTGTTAAAATAAAATATTCCTTGCTGAACAGTCCACCGCTATCAATCTAGTTCAATCAAACATTGCCCAACCAGTGTAAGGGAGGTGTGTGTGTGCACATGTAGGGGTGGCGCTGATCATGCTTCCTGCAACTTCCAACACTTCCTTGCCTATCCCTTACTTTCCTGCCAAGAGTTCACAGTCCCTACTGCAGTTTTCTTTCCCCAACCCCATTTCCTTAAATTCTATGTTTTCACTAGCCATAGGAAAAAATACAAACCAGTGCAAGGGAACTCTGCTGACTTGGAAGGGCCTTTAAGCTTCCTTCTTTCTCTCTAGATGGCAGCTCCACTGCAGATACGAGCACCTTTTGAACTGGTATTCTATGAGGTTCCCAGAAGGACAAAATCCCATCACCACCAAGAACAAATAGAAGTGTTTGCTTTTCATGTACAGCAGGGTTGGGGAACTGGTAGTCCAACAATATCTGGAAGCTCACAATTCCCATCAGCCCCAGCCACATGGCCAATGGTCAGGGACGGTAGGTGTCAATAGCTTGTCAGAATGGTTGCTTGTAACATGGCTCTGATGCAGGGAATTGTGGGGATTTCATCTTGTGCTGAGATGGGCCTCTGAGTGGGAAAATCCTACTTTCATTTCTCAGCTGCAGTTAATTAGGAGGCCTGTGAAGAGACACCTACCAAGGCCAAACTGGCCTGAGAACAGAGGGGAGGATGGGCCTGTTAGGCGTGAAGACTGGAGAAGCCTCGAGAAGCATTACCTCACTAGAAAGCCCCCTGATTGGCTACAATAGTATGGTCTGTTACTAGAGAATTTTCCTTAAGTATAGTGGGTGAAGCCTACAGCCTTTGTTCCCCTGGGTTCCATCTGGATGGGTGGTTACCTGAGTGGGGCTCCACTGCCTTTCCCTACCCAAGCTATACCTCTCTGGGGAGAGGTGAGACTTTGCAACAACTACCTCCTTCAGTAAGTAGAATAGGTTAGTTAGTTATTTTGGTTCGTGTCTGAACTCTGGTTGTATTTTGCCTAAGCCCCTTTTTAGGGTGTGGGTTTTAAGGAATGTTTTTCTGCTACTAATTGTGTACTTATATTTTATTCAAATAAAGCTACCTCTTATTTACCCATGTGTGTTCTTTACAGGAGGGGGAAATTTGGCTCTGAATCTTGTATCTTGGCCACCGACCACTGACTACCGTGTTTGGGGTTTGCTTGGGGCTCCAGGACGAGGAATGCCTGTTTGGCTCTTGTCTTTTGGAATCCCTGGTTGAACTATTTCTGGGCTCTGGGTTTCCCCTGATTCAGAGTGGTTACTCAGATTAAGGGGTGGTGGCAGTCCACCTACCTTGCAGGGCTGTTGTTGATTTGCTCAGCCTTGGCAGGGGGAGATATTTTGCCAGGATCAATTGCCCGGGGTGGGGAATTGGTTCCTGGTACTGCACGGACAGCCCATTTAGTGGCCATAGAGCATGACAGTGGGAATTGCAGTTCAAAACAGCTAGAAGGCCAAAGGTTCTCCATCCCTGATGTATGGAATAAGGGGATGAATTCAGATTCACCCATTGTATTGCATTGTCCCTCTATTCAACTCTTTGCCTGTTTTTTCTTACTCTTTCCATCCACATCCCTTCCTGGCTAGCTTCTCTTCCTGTCAAACTCTTGTCTCTTTCTCACTCTGCTCTAGCCTTTTTATATCCAGGGACCTCTTTTCATTCAACTCACTGTACCCAGAGCCTTGGTTCTTTCCTTTCCACTCTGTCCCAAACTGGCATTCCCCTCAAATGTTCTGCTGACAGTTCATTTCCTCAGTAGTTCAAATGTGCAGCAGCCTTCTATAGCCATCATATCACAGCAAAGCCAAATGGCAGAGGCCTTACCAAGCAGAAACGTAATTCCATCAGTGGTTATTAAACTACCTTAGCTGTGGATCAGTTTTCAGACACAAGAAACAGTATGTATATTTGTGTGAGTGCATATGAGAGAGAGAGAGAGAGAGAGAGAGAGAGAGAGCGTTAACAGTGCAGCCTATATGTTAAAACAGTAAAAAAGTATACCATAATTTGATGTTAAAATATGCAGAAAGCAAGAAGGAATCATAGAGTGATACAACAGAGCAGAATAAAGCAGTCAATTAAAGAGATCTTGTAATATGAAATACCCACCATACCACAAAATATCTTAATGCATTACAATAAATGCATATCAGTTTATCACTTACCTTGCAACATTACTTTCATTGATGCCATTTTGTAAAAAAGTTAAGATATTTTTTTAAATATAACACATACATTCCTAATACCCAAAATGTTAGCTTCAAATTGTGAGGGAGGGAAGCAAGCCATGATGCCGTGCCTGGATGTAACAAAGGGATTGTGCTAGAGGAGGAGCAAAGAAGAGGCCTCTGTGTGATCATTATTAACTGTGGTTTACCCTGATGTGTGAACACTTATTTATTGATCAGTGTGGCTAAAATCACTCCAGTACTGAATTAAAAATATTCTATATCAGTTAGTAAAACCATAGATGAAAGTGTGTATGCTTGGTGATCTTAAAATTAAACATTCTTCCCCTTGCATTCCCCTGAAAAGCTCCCACAGTGTGGGAGTTGGCCTGAAAAATCACCTCCCCTCTTCCTCCAGTGGGAGCCTCTGCTGGATCGTATTCCTTTCCATAAACAAAAGGAGTTATTCCATTTGTGGAAGGAGCATTCTGGATCCAACCCACTGTATTTTGCTTACCGATCACATTTATTTTCATGATTTACTTACCTCAAGAAGCCCTGCCAAGTACTTCTTACAAACTGTGAATGGCTCCGTTGTAACAGAGTAGGAATTCCAGTCTGGGAGTGCAGTAACATGAACCATTCCTCTTAATGTTCTTTCCAAAGAAGGTAATCCATAGAAGTGAGGGGCATCTGTTACTCTTAGATACTGCAGAAGTTTAAGAGCTAGCTCTGTTCGGAAATAGCCAGTAAGTTCTAGGTCTTTCCTGTAGCAAAACATAAAATTGACAGTTCTGGCATTATATATTAATTGGCTTATTCATTGGATAGCAAGTGATGGTTTACATCTATACTCCACACAATTTAAGTTTAAATGAACTAATCAAACCTAATGTAATAGAAGAAAAAAGAGGAGGTGCTGTAAGTAGATTAGGATCATGGCAGAATGGAAGCTACACCATATTGTGGCAATTACTGGTGCTTGGACATACGGAGACATCATTGTAAATGACAACTCAGGACACATGAAAAAGCTGGAGAAGTGTCCAGCCGGCACTCATCTGTAGAATGTTCAAAACTTCAGTCCTGATTCAAAGTACTGATCAATATACTGATTCACATAGAGTAATTTCCCATTATAAGCCAGACAGCGTTTAAGCAGTAGGAGAAAGAAGATAAACAGGCAGATTAGCTTCTCTATGACAATACAGAGTTCCATAGCATTCATTCAAGCAGAACATGCTTAACTGGTAGAGTAAAGTTACAAGCCTCTACACGAGTGGGCCTTTCTCTTCAAATTATGCAGCCACAGGAGTGGCTGTATACTATAGTCAGCACAATTTTTTTGCATTCTGCAATGTTAAATTGAAAATACCCCCCATGCCATTCTGATGCTTCCCATAAGCTCATTTCAAAACAAAACCTTACTAAACTTATAGTCCTGAACTCAGAAATACTTGCTTAACAACCCTGTCAATTTTCATGGTGATGCACAAAACAGAGAGAATTGAGAGTTCAAAGTGTAAAGAGAGAGAGAGAGAAACCAGATGCCTTTGGGACTTTTTTCTGTCAGAGTTCTCATAATTTGTTGAAATTCATTAAAAATCAGTCATGTTCACAGAGTACCTGAAATCCTGTTATTGACCTTGCCCCATACTCAGACCATCGTCTTCTGGAGTTTAAAAGTTTAAAAAATGCCTGGCTGATTTTTAATTAATTTAAGAAAATTAGCATTACACTCAATGATAAGGCTAGGCATGCTCAGTAAAAACCAACTGTCAGTGTTCTAAAAGCCAGATTCACAGCTGCTGGGCTTGCCCAATAAGAGGACCACACCCACACCAGACCTTTATTTCGCTTTAGACAGTCATGGCTTCCCCAAAGAGTCCCGGGAAGTATACTTTGTGAAGGGTACTGAGAGAAGTCTCTTATTCGCCTGACAGAGCTCCAGTGGCCTGAGTAGTTTAAAAGTAAGCCACTCTGACTGAAGGTCTGTGAGGGGAACACGCCATCTCCTAGCAACTCTCAGCACCCTTCACTAACTACACTTTCCAGGATTCTTTGGGAGAAGCCATGACTATTCTAAAGCGAAATAAAGGTCTGGTGTGGATGTGGACAGGGACAACGAATGGGAGACTACATGTGCCTGCCGTAGAATAGAAGGGTGGGGAAACGCTGAAAAAGGATGATACTGTTCAACAATGTTTTCCTTTTGGAAAGGAAAGGGCCATCCCCTCTGCTCTGTACTCACCCATGCAATCTCCTCTCCTCCCCCTCCCCCCTGCCCTCCTCCTCCCCTCCCTGCCCCTCCCCCTGATCAGTTTCACCTATCCTAAGCATCGTTGTACAGGAGTAAATTCCACTAAACTCAAAAAGCATGCAAATGATCAAATCTGCCTTTCCCTTCTCCTCCCTCCCACCCCCCTTCCTTCACCCCTCCCATCCCCTTCCTTCACCCCTCCCATCCCCTTCCTTCACCCCTCCCATCCCCTTCCTTCACCCCTCCCATCCCCTTCCTTCACCCCTCCCATCCCCTTCCTTCACCCCTCCCATCCCCTTCCTTCACCCCTCCCATCCCCTTCCTTCACCCCTCCCATCCCCTTCCTTCACCCCTCCCATCCCCTTCCTTCACCCCTCCTCCTCCTTCCCCTCCCCTCCAACTTCCCTGTGGTCAGTTTTACCTAGGACAATGACCTGGGAGACCAGGGTTCGAATCCCCACACAGCCATGCTCACTGGATGACCTTGGGCCAGTCACTACCTCTCAGCCTCAGAGGAAGGCAATGGTAAACCACTGCTTACCATGAAAGCCCTATTCATAGGGTCACCATAAGTCAGAATTGACTTGAAGGCAGTCCATTTCATTTTCAAGCATGATTGCAAATGATCAAACCTGCCCTGCCTTCCTCCTCCCTCCCACCACCTCCCTTTTGCCCCTTTCCTCCCCCTTCCCTCTCCTTTCCTTCATCTCTCCCCATTCCTTTCCAATCCCCTCTTCCCCATCCACCTCCTTCTGCTCCCCTCTCACCCCGTCCTCTTTCCCTCTACTCTCCCCTCCCCCCCATGCTCAGTTTTACCTATTCTAGCCATGATTGCATGGGTGTAAATCCCACTGAACTCAATAAGCATGTACATGATCAGACCTGCCTTTCCCCTCCTTCCCCTCTCCTCTCTTCTTCCTCCCCTCCCCTCTTCCTTCTCTCCTGTCCACTCCAGGCCTTCCTCCCTATGGTCAGTTTGCAGACCAACCCAAATTTTCTTTGCATTTTGACTATTTTTTAGGGCAGTACAATATCTCAGAGAGAAGGTCAGGTCTCCTGATCCCCTGGTGCATTCACTAGAGCTGGCCAATTTCCCTGCTTTTTAAAGCTGGATAGAAATATTTGTTGGCCATAGGTACATTTTTAACCCGCAAGGTTTTTTGCCTATTAGTGAATAGTCACAATCATGCACCTTACTGTCCATTCTTCAGTTTAACCAGGACAGCATCCTGCCTGTGAGCCTTAAAGCATGCATTTGACCATAACTATATTGGCCAAATCCAAGAAATCTTTCTGACTTTTCAACACAGCTCTTGGCACTGAAAAACCAATAGTTTTCAAACTGTGTTCCAGGGAGTCCTGGGTTCCTCAATGAAAAGTTCAGAAATGGCTGACAAACCTTATTTCTATAATAAACCTATACCCTATCTTTTCAGTGGAAAGAACCCTCTAAGGTGGCTTAGAACAAATAAAAAGTAAATAAGAACATGAATAAAAAAACGGTAGCAGCTAACAACCGGCATACATAACAAGTCAGCACAAGACTGAACTAAGCAGAAAAGTTTAAGGTCTGATTAAATAGTGGGGTCACTACTGAAATGATACCCATAAGTCTGATGGACTTCTATGATGGGTCAGAAAAAAGAGCACCTGAGTGCCCACCCTTGTTGATATTTCCCTGTAACACTCAGCTACAGAAAAATATTGGAATATGAAGAAGAATGCTTTTATTTCGGTCACAGACCAGCCATAATACGGGAATATGCTTTTAGGGTGCATTCCCAATTCATGCAGGACAATATTTAGGCTCAATAACTCTGTCCAGAGCTTCATTTGAAGCAAATCTACATTCCAGAATTTGCTTTAGGATCTCTCACAGTGTGTGGCAAAACAAGTTAATGTGGATTCTGTCTGCATTTGAAAAGCTTTTTTCCACAAACATGAACAAACAACTTTCCAATAAAATTGAAAGCTGAAGTTTACAGGACTCTGTAAAAAGAAATAACATTTGTGCTGGAAAAAAAACGCATTCTGTGCAGCATAACCAATGCCTGACATTTTAAGCACACTACATAGCAATAATATTTTAAGAATCAAATGTCTTATGTAGACAACTCTTTTATGCTATACCTGTCAGTAACAGACATGAAGCTGAGCAGAAGTGTATTAAAAAAAGCAATCAATTCTTTCTGCAGTTGTTGTCTGACAGCAATCTTTAGGTCATCTATTTCATCTTGTTGCTGGGATTCCGGCTGCACTATAAGATCTAGTAGAGACTTTGGATTCTGCAAAGAAGATCAGTAAAATATTATCAGAACAGATATTTCATTACTTATTCTCCACAAGAGCTGGGGAATCAGGCTGTTATACAGAGGGACAGTTCAAACTATATATTTTTCTAAACAAAACAGTGATAATGAACTGTACTACAGCAACTGCAGAATCATTAAAGTTGTTCAATAAGTTATTTTCAGTAATGCATAAATGTCAAATAACCAGACGGTGACAAGACGCCTGGCACAGATAGCACAGATTTACAGAATGGTTTATCACCTGGAACAGCTTCAATGGATAGCCGTTTTCAAACACAAGAGAGGTTCTTCTGATTCTTCTGAGAAGATTTTATTTTTGTGAAATAAATACATACTTATTATTCACTCATTGCAAGATATTGAAATATCTTGTCTCAGGGTAGCAATTGTATGGCACACATACTGCATTTGCCCTAAACTTAAAACTGCACATTTTGTCACTGGGAATATACAATCATTGCATCATTGTTGGGACTGTTTTTATTATCATCATCATCCCACCCTTCCTCCCAGCAGGAGCCCAGGGCGGTTTTGTGGAATACAATTGTGCAATTGTACAATTGTCCACCTACTGGATGGCCCCTATGGCATCATTCAGAGTAAATTTATCCAGTAGCCATCAGTGGGGAGGCACTGCTCACCTGGCTTCCCAATGTCAAGTGCTGCTGCTGATTAATGAAAGGGTGAGGTGGAAGGGAGCTCAATGTGGTACAGGTGCAGTGGCCGCAGGACTGAACTGGCTTTGCCTTTATGCCCAAACCACATTGAACTGCATGTCACCTCACTCCCCTTCCCAATCGACACAAAAATGGTTTTTAAGAGATATCTGAAAATTAACAGCGAGGATGTCTACCAGATCTTTGCTAGAAGTGTATTCCACAGTGACACTAAATGTCCAACTTCTAGTTGAAGCCAGTTGGGCTTCTGAAACACAGAAGACAACTAACAGCACTCCTCTAGGTGAGCAAGTTGGGACATAAGGGGTCAGAAAGGCATTAAGGCTTCTTGAGTCCAAGTTGTTCTGGGCTTTGTATGTTAATACTGGCATGGTCCCCCTCTAGGATGCACACCTTAACATGGTGAGGGGGTTTGAGAGTGTCGAAAAAGCTAACAGCAATGCTGTCAGGAGTCTAAACCAAGAGGATAGACTCCTAGCAGGGGCACCCAAGGCGGAATGGTCAAAGATGAGACACCAGACTAAGATGCATCCAAACTCAGAGGAAGGTAATGGTAAACCACTTCTGAATACCTCTTACCATGAAAACCCTATGAACAGAATATCCAAAATGCAACACGAGGTAGTGCCCAGGTCAGAAGGCACTCACTGAGCTACTGGGGAAGAACAAAGGACAAGTACAAATAGCGCTGTGACTAATGACGCAGATGGGTCAAAGCCAAAAGGAAGCCCAGACGCTGATACGCACAGATGCGAAAGGAGAGTTTGGAGTTGTACAACGCACACAATAGGAACATGTAATGTGAGAAGCATGAACCAGGGAAAGTTAGAAATTGTCAAGCAAGAAATGGAATGCATCAACATCACAATACTTGGCATGAGTGAATTTAAATGAATGGGAATAGGACATTTTCAATCAGGCAAGGTCTGAGTGAGTGATATCAATGAGATTAAATTGAAAACCTATTAACATAACCATCAACCAAGTCTACACTCGAACGGCAAACGCAGAAGAGGAATTGGAGAGATTTTACGCAGAAGTACAGGAAGAAAGTGATCACCCACCAAAACATGATGTGCTGATAATCACGGAATGGAATGCAAAAGTAGAGAACAGAGAAAAACCAGGAATTGTGGGGAAATGGGGCTTAGGAGATAGAAATGAAGCAGGAGAAAGACTTATTGAATTCTGTGAAGCCAATAATTTGTTTCTTGCAAACACATTTTTTGAACAACTGAAAAGATGACTGTACACGTGGACATCACCAAATGGTCAAGATACGAATCAAATTGATTATATAATTGGTAGCAGGAGATGCAGAAGCTCCATACTTTCTGTGAAAACAAGACCAGGAGCAGACTGCAGTACAGATCATGAACTGGTCGTATCGAAAATCAGAGTAAAGCTAAAGAACAACAAAGCAATCATAATGCCAAAATACAATTTAAATAACATCCCAGAAGAATATAAAGACCAAATAAGGAACAGATTTGAGGCTTTAAACTTAGCTGACAGAGAATCAGAAGAACTATGGAGTGAAGTCAGAGACATTATCAGGGAAGTATGCAAAAAGACCTCTAGTTAAAAAGAGAGAAAGACCTCAATGGATGACTGAAGAAACTCTTAAAATGTTTAAAGAGAAAAGACAAGCAAAAGCAAAAGGAGACACAAACATGGTCAGAACCCTAAATGCAATAATACAGTGACAAGTACTTAGGGACAAAGAGAACTATGACAATAGTTATTGTAAAGAAATAGAAGAGGACAACAAAAAGGGTAGAACAAGAGCCCTACTCAAAAAGATTAGAGAAATTAAAGGGAAATTCAGACCAAGAGTAGGGAAGTTGCATAATCAACAGGGGTTCACACTGACTGACCGAGATAAAATAAAAGGGAGATGGAAGCAATACACTGAAGAACTCTATAAAAGAGATACAAGGATGACAGATTCATTCATGGAGGAACCGTATGATGAAGAACCAGAAATTTTAGAATGTGAGGTTAAAGCTGCTCTTGAAACATTTGGAAGAAACAAACCACCAGGAACAGATGGCATACCAACAGAGTTGCTACAAGATACTGAGACTGAATCTGTCCAAACTTGTCAACAAATATGGAAAACTAATGGCCCAGAGACTGGAAACGTTCCATATACATCCCAATTCCAAAGAAAGGGGATCCCAGGGAATGCAGTAATTATCAAACTATTGCCTTAATATCCCATGCAAGTAAAGTAATGCTCAAGATTCCACAACAAACGCTTTTACCATATATGGAGCGTGAAATACCAGGTGTCCAAGCTGCATTTAGAAAGGGAAGAGGCACCAGAGATCATAACACAAAGATACGATGGATAATGGAAAGGACCAACGAATTTCAGAATGAAATCACCGTGTTTCATAGATTACAGCAAAGCCTTTGATTGTGTAGATCATGAAAAACTATGGAATGCTTTAAAAGAAATGGGGGTGCCACAGCATCCGATTGTCCTGATGCGCAACCTACACTCTGGAAAAGAGGCTACTCTAAGGACAGAATATGGAGAAACCAATTGGTTCACCATCAGAAAGGGTGTGAGACAGGGGTGTATTTTATCACCCTGTTTGTTTAATCTATATGTAGAGCATATAATATGGAAAGCAGGATTGCACCAAGATGAAGGAGGTGTGAAAATTGGAGGGAGAAATATCAATAATTTAAGATATGCAAACATTACCATACTATTAGCAGAAAACAGTAATGATTTGAAATGAATGCTGATGAAAGTTAAAGAGGAAAGCACAAAAGCAGGACTACAGTTGAACGTCAAAAAAACTAAAGTAATAACAGAAGATTTATGTAACTTTAAAGGTGACAATGAGGACATTGAATTTGTCAAGGATTATCAATACCTTGGCACAGTCATTAACCAAAAGGGAGACAATAGTTAAGAAATCAAAAGAAGGGTAGAACTGGGGATGGCAGCTATGAGAGAACTAGAAAAGGTCCTCAAATGCAAACATGTATCACCGAACACTAAAGTCAGGATCGTTCAGACCATGGTATTCCTGATATCTATGTATGGATGTGAATGTTGGAGAGTGAAAAAATTGGATAAGAGAAAAATCAACTCTTTTGAAATGTGGTGTTGGAGGAGAACAAAAAAGACAAATAATTGGGTGTTAGAATAAATTAAATCAGAACTATCACTAGAAGCTAAAATGATAAAACGGAGGTTAGCATACTTTGGACACATCATGAGAAGACATGATTCACTAGAAAAGACAATAATGCTGGGAAAAACAGAAGGGAGTAGAAAAAGTAGAATACCAGAAAAGAGATGGATTGATTGCATAAAGGAAGCCACAGACCTGAACTTATGAGATCTGAACAGGGTGGTTCATGACAGATGCTCTTGGAGGTCACCGATTCTTAGGGTCGTCATAAGTCGTAATCAACTTGAAGGCATATAACAACAACTGGCCTGGTAGCATATGGATGGCCAGTACAGAAGTTTTAACAGAGATGTGACACACTTGCCAGATCTCTGCCTCATCAGCAAGTCCAGCCACTGTGTGCTGCACTAGCTGGAGCTTCTGGAGGAGGCCCAAGGGAAAGCCCTACATCAAGCACATTGCAGTAATCCAGTCTTGAGGTTACCAATGTAGGTACTACAAGATGTCCAAATCCATTTATGGCTGTAGCTGGCATACCAGACAAAGCTGGTAAAAGGCACACCTAGCCACAGAGGTCACTTGGGTCTCTAATGCCAAAGATGTATCCTGGAGTATTCCTAAGCTATGTAGCAACTCCTTCAGAGGGAGTGCAACCCTATGTAGAATGGGCAACTGGATTAACTTCTTCACATGGGAACCATCTACTCACAAAGCCTCTGTTTTCCCAGGATTCAAACTCAATTATTGGCCTATATTCAGGCACTGGTACTGATGACACCATGCTCCAAAATTCTCAGTGATCACTCCCAGTGGCTCCATGTAGTTGTTAAATAGCCCTGGGAACAATATATATCCCTGAAGGATCCCATAGCATTTGCTTTGCAATAGGAACAGTTTGTGCTTCCACCATCAGGGATAATGAGTGAATCTGTTCCATTCAAACATCTTTGGATTGAATCCATTGTTTGAAAAGTTCTATAGAGGATTTCCTGCATTTATTGCTTCTTTCTCCATGATCCAGTGTAGTGTGGTGGATACAAAGCTGGATTAGGATCTGGAAGACCAGGGTTCAAATTTTCACTCAGCCATGAAGCTCACTGGAGTCCTGAGGCCAATCACAAACCTACCGCACAGGGTTGTTGCAAAGATAAAATAGTGAGCAGGAGAATCACGTATGCCACCTTGAACTCTTTGGAGGAAAGGAGGCATATAAACATCATACATTGTAATTCTATTTAGACCATCTACACATTACCCACCAGACAAAATGTTACTTTTGTTTCAGAGGAGAAATCAGAACAAGCTGCTGCATGATCAAAGTAGATGTCCATCTAGTCCAACCACTGCTAGTCAGAGCAGATGGTACAGGGTTAGATGGATCAATTATTTTTGTTTAGAATACAGGCAGTTTCATGTTGACATAAGCTTAGTCCTGCGCACAAGCCAAGATAGGGAAAATGTAGTAGAGCAACTAGGATCTATTAAAACATGTTACAATTCACACTGGCAAAGAAAAGTTGAAGAGCCCATTGCCTGTGTCTCAATAAGCACAGACAGTGTTACTAATCTGAAAAGAAGAGTACAATCCAACCCCTTGGCAGTGGGGCCACTCATACCTGCCATGGCAGAAAGTAAGGAAGGCAGGAAAGTTCTGTTTTCTTGATGCACCAGCTCCAGGCTGGCACTGCAGAGGAGACTGGATCAGGCCTAGTTCCACAATTTTCTGGTAGCTGTACCTGTTGAGGGTCCAGCAGATCCTTGGCCATTCCAGCTCCTCCCCGACATGCCTTGTTTCACAGGTTTGTGCTGGCTGCCACCAGCTGGTATACTACCCACCCCAATTTAGGTGGGTGGGGTTGGGATCCTCATGGCAGCGGAAGGACACTTTTGTTTCATCCAAACTCCCTGCAGTGCAGCAGAATGGTAGATGATGATGGTGGTGGATTGTTCTGCCTGTTTCCTATTAAAAATTAGTTGCTAGTCAGAAACTTACCTGCTTCAGGACTACATCCAGGATCCATTTTAGATTATCTATCTCTGAAGTACTCTTCTGTTCCTTAAGAAACTTGCTTAGAAAACATACGATGTCAACCAGGAGTTTCTCATCCTCTGAAGAAGCTGGAAGCACTTGAAGAAACCTTCAGTAGAGACAATAGCGTAACATTCTCATTGGTGTAAGTTAAGCCTCGATTGACATTCCTCATTCTACTCTGCAAGTTTGAATGATCAAGATAATTTTAGCAAACAGTAACATGCAGATGGCCAATGAAAATGCTAAGGAACAAAGTGCTGGAATGCAAATGTTCAAAACAACTCTAACACATAATAATGCTTGAAATTTCATGAGGTCAGTGTAACATCTGAGCAGCCAAGAAACATCACAGTGTGTGGAATGACAAGACAAGGAAGACAGCAGACTGTCCATCCCTTTATTTTTCTCATTTCCCTGTTTATCCCATTGCTTCTGTGTGCACTCACAGACACACCAGGAGTTACCATCACTACCAACCATCTAACTGCTCAAAGAACTACTTGGGTCAAACAGGCCACTGAAAGGGGGGCAAAGGTTGAAGAGCAACAGGACAAGCCACTTACTGCTCAGCCCAAGCCATTACAAGCTGAGCTCTTATTATCCACTTGGGGATTTGATTAGGCTGGTACAGGGACAAGAAAGCAGTTAATGAAGTTGAATGGGATGGGAGGTCTTGATGATTATTTTGCAACAGTAGATATTATGGGCAGAGAAAGAGACTCAGCTATATTGCTGCTAAACACAGATGGATTTACTGGTTTAAAAGATACTTATCCCAGTGCCAAATGTTTAGGAAGTCTCTAAAAAGTCTGCATTTTTGAAAGTTTCAAAGCCAAATCTACTGTGACAAGACGGCTTTGTAGCCAGTTATAAATCTTACACTTACATACTGACCTGCTTAATGCTGTTTGCCAAGCCAAGCACTTCAAAGAGGCCCCATAAGGGCCACTGCTGCACATTAATGCCAGCCTGTCATTTAGAATATAAAAATTCATTCTTGCAATGGCAGCCCTCACTTCCCTGTGGGACACTGCTCGAATGATGGAATTAAGACAATCTTGCAGTCCACTGATTGCGTGCGTTATCTTCAGTGTAATAATATTCTCCATGGAGAGCTTTAATGTATCTAAAAATCTGAAATAAACAAGGAAATCAAATGATGATTAAGGATGAATTTAAAAAGACTAACTAATGAAGCAATTTTGCTTGTTTTTTCCTTCCTTTATCAAATGACCATAAATTACTTTTTGTTGCTTTTGAAACTTTAGGCAGGATTTCTCTTATTTTAAGAGGCCATCTATCAAATATTATACCTATGTTTTTTAAGTGTTTTTGATTTATTAACTACTATTAATAAAGTAATACTTCACAGAAATATTAAGCATCTTCTTTACGAGATCCCAGGCTATATAATCAATAACAGCAGTCAAGAGCCACAACACTCTATCTAAATTCCAACTCAAAGCAAATTAACATGGGCTGATTTTGAATGATGCCCAAATCAAATACACTGAAGTTTCAGCTGGATTTGAAATCAGGCCTGGTTCATCACTTGCTTCTCCATCGTTCTCCCTACATTTCCCAAGCTTTTCCTGTTGAGCGGAAGTGGAAATGGAGGTCTTGTTTAACACAATGATACCAGAAAGCATTGGAAACTACATTTCTGTGTTTACCCAGACTTAATGGACACTCCTACAACGTTTGTGGGACCATCCAGACTAGTACAAGAGGCTCAGCTGCAGGAAGGCCTTGCTATTGCCAGTTGTCCCTCTCCAGAACAAGTCTGTGAAAGGCAGTGCTGACAGCAGGGATGGCTGGTAGATAAGCTTGATTGAGTTGATTGGAAGAGTGACATTGCACTTAGGTCATGCATATGGGCTTCCCATGAGCAACTGGTTGGCTCTTGTGTGAACAGAATGCTTGATAGGCCTTGGTTCTGATGCAACAGGTTCTTCTTACATACTTATGGGCTTCCTATACCATTTACTTCCATAGTCTCATTTTACTAAACACATATTCTAACTAGAAGAATCCAGAATTAACCCAATTTTGCTTTCCTTAGAAAGATCAATATTTTGCATTCACAGTCAAGAGAAAGAGGCCAAGACCTTACAGTATGAATTTCAGGATGACACACAGGCAACATTCCTTATAGTTAGAACAATTTTTCACCCAAAACAGAACTCCTGTTTCAAATTCTAGCTCACAAAGGGATTCAGAGGAAGTTTTAATGCTGTAAAGCTGAGTAGCTTACTCTTTGGTTCCTGTCTCATAATCGACGAGTTTTAATAAGTTATCAATTCCATGGAACCAAGACAAGTTCCAAGCCATTTTAAGCATGTCTGACACAGGTTTCGAGGCCCAGAGTTCACAAGAAAATGGTAACACCACTGAGTTAGTGCTCACAGCATGATGAGCTGTGACTCTGACAGGCAGATGATACCTTTAAAGGGAAAAGGTGGAAAACAGTCAAAGTTAAAATAGTCCTTTATCATCTGAAAACTTCCAAATTTCTGGTAATAAAAGTTAATTTATAAGTATATGGTTTAGAAGAGATTTTTTCTTTTGTTATACTAGTATCTCACTCTTAAAACAGCATTTGCTGTGTAATCTCCTATTGATTGATTGACTGAAGGAGCCACACACCTGCTTTGCTTCTTCAACACTGTACAATTAGATAAGCCATTACTGTTCACTAAGCCTTGATTTAGAGGTTAAAGAATACAGAAATCACATCTCGCAGTTCCTCAAGATGTGCTTTGAACATCCAGCTGCCACTTATTCCATCAAGACTAGAATGCATTAGCATGAGAATATTCACATTTTTCATTGTGTGCATATGAGGTGGCTTCCCATACTTTCTCTTGTCAGGTTTATTCATTGCAGTCTTGAATATGACTCAATGTGACTTGAATGTTTTCAAGAACAAGCACACACACCTTACACCCAATTTCACAAAGAGACAACAGAAGATTGTCTAAAATGAAAGATATTACAACACATGCAATTGATGGGTGCTCCTTGGCGACAGTGCGAAATTCCTCTAGGGAGGAGGTACTCTAACCTATCTTCTGGTGACAGCTTAAGTTAAGGGAGGTCAACCTTGATGGGAATGATTGAAGGATGGGATTTTGCCTTTGGGATGTTAGTATTGGGTGAGTGGGTAGGAGGGAGGAATGTTCATTCTAGTGGTTACAGGACTGGGGAAATATGGAGTGTGAAGAGTAGATAGTTATGATGGAAGGACAGATGTCTGCTTACTACCTTTCATTCTTCCAATGCTTCTCGGGCACCTGTTTGTTCTGCCACTGTCGAGTGGTGTTACTTCGCAATGCCAGGTCAGTTCACAGTAAAAGTTTGTTCATCAATAGTTTGCTCTTGGATGAGAGACACACAGCCTGGCATGCATTACTGAGACCTGGGTGGGCAAGCTGGGTGAAGCGGATCCAATTCAGCTGCTGCTACCTGGTAGTCAGTACAGCACCAACACATATTGGTGTGCTGGGGGAGGAGGTGTTGATATGGTCCCTTGCTCTCGCTCGGAAACCTCACTGCCACGGATTGGGATTGGACGGGCTGCATCTGGTGTTGGGTTATAGGCACATGCTGCTGGTGTATCACACACCTTGTTGCCCAACAGCCTCCCTGACTGCACTGGCAGAGGTGATTTTTTTCATTGTTTTGGGTAAACCCAACATTCTCCAGTGACCTCAACATCCATGCTGAAGCTGCCTCTGGTGGGCCAGCCTGGGACTTCATGGGGCTGTCAGTGGCACAATATACAGAGCAGGTTGTATTCTGGACCTCGTCTTTGTTCGAAGTCCAGAGGTGGATAATCTGAACAAAAGGGGAGATTTGAACTACCCGCTGCCACTAACAGCCCACTTCCTAGTGAGGTTTCCACTCCACAGCACCATTGAGGCACCTTTCTCATAGATACAAAGAAAAGAGACTTACCGTCTCACAATTGCAACAGGCAAACTAAAGGGAAGAATGTGGGAAGAATCACAGGAAACAGTATTGCCCCTACGTTTAAAAAAAGAAGAAAATACTTGTATCAAAAAAGCACTTCATGAGTTAATCAATATGTACCTTAAGTGTCCTGTCACTTGAGCTAATGCCTTCACACAGCAGTTTCATGCATAAAAGATTGTGATACGTAAGGGACTGATCCACAGATCATATTAAGCCATAATTTAATATGAACACACAATGTAACACCACAGTCGGAGGCAGGATGCTTCTGAATACCAGTTGCTGGAAACCACAGGAAGGGAGAGGCTGTTGCACTCAAGTCCTGCTTGGGGGCTTCCCATAAGCAACTGGTTGGCCACTGTGAGAACAGGATGCTGGACTAGCCTGGTGAAGTCTTCATACGTTCTTAGTGTGCTGGTGCATACTGCTGAAATTGCAGGGGCTTTGCTCCTCCCTGATTGCCACTGCCGGGAAGCAAGTCACAATTCAACTTCTTGTATCATCCCAAACAAACCACAAGTGGTAAGCCAAGAAAAAAAGAATCTTAGCTTCCACTCATTGTTTGGGGAGAAACAAAGCACAAGCCCAGGTTCAAATGACAAGATTATGGCTTGTTTCCTGGCAGGGCAACAGCATGGTTTAATGTGATGTGTGAATTAAGTGATGGTCTTCTATAGAAAGTTTGCAATTTTAGCTTTCTAATAGTTATGAGCAAGAATTAAATAATTTACTAAACCATTTATTATTATTAGTAGTAGTAGTAGTAGTAGTAGTAGTAGTAGTAAGTGGAGCTAGCAGAGCTGCAGCATTGGATATGGCCCATTAAAAGACAATTTAAATCACTTTACTTATGAAATAGCAGATACCAAGATGAAAGTGTGCGTCTGCAAGAGTTAAACATAAATTTATTTTACTGAAAAAGATTGTGAGATACTCTTAGAAAATGAAAGTTTAGATGGATCTAAAATTGTTTACAATTAACTTTCTAATAAATGAACATATCAATCAAAATGTATCCCTGCCAGTACATTTGACCTTTGAGATTGAGCTAGAATATGCATGAAGCTACTAAAAGGTCTGTTAATGCATTAACTGCTAATGCATTAACATTGGGTACTCATCTAAGTTTTGCAATTTATTATACTGGCCTTTTAAAAGAAATATCATTGTAGTCTATAGAGCTACTTTAGTTGAAGGCTGTAAAACACTTCAGCTAATGTGGGCAAAACACTTAGTGGACCTTGCATTAAATCTTTGAGGACTCCTTGGTGTTAGGCTTCCAAAATTAATAGCATCTAAAATTAAGATGCTAACTAAGCTCCTGCTAGTGGGAGCATTCTGTGAGTAGAGTTCGTCTCATTGGATGCTGCCACAAGCAGAAGTGGAGGCAGGGAAGTGACTTTCACTAGTCTCCCCTTCCCCCCCCTGCAGTCTTCCCTACGCAGTCCCTTTGCAAATCTGCTTGGGAGAATTGGAGGACTCTCTGGAGCAGTATGAGAGACAGGACATGGGGAAGCATGGGGAGGAGGAGATGGGGGGACATGCCTTCCTGCCCTTGTACTTAATCAGGAGCCTCCAAGGGATTCCAGTTCTCTTTCAGAACAGAAAGAAGGCTAGTTAGGAGCCAAGCCATGGACTTTAAGACCTGGTGAAATCGCTAGCACATTCACAGATTTGCATGTGTGTCAAAATATTGCTGTCCTGGGCTCCTGCTGGGAGGAAGGGTGGGATATCGATCAATCAATCAATATGCAAAAATAATTGAATGTCGTTCACCATGGCATTAAGTCTCGCTTTGGGTAGGGATCAGTTTCACTATCAAATGCTGATCAGCTTAACATTTTTTCCTTTGCAGATGTGGGTTGAGTTGTGCCTGCAAAGGAAGATCTTTTGCACTGCCAGCTTGAATTCAAGCCAGCAATGTGGAGGAAGAATTGTGAGCACACTTTTATGCTTTAAATTGCTCCCAATTCTTCCTTTGCACCAAAAAGTCAGCACTTTTTAAATTTGGCACCTTTCCTGTTGTCATGCAGGGTGACAGAAAAGGAGGAAAATTAATAGAATGCCAAACTCTTTGATGCAAAGGAAGAATCAGGAGCATACAGAGTGCATACAATGCTTCTTCATTTTAGCTGTGGTTTAAATTTTCAAATCCAGGGCTTGACGTTTCCCATGCCTGATGTCATATACAACATCTGATGCAGGAAAAGTGGACATGGTTTGCCCAAAATGGCCTGGTGGACCCAATTAGCTACAGAGGCCAAAAGTTCTTCATGCCTATGCGTTACTTCTAATTTACATTTGCCTTTGCTGGAACAGGGAGAACAGATATTTTGCAACAGTAGGGAAATGAGACAGCATAAAACCAGCCATTATAAACTAGCCTACCATATCTCTTTTCTTGCTGCTTCATCAAACAGTAGTAGGCAAAGTAGTGCTGCTGCTTCACTCATGACAGCACCATAATCTTGGAATATCAAGGAAACTAAAAACAGAACAGAAGGAATTTAAAATATTTCTTCAAGCAGCATAAACACTGTATAAGACAAACCTTCAAGTCTGCTGATAGAACAATTCCATGTGTGTTTACTCTGAAGCAAATCTCATTGTTCAATGAGATTTACTCCCAGTTATAAGTGCAAAGAATTGCAGCCTTACACTATGAATTTCAGAAGAACAACCAAGTTTGGTTTTGCTTTCAAAATGTGATCTATCATCAAAATGTACTAGAAATATTAATGCATCATATACAGTTGAAGGCTAGGTAATGCACACATCTTTAAAGATTTTGGAAAGAAAATGCTTTAAAAAATTTTTTTATAAATGGCATTTCACCTAAGGCTGGTTATTTACTCAGATGCTTAATCTGAAACAGTGAATCAATAACCACAAAATAGTGAATCAGCTACCTCAAAATTTGTCAACACAGTTAAGGAATTCCAGAACACCTGTAATTATGGACAATGATTCTGGGGTCAAATAAATCAACAGGCAGCAAAATATCTACAAGACTAAAGGACTGAAATTAATTAAACCAGAATCATTTTCAAAAATCATTCAATAGAAATAAATGAGAAATTGATATTTAAGTTACAAAATCAATTCTTTGAAGGTAATAGAGGCTGCAGTCCTATGTTTAATAAGGAGCAATTCACGCTGAACACAGAAGAATTTGCTCCCAAGTAAACATGTATAGTAGGAATGGGAAACCTGAGGCTAACATTTAGAGGGCCACAACTCCCATCATCTC